>NC_045542.1:92652489-93013739 GCF_009769535.1 Thamnophis elegans
TCCAATATCTTCCATATCCATATCCAATATCTTCCATATCCATATCCAATATCTTCTTTAAAACATCCAGTGTTGGGGCATTCACAACTTCAATTCCACAGGAGTCAAGGGTCCCTATTTTAGATGTATTCTATAAGTTTGAGGTCGCTTGGTTCACAATGTTTTGTTTTCTGAAAATGTTTTGCCCTTTGCACAGTTTTGCCTAGTTAAAGGTTACAGAATGTGAATTTTAGTAGCATATAGATTAGCTTCCATAAGCTAATCTATATGCTATAGATTGTGCAACCAGTCAGCTGTTTTTCTTCCATCTTTATAAAATTGAAAAATAAATATCAGTCTTTTGTTCTTAAGCAGATCTGTACCTTCTATTTTCCAAGTAATATCTGTGATTAGGATAACTTAGCATGTAATCTCTTATCGACCAGATTGAACAACCCCCCAGCATCCAATTGTTCTTTAACATATTCCAATAGGAGATATTTGATTAATGTTGAAGTTTCAATAAATAGCATATGTGTCAAATTTAGTATGGATTCACAACTACCTAACAAGTAAAGGCTATGACCAGGATACCTTTGCTAAATCTGCTTGGTGCACCATGAGCACTCATTGACTTTAAATAGCATTTGGAAACTACAAAGTGGTTTCCCGCTACACTTTGCACTTTGGTACAAAGTGCAGCAGCCTACACATACCTGTAGCCCTTGACTTACAACTATTTGTTTAATGAGTGTTCAAAATTACAACAGAACTGGCAAAAAGTAACATGTTCATTTTTCACACTTACAATATCCCCATGATCACGTGATCAATATTTGGACAAACTTATGATGGTTGCAGTGACCCGGAATCATGTGATCACCTTTTGTGACCACCTGACAATGGGGAATCCAGATTCACTTCACAACTGTGTTACTAACTTAACATCTGCAGTTATTTGTTTAACAACTAGGGCAAGAAAGGTCATAAAATGGGGCAAATCTCATTTAACAATAGTCTCACTTAGCAACAGAATTGTTGGACTCAATTGGAGTCTTAAGTCAAGGACGATCTATACTTGCTAATTTTCGGTAAATGTCATGAACATATTATCCCTGTGCTATAGGCTCTGCATTGGTTTTCAGTAAAATCCTAGGCATAATTTAAAGTAATGGATAAGAATAATATTCAAGGGGAAAAAATGGTAGTTCTCCAGTGCCTTACCTATGGAATTCCTCAAATGGTATTATCATTGAGAAAATCCTTTCCTTTCCACCACTTAAAAATACTCTCCAAAGCAATTTCTGTCTGGGGAAATCTTTCATTAGCATTTTGTTTAGGTCAAACTCAATTTTACAAACAAATGATTGCTCTTTTATTTTTTTCCCTCCATCATTTATAGCCATTAATGTAAACAAGCTTTTGAATTTAATTGGAACTCCTTTTTTTTTGAAGAGTTAGACTTTTTAAAATCTGCCTTCTGTGCTATTTAAATTGCTGTGATAGATGCAGTCCCTAAATTAGGCTTTGATAATACTTCCATTGCCCTTTCATTTGTGAAATGCATGCAATACTTTTTGTAGTTTGGTTTTAAGAAGAGAAATAGTGTGATGCATTGGTTAAGCTTTCAGACTGGAACTTGAAAAATCCAAGTTGAAATGCGCCCTTGGTCACAGAAGCTCATTTCTCTCTGCACAGTCTACTTCACAGGGTTGATTTTGTGACAAAAACAAGATTTGTTTAATTGTTTATATGTATGTGTATGATGATGGTACAATTCACTTGGAAACTACAACATTAGTACATAGTACTTATTTGATTGCTGAAGAGTGCTAGTTTAATTTGTGCTCACATGCTTATCAAGATTGCACCACAGGAAGTGAATTAGCTCCATTCCAGAAAGATGGGGGGCAATCCTGCAGCGTCATCTGGGGCTTTCACTGATGTTTCCTCGCAGTTGGGCATTGTATCTGGGAGATCCAGCACCAACAGCAGTCCAACTATCCAAATGAAACCCCACCACATTTCCCACCAAAGTGGTACCTATTTATCTGTTTGCATGCAATATGCTTTCGAACAGCCTCAATCAAAAGCTGGGGCAAGTGATGGAATCTCACTCTGTCACATGCTGTTAGGACTCGAACTGTGGGAGCAGGGACAAAAGAAAGGAGCATTATTTATGCCACTAGGAGCAGGTTATAAATCCATCAACCAGTAAAGTGGAGAATAAATCATTAATAAGTATAAGTATAATCTTTATTGTCATTGTACTTAAATGCAACAAAATTGGTTTTAACCTCACTGGTGCAAAATTATAACAGGAACAAAAAAAGAAAGAAAAAGAAAACTTATTACTTTCAGTGTAAATATTCTGCCAGGGTGGATTCCTCTGGAGTCCCATCATGTTTTTCAACTCTTTAGCCTGTTGAAGATTAAAAGTAAAAATTTAGCCATTTTATTTTCAGTAGCATCAGTTTGTGAGTTAGCCTATGCCAATAAAGCTCTTCTTTAGTTCATGTATTAGGTAATGGGATATTTTTTCTTGAAATGGACTTTGTTTAAGGACTCACAATATTAGTATGCTAGCTCTTAATCTGTTTCCAATAGAATACTGAGCAAGAGCAGAGACACATACTCTTTGGTATGAGATTTTTTTCAGATATGCTGGGCTGCACTTCTCATTGCCCTCAGCCAGCATGATTAACATCTAAATTGTGAAGCTCAAAACTTTAGTTCCTGCATTCTGAACACCTTCAGGGCTAATGGATATTACTGTTCATAACCCCAGTTTCATTCAAAGGTAAGGGGTGACTAGGGCCTTTTCATAGTACTGTATTTGTGTTTACTGCTTAGGTTACGATGCTTCATGTTACAGTGAGTGGCTTCTATTAATCTTCTATAATAAACAGAAGGGATCTACTTGGTACAATTCTCATATACTGTATTCCAGGTCAAGTGACATTAATTACATTATACTTTGTATGCCATTGGCTCATTCTTAATTCACTCTCCAACTACTTGATATAAATTACTACTATCAAGTAATGTCATTGGAGTCTTTGTTTATTTATTTTTTGGAGTTGCCTATCAATAAATAGAGCTTTCATCAAGAACTCTTTCAAAAGCCAGTTACAAGGCCATCTAATAAATGCACTTTAGCTAAAAATTTTGTGTGATTTTTTAAAAAAAGAAAAATCCTCTTTGGACCCTTTTTAATCCATTTTTTTCTGTTTTAAGAAAATCACGTAATTTTTTAAGCTAAAGTGCATTTATTAGATGGCCTTATAGGGACTTTTGAAAGGGTTGTTGATGAAAATTCTACTTATTTGATTATTGTTTTTTAAATAAAAACTGGGCTTTGGGAGATTAATTTATTTTTTAATCAGTTTTTATAAGAATGGGCTCTCTATTCATACTCTTCTATGCTTTTTAAAAACATTTTTACTCACAAAACCAATTTCTCCTTTGTGAAAAATGGAGGTATGGGGATAGAATTCAAATTGTACCCGTGTTACAGGTAGATATTCAATTTCCTATTCCTGAAAGTCTAAATTTGTGTGGGGTTGTCTACATATGAAAGCCTCACAATAACTAGCCATGAGAATAATGACTACAGGAATTTTTCAACTTTCAATCATTTGTTTATTGACCATTTGAAATTATGACACAAGTAAAAAAAAGTGGCATGACCATTTTCACACTTATGACTGTTACAGTATCTCCATTGTCATGTGATTCCAAATTTGGATGTTTGGCAACTGGAATGTATTGACGGTTGAGGTGTCCCAGGATCAAGTAGTCACCTTTTGTGACCTTCTGATAAGTAAAGTTAATGGGAAGCCAAATTCACTTAACAATGTTGTTATTAAATTAATAATTGCAGTAATTCACTTAACAACTATGACGAGAAAATCCTAAAATAAGGATCTTAGCACTTAAATTTGTGGCTCAACTATGGCCAGTGGTGGATTGCCAATTTTTTTACTACTGGTTTGGGTGTGTTTGCACGCGTGCTTGCCACTTCTGCATATGCAGAGTCTCTCACCACCGCTACTACCGGTTTGCCTGATCCAGGCTGAACAGGGAGCAACCCACCTCTGCTGTGGTCATACATTGAGGATTACCTGTGTCTAGTCTCACCTGATTTTTACAAGCAACTCCTCCTCCTCTCCCCCCTCCACAAATTAGAACCAGTAGAATTCTTTATTGGCCAAGTGTGATTAGACCCAGACAAGGAATTTGTCTCTGGTGCGTAAACTCTCAATGTGATAGTCATTGTGATAGTCATAATAATAAAATACAGTCATCATGAATCATAGATACAACACTCAGTTATAGTCATAGGATATTAAAGCAATCAACATTAATCATAACAGGATACCGTATATACTCGAGTATAGGCCGACCCGAATATAAGCCGAGGCACCTAATTTTACCACAAAAAACTGGAAAAGTTATTGACTCGAGTATAAGCCTAGGGTGGGAAATGCAGCAGCTACCGGTAAATTTCAAAAATAAAAATAGATACCAATAATGTTTTTGAATATTTATTTCAAAGAAAAACAGTAAACTAGCGGTGTATTCAATGAAATACTTCACTCACCTCATGATGCTGATGTCCCGCTGTGATGATGATGTCCCGTGCAGCCGCGGGAGCGATGTCCCGCCTCCTATGACACACGGCACAGTGATTCCTATCATTGGATCACTGTACCAGAGGAGGTGGGACATCGCTATGTGGCTGCTTGCCATAACAAGGAGGAGGTGGGACATCGTTGCAGAGCGGCAGGAGGGGGAGGAAGGGGAATCGTAAGACAGCCCTGCATTACATTAGAACGTGAGGAGGGGGGATGGTGCGGTGTGCGCTGCGCGGCAAACTGACACAGAGGGAGGGGAAACTCACAGGGGCACTGGGCCATTCACGAGTGTCACCCAGCGGCATGGCCCCGCCCCTTTTTCTCCTCCATTTCGGGCAAATTTTTCACTGACTCGAGTATAAGCCGAGGCGGCTTTTTTCAGCCCAAAAAGTGGGCTGAAAAACTAGGCTTATACTCGAGTATATACAGTACTAAATAAAAGCAATATACATAAATCATTTACACCAGTAAGTTATAGTCATAAGAATCTAAAGAAATAGGTAATAGGACAGATGAAAAGGATTGTAAGTAATACAGCCCTACTAGGTGGTTTGACATCCCAGAGCATAGAGTGTTGTGGGAATTAGATATTTAGCAGAGTGATAGCATGGGGTGTGGGAAACTGCCTTTGTTTCTGATTGTTTTGCTGTGCAATGCCCTATAGAATTGTATTGAGGAAAGAAGTTGAAACAGTTTATGTCCAGGATGTAAGGCATCTGTAGATATTACCATTTTGAGTTACTCTAATAAGAATGCATTGGTGTGTCTCCTGCTATTATTCATAACAAAAATACAGCAGACAAATCACTTGACAACTTAAATGTTATTCTCAGTTATCACAGATCAACCCCATTATATCAAAGCAATTATGACAATGAAAGCTGTGCTAAAAATACAGATACATATGGTAAGTTTTGGCAGTTCCTTTAATTTGTACTTTTGTCCTTACTTAATGTGGAATTAAGAAAAACCACCTTGATTGTCTTGGGATTATTATTATTATTGCTTTATTTTAAGTTGTTTTACTTTGGATTCGTGCTTAGATCATGTCAACAAATAATTCTTAAGGATAAAACAAGTTAACAAGTTGTCGTTCCAGGATGAATGAATGTCCAAACATTCCTGAAATTCTTGTCTTGTGTTTCAGTGAAGAAAAGACACCACCCTGCATATTAATTGGATAAAGGTTTTTCCGCCAAAACATGCCTTTTTCTTCAAAGTTTATGAAAGGGAAGGCAACAAATAAATCATTTTCCTGCAGTTGTCACCTAGCACAGCCAAAGCCAATGGATGAGTTTATATATAGCTTAAACTGGTGCATTTCCTGTGAATAAAATATCAAATTCTTAAAATAAATGTGTTGTCCTTGACTCATTACTCAGTCCTGAGGTGATTTATAAACCAATTATGTGAGGAGTTTTCTTCCCTTTCATCAGCTTTATAAATTATAGGCCAATTATGTAAGGCAGTTTTTATTTTTATTTTTACTACTCAGTCACAAAATGACTAATAATGTAGATTGTGTCTAAGAGCACTTTACTCACACATGTTTGCATCCCAAGGACAGCTTTGGATATTATTCTTCCATTTTATCACCCTTGGTGACAAATATGGTTATGCAGTGGTGTTTCTGTACCCCCAACATCTCAAAAATATACATATTAAAATGGAATTTTTCATCTGTGCGTACATGCATATTTTTGTTAGATATTATGTGCCTGTTTTTTTTTTAAATCATTTAGCCATGGTGACCTCCATTGGTTGTGTTCAATTTTGTTTGGTTTTCAGAGCTCATTTTGTGTCCTCATTCACTCATTTATTTGAGAACAGCACATAGGAATGTGGTTCAAATTTTATGTTCTATTGATTTTATTGTAATTTCTTTGTTGGGAGCTGTCCAGAGTTCTTGAGTGTTAGAGCAGGTTACAAGTTGAATGCATTATTTTCATTATGCTTTAGAGCCGAGGTGGCGCAGTGGTTAGGGTGCAGTACTGCAGGCCACTTCAGCTGACTGTTATCTGCAGTTCAGTGGTTCTAATCTCACCAGCTCAAGGTTGACTCAGCCTTCCATCCTTCCGAGGTGGGTGAAATGAGGACCCAGACTGTGGGGGCGATATGCTGACTCTGTAAACCGCTTAGAGAGGGCTGAAAGCCCTATGAAGCGGTATATAAGTCTAACTGCTATTTAATATTACAGAGATGATGGATCAGATTCCTACAGAATTGAGAACTGAGTTTCCTCAGAAGTAATTTAGGATCCACATTTAATAGTTAATTATAATTGAACTGAATGAATGAATGAAGGATGATTTTACTTCTTTCATCATTTTAATTTTGGATCTCCTTTAATTTTGAATGATTTATCCATATTTATTTATTAAAAGAATTGTTTCATTGACTGTATCTCTGGCTTATAATAGAATGGTAGTGATAATGCAGTGTGCATTACAGATTTTAACTGTGTTACAGTTTCTGATCAATAAAATAAGATCACATAATTTACAGTATTTCTGTCAATGATGGATAGATTACCATGAACTCTAAATTAAGACACAAATATGAGGTACAGAGCTGATATTATTTGGATGCCAGTAAATCAGGGGTGTCAAATTCATATTGTCATGGCAGCATCACATGATGTATCACAACTATTTTCCCTTTTGCTAAACTGGGCATGGGCGTGGCCAGCACGTGACATATCTGTCCCATGGACTACGAGTTTGACAACCCTTCAGCAAATAAACAAATAAACAAAGTTTCTGAATCTCTTGTCAGCTTCCTGATACTGTTGCTTATCATTCATTTTTATATCAGAGGTCTTTGGAAAAGACTGAGCTCCAGGGAAGATTTATAAAACTGAATTTCCTCTTTTTTATTTTACTGTTGCAAATACTATTTGTTTGTGTGTAATTATTTTTGTGATTGGTCTTAAATGGGGAGAATGTAAAGCAGAGACACTACAGATACTGATGGTGCATATATATCTGATTCTGATATATATGCACAAAACTGATTCTGTACTCTAAAGAAAAATGTGCGTTTTAAAAATACAGTTCTTGTAGATTTTGATCATCTCCAGCCTCTGTAACTACATACTTATTTTCTAACCATCATTTTATAATTCCCAAAATATTAACTTATATTTTTAGCATCATCTCTATCAGGCGATATCTCCAGTTCCCCTCTAAAACCTTCTGATGCACAAAATTATGACACAGTTGCCATAAGTTATTTTCAAGTTGAAAATTATAACCTATAATCTGAAAATAAAATAAAATAAAATACAGGCATATAGACATTTGTGTATGGGCTGGGGTGGGTGGGTGTGGAATTATGTCATGTGTACTTTGCATATAATACATGGTAGCAAAATAACAAATCAAGAAATGCCACAGAACAGAAGAGGATGCAAACATTTTTTATAACTCTGAAAGTAAAGGGTTACGATGAATTAACAGCCTCTTGCACCCAGATGAATGAAGAGCAACAACTACAAGATTCCATAAACTATAGAGAATATCGATCAAAGTTTGAGCATCTATAAACATATCCCGCCCCCTCTCAACACAATAATAACATACATAGACCCAAGTATCCTTCATGGTGTAAATCTCTGTCAATACATTATTGGAAAGGAAACATAGCAGCTTTGATATATACATTAGGTTGAAGCCAAGGTTCTCATTTTTATTCTAACAGACTGACCCTGCATTTACAGCCTGAAGAGATAAGGAATTGTGGTAACATAAAATCCTTAAATCTTCAAGGCATGTAGTGAACAAATAATCATTGTGAGGCACAGATTGACACAATCATGAAAATTCCATTCTTAAAGCTATTATTTATGAGGTGCAGCTGAAGAATGGTGTGTCTCCCCACCCCCATTTGCTTAACCATTTCCAGTTCTCAGAGACTGCCTGGAAAGCTCCCTATAGTTTTCTTGGCAAGGTGCTTTGACCTTGCCTTCTTCATAGGACTGAGAAAAAGTGACTGGCTCAAGGTTGTGGATTTGTGATCTGGAATAAAACATAACTGTTTGGCTTCATTGAAAAAGATGCTGGCAGTTTACATTTGTCTCTCTAAAAGGAGGCCCTGAGGATTTTACTCTAGTGGTTGTTCCTGACTATAGCAGGTGGTGGTCATCTCCATTTCAAGGCCATTGAGCCAGTGCTGTTTGAAGATATCTCCACAGTCATGTAGACAGCATGATGTCATGGAGCACTGCTACCTTCCCACCAAAAATGGTAACTATTTATCTACTCACATTTGCATGTTTTGAAATGCTAGGTTGGCAGGACATGGGATGTCAGGAGCTCACTCCGTGACACTCAGGTCTCAAACCTGGGTTCCCAACTTTCCAGCTGACAAGCCCAGCATCTTATCTGCTGAGCCATCATGTCGCTCATTTGTCTCTATAGCCAGATACAAATGGGGCTGATTTAATTGGCAAGTAAGTGTAAAACAGGCACCTCTGAAATGAGAAGATGTATATAAGATGGAGAATTCCTTGCAACATCTGAATCATTTTAAATGAGGTGCCACAAACACAACCTTAGTTTAGATTTACCACAAGCATTCTCATGCTACCCTGGGCAAGCTTCATCACTAATCCAAATCCTTGCAGACTAGTATATTAATTCTTGCATCCTATCAACATGAGGTATACTGACACACACTCAGAATAATGTCTATATTTGAGCCACCCAATAAGTTTCAAGAGTGCAGATCACACATACTGAGACCAAGTACATTGGAGGGGTGCATGTATAAACCACAAAGCTGATATTATCTATAGTGTGTCAAGATCAGGCCTACGTATTTATCAAGATTAGGCTCAGTAAATTAATTTTGTTTCCTCCTGTCCTTAATATAAATAACTTATAGTAATATTTAGCACAACATTAACTGGTTTAACCAAGATGGGGGAACATGATTTTTTTCTTGTAATTTATAAATGTATATACTCATCTCTGGTGGAAATGTCATCCTAAGCATGTTAAAATATTATTATTTACCTGCCACCATTTCTCTTCTAACTAAGAATCCCTTGGTAACCTTCATTATCAGCAAGGAGGGGAAAAATGAATAGTATAGGTGAGCTGCATATTTTACAGAGAAAAGGTCTGGTATTTGTAGATAGGACTGGAAAAGATTCCATTCAGATCCCTGGAAGTCCTGCTGCTACTCAGTTTAAACAACACTGAGCAAATTCCAATGGTGTCATTGGTCTACTGTTGCCAAATTATCCTTATCCCAGAGCAGTTAAGTCTGTTGGGTCAACTCAAGTTGTCTGAAAAAACTCTCAAGGAAGAACAAGTTGCTTGAGTTGTCTCAAACAATTCTCAAGCATGCTTCTTTCTGGAGCCAAAGATCACAATCCATTCTATCAATCCATTTGTTTCAGTAGCCAGATTCTACTATTTTTGTTGGTGCAGCTGCTGTTAGAAACAGGCTAAAAATTATAGCAATTGCTAGTCTAACTCTCATTCCACATCTCCTTCATTCTATATACATGCTCAGGCAATGTTGAGGCAGTCTTAAAGTCATTAATATTCAATCAT
This sequence comes from Thamnophis elegans, assembly GCF_009769535.1. Classification (NCBI taxonomy): domain Eukaryota; kingdom Metazoa; phylum Chordata; class Lepidosauria; order Squamata; family Natricidae; genus Thamnophis; species Thamnophis elegans. The sequence goes on from NC_045542.1 coordinate 92,662,667, forward strand.
TTCTTTAAGAACAGAAAGACGTCATTGTGTAATCATGATAGGTTTGGCAACAACATAGCAGGATATTAAACACATTCCCCCTGCTGATAACTGATAATGTCAATGTGTAAATGTTTTATAATTACCTTATAAAATATTCAGTGCTAATTTAATAATGTTACATTTGATGGGATTATAGTTTTCTGTGGGGAAACTGTATCATTTTGGGACACAGCTGCAGTTATGAGAATATGCTGAAATTATTTATTTATTTGCTGTTGGGCCAGAGACAGAAAGAATAATTAAATGAATTTTTAAAAAGCAGAAGAATATTCTAATTTAACTATTTTTAAACACTGAGATCATGATATATCATCCATCACAAAAGAGGCAGAAAATTTTCGTATTTTGACTTCTGACACCAATTTGGACAGAACACCTTTTACTGTAGAACATTCAACTTCTGCCTTATTTTGCTGTTCCTCTAAAGGTAAAGGTTCCCCTCACACATAGTGCTAGTCATTCCCCACTCTAGGGGGCAGTGCTAATCTCCATTTCAAAGCCGAAGAACCAGCGCTATCCGAAGATATCTCCGTGGCTCTGTGGCCGGTATGACTAAATACCGAAGGTGCACAGAACACTGTTACCTTCCCACCAAAGGTGATTCCTATTTTTCTACTTGCATTTTTTACGTGCTTTCGAACTGCTAGGTTGGCAGAAGCTGGGACAAGTAACAGGAGCTCACTCCCACTACACAGCGCTAGGGATTTGAACTGCCGACCTTTCTGAGCCACTGAGCCACTGAGCCACTGTGTCCCTGTTCCTCTAGAATAGTTTAAAGCAACTTTCCCAAAATAGTTAATATTGATTCCCCAAAGGTTGATGGAACTACCCATTCTTTTTATTCTTGTTTATATCATTCATAGTACTATTAGTAGCTGGGTGGCCTTGGGCCAGTAACTCTCTCTCAGCCCAATCCAGTTCATGTTGTTTGATGAAAGTAAGAGAAGGAAGGAGTATTGGATATATTTGCTGCCTTGAATTACTTATAAAATAATAAAGGTGAGAAAAAAATCTAATCTAATCAAAGCTGATGTAATAAAATATAATAAATGTTTGGAGTTGCCAATCTAAAACCTCATGAAGCAGTCAATAAGTTGAAGAATTGGGTTCTCCTGGTTTGAAGTATCTTCACTTTATGATTTTTGATGGGAGGGGAGATATGTTTCATAATGTACAAGAAAAGTAAATTCATTCAAATATTTCCAAAAGGTTATTTGTCAATATATCTGAAAGAAGATTTGAAACAATTAGGCACCAGTTGAGAAGAGGGCATTTCCTGGATTTTACTAGAATAAAATAAAATTTCTCCTTTCCTGTACTCACTTGTAGCTCTAATGATTATTGCCCTTATGTCTTAACTTATTTGGAGAATAAGGAATTAGGGATACTGCAACAGGGAATTTTAGGAAAAGGGAATTAGTAGTAGTCTCCAGTACAACCTTTAGGAGAACACCTTCTTGCCACTGTTATTTTTTTTACTGCATAGAGAGGATAGTCATGTGAGAAATTTGTGGTAAAGTCTAAAATCACCACAGGTAACATAAATTGAATATTTATATTCACTCCAACTCATCCTTTGGGCAATAGAGTGATGATACTTTTCATATGTTATTGGGCAGGAAGAACTGAAAAGGAATGCACCAGTGAGTCATTTCTCCATTTAAAAAAAATATTTGGGAAGGCAAAAATCTGAGCAAAGGAACATTTCTCTTGTGTGTTTGTGGTGAAGCTCAACTAACTCTACACAAATCACACATCTCCCTGGAAACTGCAGTACATGCTTTGCTGTTTATGTGGGTTCTTTTTGGAAACAGAAATACTACAAAATGGAGAATTTGCAGAGATGTTCAGTAATTATGAAGTAATCAACTTTTTTTTGCTTAATTCTATTTCTCTGCTCCTTAGGTCATTCTGAAATAGAACAGAGTTACTTATTTAAATGAAAAAAAATCTTGAGTGAAACTCAAAGGCTCTTTAGAAAGATTGTTCTATGCAGAGGTGGGAAAAACTATTTGGTCTTCATTCAAAGTAGAATAACATCCTGGCATGCCTTATTGTGTGGCTGAATAGATAAGAATGGTGCAATGCTATGTTTCTGCTTCAAAATGAAAGGCATCTATTTAACTATCTACTCTAGCTCTACACTCAAACTGATTTGTACATTGTAAATTAAAAAAATAATAATTTCTGAGTCTTTTTCAGCCCAGAAAGAGGTCCCTTTGTTAAATTATACTGTACATTTTTAAATAATGTCTCAACTGCAAACCACAGAATGGTAGAATTAAGAGCCACTAAAAATAATCTTTAACACAGAATATTAACGAACTTTTTTACAGTATGGACTTGATCCCCAAGATTCTGCTTGCAGAATTAAATCTAGTGCGACTTTGGGACCATTGAAGCATCCCACTCCACCCTTCTTCAGTAGTAGATTCAGATAAATAATTTCAAGTAGAAATGTTTAGTAAATAAAATACAATGATTCTTTCTTTCCTTTACACTGTGAGATATGATAGTGGCTTTGCCATTTAACTACTAAAGTCTTTGTACAGGCATCTATTCTGTCCAGTTCCTATGATTCAATGAATTTTGGAAAGAAAAAGAACTTGAAACATAAAAAGTAAGAATCATATAAAACAAGTCTCTCTCCCTTTCTTTCTCTCCCTCTCTCCCTCTCCCTTTCTCCCTCTCCTTTTCCTTCTTCCCGCTCTTTCCCTCCTGTCTCACACTCCTCCTCTTTCTCCTCTCTCTCTCTCCCCCTCTCTCTCCTCCTCCTCTCTCTCTCCCCCTCTTCCTCTTTCCCCCTCGTTTTCCTTTTCCTTCTCCCTCCCTCCCACTCTCCTTGGTTCCCTCTCCTTCTCCCGTTCCTTGTCTCTCTCTCCCTCTCCTCCTCTTCTCCCCCCCTCTCTCCGTCTCTCTTCCATGAGAGGAATTGAGATGCCACTCTTAAAAAATGTAAGGAGTCTCATTAGCTCCTTCATGTCTACATTTAAAAATGAACATTCCTAAAGTGAAAGCTGGGCAATCATGAACATTGGCCCCCAACTATAATCCTAAGTAAACATTTCACAGATTCACAGATTATAGATGATGAATGGCTGCCAGCCAGAATTTATGATTTTTTTTTTCATTAACTGCATGGTCAAGAGCTGTCGAACAATATGTGTGAATAAAAAATATGATATCTATAATAAAATATATAATATCTAGGAGAACAAAACTGGAGGCAGGCATGGGGGAAAAGAGGATCTGACTTGGATTTATAGTACAAGAGTGACCTCCTGTGGTAGATTTGCTTAAACCCTGAGTACAATGCTATAGGTTGGAATTCTGATAGTTTAAATATTTATTTGCCCTAAAGGAAAAAAGAAGTCTAATAAAATGTCTGATGTTTCACACTTTGACATCACTGTATAATCCTTTCCATAATATAATGTATCTTCATAACATTTTGGTTGTTAATTAGAAAGTACCTAATTTACAGCATAAAACTGATGCTTGCTATTCCATGCCTGGTGATGCATTCCTCCCTATTTCATCATTTAAATAATTTAAAGGGCTATGTTTTATCCTTTATATTGATTTCAAATAAATACTGTTTATCAAATAAATACTATCAAATAAATATAAGTGTGTGTGTGTGTGTGTGTGTGTGTGTGTGTGTGTGTGTGTGTTACCAACCCAAATTGGGATAGGCAAATCTGTTGCTAAGTGGCATGGTCATAAATTGAGACATCACATAACAACAGCAACTTACGATGTCAGTTCTAACTGCAATCATAAAGCAAATCACCCATGGTCATTAAGTGTGACATCATGTAAGTGCAATGTGTGACTTTCTGCTGGCTTCCCCACTGACTTTGCTAAGTTCATTTACCATATGACTGATTGCCATCTTCTTCTCTTTCCTTCCTTTACCTTCATTAGAAACTTTCCCAGAGAGCAGGGGCTTCACATAACTTTTCTGAAGTAGGGTAGTTTAAGCTTGTTCATTTGTTCTTTGAATGAGAATTCTGGATTGATTTGTTGGATAATTTCTGGGCTGCCCATGATGTTCTCAAGGAGTCTTCAATTTAAAAGTTCAAACTTTCACTTCCATAGAATCCCATAGGGAATACCATGTCTTGCATGATTCTTATCTACACACACACACACACAAAATCATAGATTTGGAAAGTATAGTGTGTGTGTGTGTGTGTGTGTGTGTGTGTGTGTGTGTCACAGTGGCAGTTCGAATCACTAACGCCACGTAACGGAGTAAGCTCCCGTTACTTGTCCCAGCTTCTGCCAACCTAGCAGTTCGAAAGCATGTAAAAATGCAAGTAGAAAAATAGGAAACACCTTTGGTGAGAAGGTAACAGCCTTTGGCATTTAGTCGTGGCCACATGACAGTGGATACGTCTTCGGACAGTGCTGGCTCTTTGGCTTTGAAACGGAGATGAGCATCACCCCCTAGAGTCGGGAACGACTAGCACATATGTGCAATGGGAACCTTTACCTGTTTAGTATTTAGCTTATATAGGCCTTCCTGACTTTGCAGGCAAGAGTGGCTCATAGTACAATGTTATATTAATCTCCTGTACTTCATACAATAGTGTAGTAAGCTTAGGTATTGGGGATGATCAAAGGGGGAAATGATTAAACAAGGTCATGCCATCTTACTCAATCTCCACCCTTCGTCGTGATGTTTCATGGACATATAGAAGGGGCAGAGTTTTGTAATAAAAGCTTCCAATCCTCTGATACCTTGATAGTAGGTAGGTGAACAGGCTGTCCCATGAGTCATCAGTGAAATGCATTGAAAATGCACTTGTGTGACCCTGGAAGGAAGTAAATCTAGCAAAGTACAAAATATCTAAGACTGTCAGAAGCAAAATAAATTTTGAAAATCCTTGTTATTTTGAGGAATCAATGGAGGAGAGGTGGCTTATAGTTATGTATAATGCAAATAATTGAAGCAGTTGCATGTTGTTGAAGTAAATGGGATCAGTCTTCTGAATGCATGACTTTCATGGATGCACAGAAGGAGAAAGTCCATTGATTGGCATGCATGGCATAAAAGCAAGTAGGGTGAAATTTATTCCTTTCTTTATCTTAACAATAGAGTTTTGCAAGTGCTCCTTCTCTCTTTAACAGATCTGAAATCTATTCACAATGAACTCAGCATGGGAAATGATAAGGAATTAGAAATACCAAAGACCATTGCTAAGGAATGGATGCACATATTGCAGTTTCCTTAGGTGATAGGGATCAGTTTTCAGCAATGAAAATAGCACTGCTATTTCTCCGAGGGATCAATAGACATATCTCAGGGGATAAATCTGACAGTAGCAGCAGAAGAAAAACTTTGGAGAAATTTTTTTTAAAAATTAAAAAGTAACCAGCATTCTAAAAAATTAAAGCCAACACAATACTGAGATTTTGTTCTCCAGTTTCATAAGGTATCAAGAACTAATTAACAGTACCCAGGCTCTCACAGTGATGGTAAAGGATGCCTGCTCATCACAAAAACATTTTTGTCCACAATAGGTCTGCTAACTCTGGAAGAAAGACACGACACAGGTCCCTCTTCAGTGACATAGCCAGAGGTGCAAAAGAAATTTGTCATGAATTTCTTTGGATCCAAAATGCCATAATCTTCCAAAGTGGTATGTGTTGCAGCACCGCTTGGAATTGTTTTGAAAGAGCAGCAGAAACGTGCATCTTTTACATTTATAATATAAAGACATCAGGACATTACATGGAATATTTGTTCTTTTTTAAAAACTAATATACTTTTATTTACCTTCTTTCAGCAATAGACAGGCTTTATTTATAGAATAAAAGATAATGAGCCATTGTGTAGCATTACCAGGCTTTTAGAAAAGACATTTTGTTAAATAGAGATAAGTGCATGTAGCTGTTGTTATGTTTCTTATTCTCATGACATTCACATGGAAAAACATTGGGCTACATTCGAGGCACACTGATAGAGAACAAATGCACTTTGTTCATTTAATCTGTTTTTATCATATAAACAAATTCTAAAGTACAAGTCAATTCTTCTTCTTGCCAAAGATAATGTCCATAGGCTAACTTCAAAATTCAGCTATATTAACATTCTGCACAAACGCGCTTACTCATCTATACTGTATATTTCGGATCCTGCTTGTTTAATCTTTACCTATTTTCTTATATGTTTCTCATATATGAAAAAAGTGATCAATGGTCAGTTTCTTCGCCACCTGGAAAAATGGCTCAAACCAATTCAGAATAAACTACCTTTTATAGTTCAGGAAATGTCCAATATGCAATACATTAAAAGTTACCTCTTTGCTTGGGCTTTTCCCCACTAGAAAAAGCTAAGTAGTTCTTATTAATACTCATGACTGTATATGGATATTTTATTGCTAATCAAAATGGTATAGTATTTTATGTTTTAACCTTCTGGATTATTTTAAATCCATTGGATTGTAAGGGATAATCATTTTATGAAAATAATTTACTAATATTGCATTGTGAAAAAATAAAGAAGAACAACAACTGATGACGTCCTTTTACTGGTTCACAATAGAAAGTGTCCTCACTCATTGCATTACGGTGTGGTATGCTGGCTTGATAGTTGTGGATACAAAGACATTACAGAGGATGGTGAGAACAGCACAAAACATTGTGGGCTGTCCACTGACAACACTAGATGATGTTGCCAGGGCTCGTTGCCTTAGAAGAGTAAGGAAAATCCTCAGGGACGACTCACACATTGGTCAGCCCTTCTTTATTCTCCTATCATCTGGAAGGAGATATAGAAGCATAGGCAGCCACACAAACAGGCTGAAGAACACTTTTTAATCCATGGGCTGTCAGACTCCTGAATGAAAAATAACCCTACAACAACATAGTACGGTTAACTTGCGGGCTGGGACATCGTGCAATGAATTCACATGGTGCAATAGGACTGGGTGTTTGTTAGTAGAATTCACTGGACTAGGGATTTTTTGTCTTTCATTGTGAGTTGTATTGTGTTGGGGGGGGGTGCCCAAGGGAGTCTAGCCAATCTCATTGTACTCATGTTGTACTCTGACAATAAAGTTTGAATTGAATTGTATAGTATTTCAACAATGAATAATACTTGGAATCTCTTAGGGTCAAAAGCATTGTTTCCATTTGGTCCTTGAGTGACTCCACTCTTCAGCATATCCTGCTTTGTTGGGTTTCCCTCAATGTGAAAACACTTTGCTGAGATGTGGGATGGCTTGTGGGACGTCTGGGATGCCAGTATTTGCACTGAGGAAAGATAACACTTAGGAAAGCCATCCTAAAACGCTGGGAGAACACATGATAGATTATAGGATTCACGGCAGAACTCAAATAGAAGAAAACACCTACAGGAGAGTGAATGAGTGAGAGAATGAGAGATAGACAAAAATAACAGGTAAATCACAACAATTTGAAAAAAATATCAGGGAGAGAAAGTGTACAAATGTTTTAGGATACGTATCTCAGTTTAGAATAAAATAGAATAGAATAACAGAGTTGGAAGGGACCTTGGAGGTCTTCTAGTCTAACCTCCTGCTTAGGCAGGAAATCCTACACTACTTCAGACAAATGGTTATTGAACATCTTAAAAACTTCCAGTGTTGGAGCATTCACAACTTCTGGAGGAAAGTTGTTCCACTGATTAATTTTTCTAACTGTCAGGAAATGTCTCCTTAGTTCTAAGTTGCTTCTCTCCTTGATTAGTTTCCACCCATAGCTTCTTATCCTACCCTCAGGTGCTTTGGAGAATAGTTTGACTCCCTCTTCTTTGTGGCAGCCTCTGAGATATGGAACACTGCAATCATGTCTCCAGTTTAACCAGTTGATAGAAATATGATTAACTATATGTGATCATATCTTTTTAAAACATAGTTTCTACTGATTCAAAACTGTTACTTCAACTGTATTAACTGTTCTCTGAGATCAAAATTTTAAAAAGAAGTGCTCACAACTGCAAGGAAAATCTAAACCAGTTTCCCCAAATTGGCAATTTCCATATGGGTGGACTTCAACTCCCATAATTCTATAGCTAACACTGTCATAGATAAAAATTCTGGGAGTTGACATTCACACATCTGGAAGTTGCCAAGGTTGGGAGATACTGTAACAATTTATAAAATCATTACAATAACATGATAATATTGTCAGGCCTGCAGCCATATTCCTTTTGGGTCTTTGGCCTGCCATACTTTCTATTATTCTACTATGCCATTTCTATTATGGGAAAATGTGAGGGAGGATGGTACGGAGTTAAATGCTATGTAACCAAAATATTTTTTTTCCTAAAATCGAGGGTCATCCTTTGTCTCTACACCTCTGTACCTGTCCGGAACTGGATGGGTGGAACTGCCAGCATGGCAGTGGAAGATTGGACCATGTGATGGACTTGTGGGTGTGGGGGCAAGTTCATGAACTTTCAACTGAGTGGGGAAAACCAGAAAGCTTTCAGATTTGGGTTTTCCCAGATGTGCCAACATGGCTCTCTTAATAAATTGGAACTTTGAGCAATACTTTGCCTTGGACTCTGATTTAATTTTGGATGCTATTTGGAATCCTGACAAATATTTCCTTCTGGCTAAAGTATTACATAACAGCTAGAAATGTCCATTTTGGGATATACCATCTTTATACACTGCATACAATTGCACAGATAGGACCTTTTTATCATATACTTGCCCATCTACAGATTTTTTTCGACATCGCCTCCCCACTTTTAATTGGCAGATTTATTGTCATATGGAATAGTCCCAATTTGGATGAAAAAATTTTCAAAGAGTGGGAGAAAAGGGAAGGATAGAAGCATTTATTATTGTATTTGCAAAGTGTTTTGTTGCAATGTTTTATTGAATCCCTTCACTGATTTTGACAAATCACAGGGATAAACCTAACCTAGTGACACAGTATTGGAGAGAAGCAAATGCTGATCCTATCTTCGAACAAGGGAATACAGAGAAACCAGAAGTTGAACTATACTAGGAAGTAGCACATTCAAAAAGATGTGGGAGTCTTGAATGTGAATATGATGCAGCTGTTATAAGCTGCATCAACAAAATGTAGATCAAGAAAACTAACCACTCCTCTGCATTCTGCATTTGACTGATTACAGGCTGGAATATAGCATCAGATCTTATTGCTACATGTTAGAAATGAAACTGATACCATTAGAGATGGTCTACTAGCATTTGTAATGACTTTGCATATATTTAATAGCAAAAGTGCTTACTCTAGTTCACAGTGACATTTAGAGAATCTGTTTTTTTCTTAATTATTTGGATCCAAACAATCCACATGATAGCACTTCTGCAAATTCTCATTTAAAAAAAGCCATGACTTCAGCACAAATTTAGACCAATTCTCATCCAAATTATCCCAATATACAACAAAGGATAGGCATTGACTCTGTGTATGTACTTGCTCTCTTTACTTTCTTGGTTCTTGTTTCCAGCAGGCAGCCAGTGTACCCTGGCTGGTTGGCTGATCAAAAAATTGCACTGAACAGATTAAAACAAATACAAAATAATGGTTTGGCTTCTTTTTATACCTTGCACTACTTAGAGGATAATAGGAGCCAATCCCAAACTACAGAAGCCTGCATCTACACCTTATTGTTAGCCCTGTGTCAACTTCAAAATGGCGTGAGCCAAAGCCATGTTTACTTTCACTTCATTTCTTAGTTGCCACTCATTGGGGGAAGGGGAGTTACAATGCACTGGAATGTGGTGCCCTAATCCGCTAGACAAAGCATTGACCAGAAGCAGCATGAGAACCAAAGTCATGGCAACAAACTTCTGCTGAGACTGAGGGGGAAGCTCCCACTGGATTGATTGGTTAACCTGATCCAGAACACTTTCTTCCTTATGTGCTTGGGGTCTATACATCTTATTGCAGAGTCCTATTTCCTGTTCAGTCTGAGAAAACATTTAGGGTCAATGTTATATTCAAATTGAAATATTACCTGAAACCACATGAATAAGGTTGAATATATTTGCAAGAGGTTCTGTCCAGGTTGCAACAAAGCTGTAGAAAAGACGATCTGTGTGGAATGGGGCCCAACATACCCCAAAAACGATTACGAGGACAACTGTCAGAGAGAGAATGAGATGAGAGTAAAGTGCATGCTTTCTTGGTTTAATGTGTTCCCAACTGATCAAAACCTGAGTGAGCTCTGGGAATGTATTTAATACATCTTTTTATATTAAATATATATAAATTGTATTTCGTTTATCCAGATTTGGAAAAGTGAAGGAGAAATAGAAAAACTTTCTTGGTAATGCAAGGCTGAGTACAGACAAGGCAACATTCTGTCTAGTTGGGTAGACTTACACAAATGTGCTTCTACCATCAAAGTGCAGGGGTGTCAAACTTGCAGCCCATGGGCCAGATGCATCACACACTGGCCACATCCACCTCCAGTTTAGCAAAGGGGGAAAAAGTTGTGATATGTCACATGATGACGTGTCATCTCAAGTTGACACCCCTGTCTTAGAAGGAGAAATAGGATTACGGCAAGATTTTTCTGGACCCAATGAATCAAAATTTATTGACAAACGTACATGCCATATATTTGTCCTGATCAATAAAGCAGTTCCCCAGAACAGTCTCGTTTATCTGGAATTAGAACAATCTCAGACAGCAGATACTCCATTCTTCTTTCCTTCTGCTACATTCATTCTTGTTTCCTTCCTTTCTGAAATCTTTTGTAATGAATAACAAGCTGGACCCTGATTCCTATTTAGATAATATCTAATGGTCTTCTAAAATATATTATTCTAGACTTACCTGCTTAATAATATGTCAATAATACAAAACCACCATTTTGTACTCACATAGCATCTTTGTGATAGACTTTCTGGACGATAGTTTAATATTCATCTGCATTTCTTTTACTTCCAAGGATCTGTCTCTTCTCAACTAATAGGAAGGAAAAGTAAGAAAAATCAAAGGAATTGATCTGATGACATCTCAGAAAGTCAGTTCAATCAGTCAGTCTTTCCATCAGATTTGCTCATATTGTAACTACTTTTTCTAAAGTTGTTGATCAATGCAACCTGTTTGAGATCATTATCTATTCATCCTATCTACTTTGATAAATAAAGCAAAGTCATTTAGGTAAAATTATCCTTGCTTGTAGGATTGTAAGGATACATAATAGAACTGAAGTGGTATTCAGGATAACTCAGCAAATGCAACAGAGGATAATAGTGTAATACATAGATAAAAACACTGTTTCTTCTGGTATATTTTTCTCAAGGTTTTACTTTATGCCATTGTGCAGAATAAGATTCTAGTGAAATAATTCCAAAATTCTGAGGGTTCCCCCCCCCACCTTTTGCTCACAAACACATATAGAGAAATCCTTTGGGTAAACATTTTCACATTTTCGTGCTTGTGATCAAGAGAAATAAATAAAGGCCTTGGGAACAAGTGAAAAAAAAATGGGCAGTGTCCAGTCAGTGCTGCCTTCCAACTAATTGTGGTACTAATCTGTATTTTTCTTGAAAAAGAAAACTAATTCTACCCTTCACATGCTGAATAATGCTATAATATGAATTGTTAGCTCCAAGTGAATTTCCCATATATTTTTCTTGAAAAACTAGAGACACGTTGTTTTTTTAAACACATCAAATGAAATTAAGTTACATTTCTCAGAAACTAAATAACCACAATGCTGTTTAAATAATTTTCTCTACCAAGTGTCTGGATGCAGTTCTAAAACTATATTGCCCAAAAAGTAAACTTAAAATAAACTCCAACCACTTATACAAGAGAATAACAAATCTGTGGCTACTAGCAAAACATTTATTTGAGCTTAATATATTATCCTTGTTATGTCAGAGGCTTAGAAACTTTTTTTAAAATCTAGAATACAGCCCAATAATTATTTATTAAGGAATAATGCGTGCATGTAGTAGGATTCCAGAATTAATGCATGTGCTTCTAATTAAAATCAGAATGAAACCTGTTCATAAAAGCCCTGCATTATTGCTTAGTATACTATATGATAGCACAGAATAACAGATACTGTTTAAACAGGTGGGAAAAAAGATACATGGATAAAAATAATTAGAAAAAGATCCATAAAGTATCAGTTGTAACCATGTTAAATGAGGTGCACTATCAAATAAACTAGAGAAAAGCGAGGCATAGTTTAGTCAGGACTCACTTTCAACCCCATCAGGCAGTAGAGGATACTGATGACACTCATTGGAAGCACATAAAACAAGAGAGAAGTTAACTGGATGATCCAGTTGTAAATCCACATAGAATAGACCACAGTACAAATTGCAGAACCAGGGACCTCTGTACGATTTGGAAAATACTGTAGCTTTATGCCATGGATGCTGGTATTGGGAAGAGAGAAGATGATTGAGAGAAGCCATAGGGTAAGGATGATCCTCAGAGCTCGCTGCTGGGTATTTTTCAACCTGGCTCGGAAGGGGTGTAGAATGGCCATATATCTCTCTATGCTAACCATGGTGATGATCAGGATAGAAGCAAAGCACACCGTCTCGAAAAAAGCTGTTTTAAAGTAGCAGCCCACTGGTCCGAATAAGAAAGGGTAGTTGCTCCACATTTCATAAACTTCCAAAGGCATCCCAAAGAGTAATACCAGCAGGTCTGAAATAGCAAGGCTAAAGAGATAGCAATTAGTTGGTGTTTGCATGTTCCTGTGCTTGAGAATCACTAAGCACACTAAAAGGTTGCCGGACACACCAACTATGAAGATCAGAGCGTAAATCCAAGTCATAGGCAAGGACAGGTGGCTGTGTTTTGGTCCATATAGAAAAAGAAGATAGTCTTCAGTGCTATTAAAATATTTTCTTAGTGGTTCTGATTCTTCCATCCTGTGAAAGTATTGAGATATATTTGTGGTACAATCCATTGTAGGAGCTGTGGATAGAACAATCTCTTTCCTGGTTCCAGTTTTATTTACATTACCCAAGAGTAGTTGGCTTGAGAAATGACCGGAAGGGGAGAGCAGCAAAGATGGAGACAAACACAACTAAAGAATCTCCTTTCAGACTGGAAGCTGTTTGTGGATGTGTCTCAGTATATTTGTGTTATAATAATTCCTTTGAAGAGCCTTTTCAAGAGTAAGCTCCTCCTTTCACAGATACTCATTGGCTAGCTGCATGAATCAAATTATATGTTGATCAAGATTTTCTTGACTATTCACCTCATCTTTATTGAAAGAAACATACTGAATAAGAGGTAAAGTTAAGGAACGGGGAGGAATGAAACTTAAAATCTGAATCGTTGATATAAGACTATCTACAAAATCCTTAGTTTGTGAATAATAATCCAGAAAGGGAGAAATACAGGCTAAATGCTAATGCTTAACTACTATGCTATGATTCATTTTTTTCTGAACTAGAAGCTGTAGCTATAAAAAAATAAAATAAATCTAAAATTAAAGCTTGCATCTTGTAGCCATTTAGTCCTTCGTGATCTGGATGCTTAGCATCTGAACAAGCAACTGCAATAAAGAGAACCAGATAGAGATCAAACATTAAGATAATTGGAGAGAGTCATGAATTGGCTGGTGCTGCACTTTATATATTATATGTCAAATTGGAAATTCATACGGTATAATAGTACACATTCATGCAGATCCAAATTACCCATCTTGTTTGAAACATACGTACAAAAGCACAGCTACCCTACAATTAAAAAAAATATCATCAATGCCTGGATTTGCCTGGATACTATGTGATGGCATCGTGTTATTTTTTATAATAAATTAGTAGAAATGTAAAATAGGAAATAACATCAGATGAAATCCAGTCTAACCTTGTTATTCTTGGTGGATTTACTATATATTTTTATATGATAGTTTTGTGTTGTTGTTTGAACTTAGAATAAGAGAATACTTTAGGTAAAGATAAAGGTTCCACACACATATGTGCTAATTGTTCTTGACTCTAGAGGGAGGTGCTCATTTCCATTTCAAAGCCAAAGAGCCAGCACTGTCCAAAGATGTCTCCGTGGTCATGTGGCCGGCATGACTAAATGCCAAAGGCATACGGAACACAGTTACCTTCCCACCAAAGGTGGTTTCTATTTTTTCTACTTGAATTTTACATACTTTCAAACTGCTAGGTTGGCAGAAGCTGGGACAAGTAACGGGAGCTCACTCACAACTTTTGACTACCAATTATCTTGCTTTCAAATTACTCAACTTTTTGTATCTACGATCTGGAATAAAGATGCCACTTACTTTATTTACAAGACAAGCAACCTCTGTTGAACTCTTATAGGAGCTTTTATTGTTTTCTGTGTAAATAGCCAAATCTCATCTCACTCTCCATATTATCTCAGATTTACTGCATGTCAGAAAAAGCTCTCAGATATATTGGCTTATTTTCTGTTTTCATCTGTCTAAAGACTTGCATAACAAGTCATCTTTTTAAGTTACAGGTACTTGTCTAATATCTTAACAGCCTAGCAGTTAGCTGAGAAATGATTACAAAATTATTTTCTGTATTCTTGGATTAAATGCTTCCTACCTCAGTGCCTTCACAAACTGCTCCATTCATGAGTCAGTCTTAAAATATTTATACTGAAATATGGAAATTGTGAAGAGAAGAAGGTAAACCACAAAAACTGCATTATGAAGGACTTGGAAAATGATTAGAAGTGATTTTTATATGGCAGCTAATTAAGCAAATAAACCATTTCAAATATGCAGGTTTGAGATTTATTACCCAGTGTATTTTATATTGGTTAATTCAGTGGCACACCAAATGTTTTAACTATTTTGCTGAACTTCAGTAATAAAAGTATGGTAATTATACACACAAGCCCACAATAAAACACACAATCACCTACCATGCATAAATGAAATACAATCATTTTTGGAAATTGCAGCATTTGAGTAGCTTTTTTATATGTTTCTGTATACAATTCAAAGATCTGTTCTTTTATTCTATAAAACCCTTCATGCCTTGACTCCTAAGCAGAAAAATTGGTAGAAAAAAGATTTAGGACAAGTTCTCTGACTGACACTATTCTATTGAATGTAGTTAGGTGAATGAAAGAAATCACAGAGTTGGTATGTATTTATGACAGACAGAACAGAAAAAACACAATAGACTGCGACAAATCAAAAATGAAAAGCCAACTAATTCCTTGAGAAATTCTGTTCCGTTACACCAAAAGTGTTTTTCCTCATATAATTGATCCCCAAATCTAATTCCTGGAAAACGTCTGGAAAATACACAGGATAACAATGATTTTGCTTCCTGAAAACATTTGGGTATATCTTATACATTTTCTCACAAAAATAATCTATAATATAACCCATCAAAGAAATCTTCTGTTTTGGCAATGTACACCCTCAATACCTGTTAGCTATGCTGCATGCATGAAAGAAACATAGAAAAACATGGAACTGTTGCTAAAGCACATCCAATACATCCAATATACTGTAACTGGAATATCTGTGGCGATCTGAAAGTAGTGGCTCTATTGCTTGGAGTGCAGTTCAGATGTACCAACTATTGTTACATATGGAAATGGAACAGCCATGCAAGACAGTCGCATTACATTAAAATGGCCCATCTGAAGAATTTGGTTCCAGCATAGAAAAAACGTGGCACATTGAACCACGTGTTCACCTGACAAATATATTTTTGTCTCCACTTCACATAAAACTCAAACTGATAATTTTTTTTTGTGAAAATAAAAATGATGAACAAGGAAGGTGAAGGTTTTTTGTTATTGGAGAACAATTGATGTCAAGATTAAGGAAGACATTTTTGTTGGTCCACAGATTGAATATTAATAGCATTTAGCATTTAGACTTACATACCACTTCACAGTGCTTTACAGCCCTCTCTAAGAGGTTTATAGAGTTAGCATATTGCCCCCAACAATATGGGTCCTCATTTTACCAACCTCAGGAGGATAGAAGGCTGAGTCAACCTTGAGCCTGGTGGAATTTGAACTGCCAAATTGCAGGCAGCAGAAGTAGCCTGCAGTACTACATTCTAACCACTGTGCCACTGCAGTGGTTAGAATGAATAAGTCATCAGTGGCAAGTGGTTTGAAGACCTATGAGTGGGGCCAGAAAAAAATTGCCTGGAAAACATTCAAGGATGTCATTGAGAATTTTCTTGGCAACTATAGAGCATCAAACTTCAGTACACATCAAACAGTTGATATCAGAAAGTTGATTCAACTTCTTATAGCAACAGCGTACAAGACTATAAAATGCAACATGTCACTGAAAATTCATTTTCTGCATTCACACTTGGATTTCTTTCCTAAAAAATTAGGTGCAGCCAGTGAAAGGTTTCACCAGGAAATTGACACAATGAGAAATGGTATCAGAGCAACTAAAATTCATCAATGCTGACTGATAATTGTTGGACACTGCAGTGACATAGACTGCAGTACAAATGAAAACCAGCAGAAAAAAGTACATCTAGTCCTGTCGAAACAATGCAGCATGTTTGAAACTTATGATTAAATATACTAAAATCAGTAAAAGTTAGTTTCACACTTCTCAAAACTCTTACATCATACGGTCATTATCTGGAATTTGCCCATGGCTGCCATGGTGGCCATAAGGTGAAAGCCAAGGACTATAAGCCTGGGGAACTCTACTGCCAATCCTGAGATGGCCTCCAGCAGCTCAGCAGGGAGGTTTCCATGTAGCAAGGAATACAGTAGCAACAATCCCAACTGATCCCGTGAATCCAGGTTCATAAAGGGCAACTCACAGCTCATGTGTTAGTTTCCACATGAACTGTTTTTGTGTTCTAAAAAGAACATTTCAGTATCCAAACCATTGGTTACTCTCCTCTGCAGAGATTCTTCAACTTAAATTGCAAATCTATTTGATGTTGACTGGCTCTTTTCAAGTATAACAATGACCTATCTATATATTGATCTAATCTTTCTTTCTCTCTCTCTCTTCCTCTCAAATGCATGTATTTACTTGTGGCATTCAGATTTTTTTCCCCAGTCAGGTATAAAGAAACATTATTGAACATAATAATATGAAGTACATAAAAATGGAGGGAATGATTCTAGGCAAATAAGAACAATTAAAAACACAACCAAAATGACATCAAAGCAGAATAAGAAAAGCTATTATGTGAGCCAGGGTAAAAAGCCATTCAATAATAACTCAACAACCAAAACCACATGGATACAATTAACTATATGACATTGAGTCACCCAAGCCTGGGAACACATTCACATCTTGAATGCTTTGGGGAAGGATGGAATAATCAGAGCAACCAAGCCTCAGGGTATAATGCCCCAAAGGGCAGGCATTGTGAGAGAAAAAAACTGACCTGACCAGAAGAGACAATATTTTGCTAATGACCCCTGAACAACTCGGGACGCCACTAAAACTAGTGATGAGGCACGTGGCCCGACAAAACCGCGCTCGTCAAAATAGCGGCGACAAAACTGCGGCGCTAAAGCCGCGACGTCATCACCACGACGTCATCACCGCGGCGACAACAGCACAGTGACAGAAGGCGCTTTAAAAGAGCGCGGCGGCAGAAAGCCGATTTAAATTAATGTAAGGGTTAGAATTAGGTTTAGGGGTTTGGTTTAGGGTTAGGTTTAGGGTTAGGTTTAGGGTTAGGTTAGGGTTAGGTTTGGGTTAGGTTTAGGGTTAGGTTTAGGGTTAGGGTTAGGGTGCTGAGTGCTTTGGAAAGCGCGGATTTGCCCTCCGCGGTTATGTCGTTGTGCTAGGGTTGCCTTTTTCCTTAGAGCTTCGGACGGTGCGGATTTGCCCTCCGCGCTTATGTCGGCGCGGATAAGGGCTTCACGGTTTTGTCTGTGAACCCATGAGGCAATCCTTATTCATAGAAATCTAATTTCCTAGCCAAGTATGCTAAAGTCCTAGCACTCCAGAAGCTCAGTGATCAGAGACCACAAGATGAGGCAATCATCCAGGATTGGCAGCATCCAAATGGCTTCCCCATTGGCTTTGTTTGTGGAAAGTCACAGGTGGTCAAAAGTTACTGTTGCATGGCATATTTCCTAGATGACCTGCAAGTTGGGAGCTGGGAATGCCAGGAACGTAGCATTAAGTTATGTAGCCATGTGATTCATGCTTTATGATGGCATTGCTTATCAATGGAAATCTAGGCTCCCCATTGTTGTTGTTAAGCATTAGAACCAACTAATATCATTAGTGTTAGAACCAAATGAATGCAAAGAGCACTGTATAAGAAGAGCTCAACAGTTCTTAATTTCATTTTGTTAATAGTGCAGTTTTATAATCTAAACAGATTATTGTTTCACCATTGAGAAAATTTCTTAGTGCTTTCATCATCATAAAAGTAAACATTCAGTAAGGAAGCCAATGGAGACAAGTTTGAAACAATTCTTTTCCTGTAATGTTTATTCCAAACTTTCAATAAATTGCTGAATTTTAAATAATAGATAACTTCTTGACAAGGGTTTATTTTTGTGGTTATATGAACCCAAATAAATCTGTGCAGCTGCTATGGAATATCTGACCCTTCTATTAAGATGGATGTCAGTGTTTAGGCAACTGTCTTGAGAGTGCAATTTGAAACATGGAAAGGTCAGATCATTCTTTTTAAACTTGCAGAGATAGAATCAGCATTCTTTCTGTTTGTAGAGAATTTGATGGAGGTGAGTCAGGAGTAATTCATGGGATCAGTGGTGGGTTCCGGATCCCATTGCAACCGGTACAGAGCAACGGGGCCGGGCATCCACCACATGAATGCATGCAGCATGTGTGCACACACGTGCAGCATGCACATACATACTTACTGCCCACAATGCTCCACAATACCTCCATCATGCTCCAGCTGCTCGGCAGAGCATCGTTCAGGCACCATACACTCCGTGCACGTGCGCGGAAGCCCTGAAAACTTCAAATACCGGTAAGGAGCGTGGGCAGGCAGGTGGGCCCTCTGGAGCACTGTACCAGAATGGTACCCGGTGCTCCCGGCAGGCACTGGTACATCTGTACTGGGGCATACTGGTCGTAACCCACCATTGCATGGGATGCTCAAAAGGAATCTTTCGCTCATGACTACTGATGGCCAGCTTTTAATCATTGCAGAAAAAGGGACAGTGCGTCAAAACAAATCCATCTTCTTTTTCTTTCTGATTGAGAACTGATTAAGCCAATTTTCTAGTCCCAGAACATTTTACATGAAAATGCTAAGTAATAATTCATTTCCTACAATGGAGCATTCACTTTAATAGAGGGACCTTTTCTTCCTTATTGATGCAGCACTAATGGCAGCACTTTAAAGATGTTACTAGGCAACTTTGGATTAATGACAACAATGACAACATGAGAACATTCGAGAAAGGGTTGCAGGTAATAGGTGAGGTCATTTACAGATTTTAACCTTCAGTACTCCTGGCTCATCCCAAAACATGATATAGAAATCATATAACATTTGTTGAGGTCCTTGAAGTTTGTGGATAAATTATAAGAACTATTTCAAGCTGAGCTCTTATGGAAAAAAAATCCTGTTTAAGCTGAACAGTTGGGAAATATCAAGATTTGGAAGGGAAGGGCTTGGCGTTTGCCGTGAACGATAGATTTTCCCGGGGCTCTGGTATCGCCACCAAATACTGGTCGCAGGATGGTCCAATCTGGACCTAACCATCCTGAAGAGATGGTGACAGGAAGGGGTAAATCCTGTTGATCCCAGAGACACCTGCAAAGTCTCTAGTGATCTGGGAGAAAGCCCCTCTTGCTGGTGACTACGAGTCAGCCATTAGGCTGCTGGAACTGCTGACAACTCTGTAACACAAGGGCAGGAGAGAAGCATGTCATTTTGGTGAGAGTTTTTATTTTTTTTTTTCTGTTGGAGAGAGAACACCCTAAATCTGGAGATTTAATTTAAAATAAAGACTGATGAGAGAGCAAGCAGCAGACTTAGGCATGGTCAATTGAAGATTTCCTTTTTTTCCTTTTTTACTACCGAAAGCCTGACTGGACTTTCATTGTAATTCACTTTTTAATTGGACTGGCTCTTTGCACTTTTTCTTTTTTTACTTTCTTCAGTGGACTCTTTTGAAACATTGATATAATTACGTTTTAACTGTCGGAGAATTTCCTTTTTTTTTTTTTTTGGCTATTGTATTTCTCTTTCCTTGGTTTTCCTTTTTTATTTTTTTAAAGTAAAAGGCCAGAGCGTAAAAGACAAAGGCTGAGAGTGGGAAACAAGCATTACTGCCATCTAGTGGGATTTGAAATAATGTGTTTATTTTCACATGAATGTTTAGAGAAGAAGCTGTTCCTTTCAAGATTACTTTGTCAAGGCTTGATAGTGAGAGGAACACAGTTGTTTATACAGGTGTTTCTTCTAAACTTTCAGTATTTGGGAATTTACCTTGAAATAATAAAGAAAAAAATCTTTAAGGGAAAGCATGTAGGACTTTAAAGGTACAGTCAACACATTGAATTTCACCCAGAGCCAAGGTGAAGTTCTCACAAACTAACCAAATAGGGCAAACTGAGGTGCATTTTAAAACTGTTTCAGCCATTGCATTCAGGATTAGCTGTAGCTTCCAGATGGTCTTCAAGGATAACTCAAGAAAAATGGGTTGCCCTAATCCAAAATTAGAGATGATCAAGGCATGAATTATTTTGAATTGGTCTCCTGATCCATGAATTTTAATAATTGGTGCACAACATAATAATGGCGTAATGACTTTCCTTGCCAGAACTGCTGTATGCTTCTGAAATAAGTGTTGTGAAATCTGGAGTATCCTCAATTTACAAACCATCTCAGATGAGGGGATAGTAATCTATTCCATAACTGAAGACAGAATATCACTAGTTTGGTTTGATCGTTTATCTACTTTGTCTTGGTCAGATTGAGTCTGAGATTGTTTTATTCCCTTCAGCTAGAACAGTTATATAATCCCAAGCACTTAATGATACCATTCTGTGGTCTGGCATATAACATCTTTGCTATTTCCTGATTCTGATTTATTTAATTTCAGTCAAATCTGGTTATAACAAAAAATTCAAAAGAAGAATGTACCACCCACATGCCTCAGCACTTATGTATCAAGTATTTTTTCCTAGTAGTTTTAAGCTGTTTTCATCTGAATCACAAAAGGAATATGGAGACAAGAAGATAATGAGTCATCATCAGGCAAGTTTTGCAGAACTGTTGAACATCTCTTTCTTTTTTTCTTTCTCTTAAAACCATACACACACACACATTATTCTTTGTCAATATTTTGCAAATTATGGAAATAAGCAACAATAGTAACTTAAAGAAAAGAAAGGAAAATAATAGGAATGTGGCTAGATATTGTTTATACTCATAGCATTTCAGATATCTTTTCCTTATCTTTTTAGCCTTGCAAACTATCTTTGCTTCCACCATATACAAACAAAAAAACCCCACAATTTGATATATTAATGTTCAGTTCCATACTCCAGATTATATTATATAGTCTATTCAAGCACTCATTACTTCACTTTCAAGCCCAACAATATGACATTGATAGAAGTATAGTTTAGTGTTATGGTGAAGGTGCTTGTCTAGAAACCAGGAAATTGGGGGTTCTAGTCTTTTCTTAAACATGAAAGCTGGCTAGGTGATTTTGTGCCAGTCACTCTTTCTCAGTCAAATAAGGGCTGTTGTTGTGGGGGAAAAAAAATAGAAGGCAGAATGAGTATTATGTACATCCGCTACCTTGGCTTACTTATAAAAGAAATAAAGGTGGGACAAAAATCTAATAAATTTTTAAAAAATGAATAACTAAACAATCTACAATATTTTCAACCAGCCTCTAACTTCACCATTAGTATTTCTTAAATGTTTCTCTCTAATAGATTAAACATGCAATGGGATACCAAGTATCCATACTCTCTTATTTACATGAGACTTTGCTTTTGAAATGTATTGCTCTTACTGCCCTCAGTGATCAACCTTCAACTTCATATCTGTGCAAAACATTCCGTAATTCATTCACTGTTGTATGTCTTCCCTAAATCTCTAACAAATGGGAAACATTTGTTTTTCTTTTTTACAATCCTGCTCTGGTCTGCGTACTCCCTACAAGAAGAAACCATGCTCCATATTTACTTACTGTCACCCTTTGAGTCGGAATGATGCTAAGTGCAGTATCTTGTTAAGGCACAATTATTTTTACACTCACTCTTGCTGTCTTTGGAATCAGGAACAGAAACCATATCCTTCCAGTCATCAGATGTAGATGTAGACTTCAAGCATGTATTGTGCATGTTGATCCCTTCCAGTGGTGGTATTTCACTTACCTTCACTACCGGTTCACAAATGTGAGTGCCAGTGTGTGCTAGCTTCACTTGTACATACCACCTCCATGCATGCACAACACCTTCCGTGCATGCGCAGAGCATCAAAAACGGGAGTGATGATGTCCGGGTGGGTAGGCGGAACCTTCTGCTGCTGCCTGCTGCTGCTACTAGTTTGCCCAAACTGGATAGAATTGGCTGAATAGCACCACTGTCCCTTCCCAAAAGTAAACCACATCCATGCTTTAATGTTTTCAACGTACATGTCTAATCTACAGCCCAACCATTTTTCAACAATCCTACAAAATATATAATTTCATGGGTTCCTTTGTGGTACTTCTTTATTTTAAATGCCTCTATATAACTAAAGTTTTGAAGCAACGTTTTTGTAAAACTTTATCAGTTAGTCATTTGTTTTGCTTCACATCACATTTGTTCTGTGGGTCGCACCCTTATATCACAATTGCATTATTATTCTTCTAGTGTTGGTTTCTTCTTATAGTGAACACAAACATCTTGCGTTATTAAAAACAGTATGTCAGTTAACAGATAGTTCAGTACCCTACTCATTAGTAAGTAAACATTAATCACCCCCATAAATAATTATGGTAAAATGTTCATCATTCAGTTTAAGAGTTCTCAGACTGACTTATTTTTATTGAAATACATACAAAACTCAATTATGGGCATGTAATGCATCAAGAAAATATCTAATATCTGTGCATATGTCAAAATTGGTATGTGTGTGTGTTGTATAAATAAGAATATTAACAATGTTATCAAAATCATTTTAGCTGCCATAATTGCAGTTTATTTACTTAATAAATGCACATTTGCCTATTTATCTAAATGTATTATACTCTTCTTGGAGAATTGCCAGAGATCTCTAGATGTGGTATATTTTTCTTTTACAGAAGTAAAGTAAAAGCATATATTGGCGAATTAAATAAATGAATAAACAGAAAATCCATAATTAAGGCCAATTGGAATTTGTAAGTTCCTGAAAGTTGCTAAAATAATAAGCATATCTATTTCACAGCAGTAACAACAGCAGCTCTTTCGAACTTTACTCTGTTAATGTCAATGATTTTTTTCTAAGAAAATACAATGTAGAAGTAAACAAATTTAATTTTTATTCTAAATACCCAGATTGGCAATAGAAAGTGATGAACTATGTATCTTTCTTTTAAAACCATCTGATTGGAACAATGTTTTCTCCTCATTAATGTTACTGGAACAACATTACATCACAATATTTCCATGTTTCAATGGTTATTGATTACACCAATTTACTTGGTGATTGTTTGCAAAGAGCCAAGGTGGCGCAGTGGTTAAATGCAGCACTGCAGGCTACTGCTAGATCAGCAGGTCAGCGGTTCAAATCTCACCGGCTCAGGGTTGACTCAGCCTTCCATCCTTCCGAGGTGGGTAAAATGAGGACCCAGATAGTTGGGGGCAATATGCTGACTCTCTGTAACCGCTTAGAGAGACCTGAAAGGCCTATGAAGCGGTATATAAGTCTAAGTCTACTGCTATTGCAATGTATCTATTGCTCTCAAATAGGTTAAAAAACTTAAAAGATTCTGAACTTAGAAAAAATGTTGCTCCTTTTATCTTGTCTGTGCATGTGTGTGTATGTTCTCCTACCACTGAACACTGCACTGCATTTTTATCTCCACAAAACACTTTCTATCCCAGTCTGATGTTAAATTTAGTGGAAAAATTTCTAATAAATCATTCAAAGGAAATACTTTTATATTCATCAAATATTGTTTCAGTATTTTCAATCCTCAAAGAATAAGTTTCCTTGCTTCCTTGCTTGCCTATTTATTCACTGTAAACACTTCTATGCTACTTCAGTGATACGACTCTTGGTGGCTTTTGAGTGTACAGTACAGATTTCCTATCTGGTGTACTTATGAATAACATATAATAATGGCAGAGAAAGGATACAATTTACAAACCAGATATGTAAATGGTGTTGGTTTTGATTTTTAGTTCTAAGGTCCTTCTCTCAAAAAGGGTTTCATACTAAAATATTTCTAATAATGCTGAAATAGCAATAAACCAGATCCTTAAAAGCATACAAATAATGTCAAAACCTATCCACTTAAATTCCATGGGTAAGCACAACATTAATAGACAAATTAAGGTTAGTGACCAAAAAGATGGGAGCAAAGAAAACACATAAATCCAAAGCAATGTTAGTTCAGAATATCTTTGACTGGCAGGTGATAAAACTCATTGGCTGGCTACTCATGTAAGTATCATAAAATGCATCAAACCATTTAACCAATTCCCCAGCACTTTTTATATCTGGAAATGAAATGACAGCATTATATGGTTTTTATTATAACCCCAGAAGCACCAGAAAAGCCATCAGAGCTAAGCAATTCACTCACACAGTTCAATTTGGTGTATGGAAGCAAATCTGGCTTCAGTTTACAATTTGCTCCAGCGGGATGATTTGTAGAACCAAAGCAATTCTTCAAAGTGTTGCATAGTCTTACTTAGTATTTGATAACAATCTCTGTTGGAGAGTCAGTTTGGTGTAGTGGTTAAGGCATCAAGCTAGAAACTGGGAGGCTGTGTGTTCTAGTCCTGCTTGAGGCACAAAGCTAGCTGGGCTAGTCACTTTCTCGAAGCCCTAAAAAGGAGGCAATGAAAATTCACTTCTGAAAAACCTTGCGGGGACTTCTGTAGAAAGTCTCAGTATCATACAAAATTTAAATGGAAAGGGGGAAAAATACCTCAATTCTCTGTGGGCCACAACCACAAGATGTCACTATAGGACAGGTTGTTAACTTTCAGTGGCTTAAGTCTGACAGCAGTAGACCATAACTGATGTGAACAGAAGAATAAAATGGAAACAGATGGGATGTATGCATATTTTCCAAAGTCATCAGAAGATCTTTTAAAGAAAATGGAGCGTGGAAGGTGATGGGGTGTGCAATGTTTTCAGCAGCCAGACTGCAGTATATGTTACAGTTCCTGAAACAGGAAATGTACTGTCTAGCTAGCTTTTAAAGATCATTGAAATATATTCCTATTATAACTGATCTTCTGGGAAACATGGAAGACTGAATATCTTCATGTAGTTGTTGTTGTGAGAAAACAGGAGGAAAGGTGTGTTGGATATGTTCACTGCCTTAGCTATATCTCTCTCTCCCCTCCCTCCCTCTGCCTCTCCCCCACCTTCTCTCACACACTATGATCTTGCTTGAAATTGTCATATTTTGGACACATTATGTGAAGACATACACTCTTGAAAAGTCCATTATATCTAAAAATACGGAGAAAAGAGATGACTAGCAGCATAGTAAATGGACTTGAATATAGAAGCGAAGGGGTCATTGCTGAATGATCTGAATGACCAGGCTGAGAATAAATCATTCTGGAGAAGATACATTTATGTATCGTCTGATTGTTAAAAATCAACCATGGCTTGATACAATCACTCAACAAATCAGTTAATGCAGATCCTTTTAGGCCCCCATTGGTTACTGATGCCCAATCTAATGTGGAGCTATTAAATCCTATTAAAGTGCAATTGAACTTCTAGTTATGAAGTTACCTTACTGTTCTGCTATCTAAAACTTGCCAGCTAGAATGGAAACCTTTGCTAAAACTGTGATAGATTATATCTATAGTATTCCCCTTGGACACTCAAATAGTTTCCTTGTCAAATAAAGTAGAATTCTTTGCTATTGTCTCACATGATGTCATTGTCTTCAGGGTGGTTATAAATTATCTGTTTTATTATGTGTTCTGATGTCTTTCAGGTTATTTCAATCATCTTTTTCCCCTTCTTATATACACTGGGAGAACACATTTATTCTTCTCCAGTCCTCTAAAATCCCCCAATACTCTGAGATTGCTAAAGGCGACAGAGGTCAACATTCTTTTCTGAAACTGGAAATGCTCAGGTGAGTAGAGATGATAGCTACTGAAGAATCATGAGACTGGGTGTGCTTCTTACAGCCTTATTTCCATTCACAAGCCAAATAAGGCTCAGAGATGATTGGTAAGGATGAAAGAGACAAACTGTGTGTGTTCTAATATTGTGCCATTATTTTTTCTTTGTTGGATATTTGCAAACCTTTCAACATTAACTTTAGTGATGACCCTTTTGGGTCTAGTTCTCCTTTAGTAAAGCGTAATTCACCTGGCCATCAAACTTAGATGTTCACTCCAAGAAAAAAAAAACCAATCTCCCCTCTTTTCTTTATTATTCCAAATAATGCAGTGTCGACTTCCTGGGAGGAGCCTGCTGGTGGTGGCAGCAAAAAATCAGCTGCCTCCGAATTCCTGGCTACGTACCTGTTTAGAGGATCTTCCATCTGACGTCTTATCAGGTTTTCTTATCCTTCAGGCAAGAAGGAAAGAAGAAACTGTTTTGCTGGCAAATGCTCTTCGATTTTTGCAGCTTTGTGCTTGCAAGGAAAGGGGGGCTAGCCCAAGGCAGAACGGCTGTCCGTGCTGGGAACTTCAAACTGCCTTGTGCAGGACAAGTAGGTCTCCCCCACTCTGCTCAAAGTTTTGTTTGATTTAATCTTATCACGAGCTGAATCCGTTTACTGCGTGGACAATAACTGTTTATCAACATTTTAGCTTCTTTTCTTTTTCTCCCTCCGAAAAATTATTTACTTAGAGGCTTTAAAATGGCGCCGAGCAGGCTGGTTTTTCCGGTAATAACGAACACTTTTTGCTAATCCTCACAAGAATTCAAAACAAAAGAGATTGCTTATCATATGTTTTGGTTTCACAATAGAAGAATTTTACTCCTTTATTAACCTTGCTTATCTGGAAGTTAAATGGTGATGAATCTGCTGAACGGTCTTGTTACAATGTTACTCACTGAAAGTTTTGCCAAGCCTTAAACTTCAAAATAAAGTCTCTTTACTTAAAGCTGCATATTCAGGCAATAGAGTTTTATTAACTGTAGGCAGATAAATTTTGAAATGGCCTCAAAACCAAATATTAACTTGAAGTCGTCACCCTCTACTTCCAGGGGCACATCCTCAGTGCCTGGCACAAAGCTGCAGCCTCCGCTTCCTACGCCCCCTGCTGGGGATGTGTTAACGAAAGAATTTTTTCCTGAGTAATCTAAGCGAGGCTCTTAATGCACAGACAATTAAAATGGAAGATAAATTTAGAGATAATAGAGAGGAGAGAAAAGAGGAAATAAAAGAATGAAAGAAGAAATTAAAAGTGAAATAAAAGGACTTAAACAGGAGCAGTATGAGAAATTTGAGGCTAAGGTTGATAAAATTAGAGACGACATGCTGAGTCTTGTAACTGTATTAACAGAACATATTTCTGGAGTGGAAGATACTCTAGAGGTTCTTAATGATGCCAATGCTAACTTGACATTGAAAACAGAGGTGGTGGAACAAAAAGTGGAAAATGCTGAAAAAGAAATTATTATGATACAGTACCGACAAATGGAGTTCGCATTAAGAGTAAGGGGGCTGCGTGAGGAGAAACAGGAGAACCTGAAACAGATCCTATCGGAAGCTTTTGACCACCTGATGGGAAGACCAGGGACCAACCAAGACTGGCAAATTGACAAAGCTTACCGTGTTAACTCCTGGCTGGCAAAGCAGAAGCAGCTTCCTCGAGACATCGTTATATATTTTACTACAAGAGAGCTTAGAAATATGGTACTGCAAGCGTCTTATAACACTAAGCTTCAAATTGGCGGTCAAGACCTGGCTGTTTTGAAAGAGATACCACCTCAAATGTTAAGAGCCAGGAGAGACTACCGTTTTTGGTCGAAGAACTCAGAAATCGTCAGATACAGTATAGATGGGATGCACCATTTGGCATCATATTTACATTTGATAAGCAAAGGTACCGCCTTAACTCTGTATGGAAAGCCCGAGATTTTTATTATAATATATTGAAGGCCGGACACCCTGCACCATCTGGACCTAGAGAAAGACCACAAGAAGGACAGGATAGACAGCAAACTACACAACCACCAGACAAGATGGAGCATCTCTCTTCTCTAGAAGTGCAAGGTGCTATGGAACCAAGACCTAGCCGCATGACTACTAGACGTATGGAGAAACAAGCTAAAAAGCAACAGCATCAACAATCATCGGCCATCGATCAAGGAACTACAATAACAATCTGGAAGCAGTGGGAGGAGCTAGACCTAAGGTTAAACAGGCCGTGCAGGAAGCTCTAAAAATGCTTCAACCAACCAAAGATGACAACTAAGATTTTAACATGGAATGTCAACGGACTGAACTCTCCACAGAAGAGGAAGAAAATATTTCATTATCTCAAACAGTTTAAGAACGATGTAATTTGTTTGCAAGA
The DNA here is from genome assembly GCF_009769535.1 of Thamnophis elegans. Classification (NCBI taxonomy): domain Eukaryota; kingdom Metazoa; phylum Chordata; class Lepidosauria; order Squamata; family Natricidae; genus Thamnophis; species Thamnophis elegans. Next base: position 92,691,300 of record NC_045542.1, read on the forward strand.
AACTCATATCAAGTCAACTGATCAAAAATATTTGATCAACTCAAACTTGGTCAACATTTTGCAGCTTCTGCTATGGAAAAGAAGAATGGTATAGTTGTATACTTAAGAAAAGATATGAAAGCTGAATTAATAGAAGCAGATCCCTTCGGAAGATATATTGCTTTAGACTTAATCTTAGAAGGGAAAAAGACATTACTTCTGGGAATTTATGCTCCAAATCAACAGCAAGATAGATTCTATAGAAATCTTCATGCTAAATTAGTACAGTGGGACTATAGTTCCTGTATACTATGGGTGACTGGAATGGAGTGATAGACACTAAGAGAGATAAGAAGATTTCCCGCCTAAATACCAAGATGCGAGCAAAGTTACCCAAATCTTTCTTTGACATTATGGATGATTTTGAATTGAGAGATATTTGGCGAGAAAGAAATGCAGAGGAATATGACTTCACTTTCTTCTCGGACAGGCATCAATCCCTCTCAAGGATTGATTTTATTCTAACCACTAATGATTTGCTTTCTAGGGTCAAGAAAACAAAGATTGCAGCTAGGGTCCTTTCGGACCATAACCCAGTTTGGATGGAGTTGGGAAGGGTAGTGCAGGCAAGAAGGTCTTGGAGATTGAATGAAAACTTATTTAGATATGAAAAGTATATTAATGATTGTAAAAAATTACTATCTGAATATTTTGTTTTGAATATGAATAAGGGTACATCTATGGAATTTGTATGGGACGCAAGCAAAGCGTATATGAGAGGAGTTTTGATGAATATAAATAAAACACATAGAAATAAGCAAGGGTTAAACGAACAGAACTGGAAGAGGAAATTAAGAGAAAGAGCTGGAGTTAACAATGAACCCAGACGATACAAAGGTTAAGGAAGCTATTAACATATTAAAATCTCAATTTGACATGTTGATCTCTGACCAGGCAGCTACTAATTTATTATATGCAAAACACAATACTTTTTGTAATGCAAACAACCTGGCAGATGGTTAGCTTATCAGATTAGGAAAAAAAGGAAAACTCGAAATATATCTAAACTGATTTATAGAGGGAAGGAGGTGTTTCAACAGGAAGAGATTCAAAAGGCTTTCTGGGAATTTTTTACAGAACTGTATAAAGGGGATAAAATTAATGGTTTAGACATAGACAAATATTTAGACAAAGAGAAAATACCTTCAGTTAGAGAAGAACACAGGCAAAATTGAATCAACCAATAACCTCGGGGAAATCCTGCAGGTAATTAAGCAATTAAAGTCAGGGAAAGCACCAGGTACAGATGGCTTGACAGCGGTTTACTATAAAAACTTACAGTTAGAAATGGTAGAACCTCTTAGAGAATTATTTAATATGATTCAAACGGAAGATAAAGTCCCTCCATCTTGGAAGACAGCGTTTATATCTTTGATACCCAAAGAAGATCAAGATACTACTCAACCCAAAAATTATAGACCTATTTCATTACTGAATGTAGATTATAAATTTTTACTAAAATATTAGCAATAGGTTAATGATGGTCATTCAACAATTGATACATACGGACCAAACAGGTTTTATACAAGGGAGACAGATGAAAAGTAATGTTAGATTAATTATTAACGCATTAGAATATTTGGGAAAGAACAACCAGATCCCTGCTGCGTTTATATTTTTGGATGCTGAGAAGGCCTTTGATCGAGTTAACTGGCAATTTCTGCTGAAGATACTGCAAAAAATGCAGATAGGAGATAATTGTTTACAGTCAATTAAAGCAATATACCAACAGCAAACAGCACAAATCATAGTCAATGGAAGTTTAACAGACTCTTTTCAAATTGGAAAAGGTACAAGACAGGGCTGTCCTTTGTCCCCATTATTGTTTATTATAACTTTGGAAGTATTGTTGAATAAAATACGGGGCTTGGATGGTTTAAAAGGGATCAAGATTAGGCAGCAAGAATATAGAGTCCGCGCTTTTGCAGATGATTTGGTCATAATATTGGAACAACCGCAGGAATCCAGTATGGTTTTAATGAATACGATTAATCAATATGGTCAAGTGTCGGGCTTTAAAATAAACTTAGGAAAAACCAAAATATTAGCTATAAATATGAATATTAAACAAAAGGAAGAATTAGGAGTGATGCTAGGATGTGAGGTAGTTAAAAAAGTCAAATATCTTGGAGTTAACATTTTAACTTCAAATGGGAAATTATATAAGCATAATTATGAACCACTTTGGCATAGCATACAGACAGAGATGAAAAAATGGGAGAAATTGCATTTATCTTTGCTGGGTAGGATAGCGGCAGTGAAAATGAACATTTTACCAAAATTTTTATTTCTTTTCCAAATGTTACCTATACTTAAAAAAGATGCGAACCTTTTAGAATGGCAGAAGGGTATCAACAAATTTGTGTGGGCAGGAAAGAAGCCAAGGGTAAAGATGAAAATAATGCAAGATGTACGTGAGAGAGGAGGATTGAAACTACCTAATTTAAAACTATATTATGATGCAGTGGCATTATCTGTAATTAGTGACTGGACTCATTTAACCAATGATAGAATATTGAATATTGAGGGACACGATCTGGTATTTGGTTGGCATGCTTACCTGTTATTCAACAAAAAATTGGATAAGAATTTTAAAAGTCATATTTTAAGAAATGCTTTATTGCGGGTTTGGAAGAAATACCAATATAAATTAAATGACAAGATACCCATGTGGGCAATTCCTAGACACGCAATTGAAAATATGAATACAGCACAAAAACAGGACAGAATTACTTACAGACAGCTTCTTACCTCGGAAAGGGGGGTATTACAATTAAAATCTTTAGAGGTATTAAAAGAGGAGAAGGTAGTTCAAACATGGTTCCAGTATGGGCAATTACAGGCTAGGTGGAAAATAGACCAAAAAATTGGTTTTATCCAAGTTGAGGATAATCTGTTTAAACAAATAAGAGATCAAAGCTTAATGCATATAAAGAGGATATATAGTGTATTAATACAGATGGATTCGGAAGCAGAATTGGTTAAAGATTGTACGATAAAATGGGCTCAAAATATTGAGCAACCAATAATGTTGGATACATGGGAAAGAATCTGGGTAAGAAATGTGAAATTTACACAAGCTCAAAATCTGAGAGAAAATTTTTACAAGATGTTCTATAGATGGCATTTAGATCCTAAAAAGTTGGCTTCTATGTATCCGAATGTACAGCCTAAATGTTGGAGGTGTGGTTCTCTCGACGCTACATATTATCATATATGGTGGACCTGCCAAAAGGTTCAGGCATTTTGGATAAAAATATGGTGGGGTCATGCAAAATGTTTTTAAAAAGAAGGATAAGTTTATTCCTCAGTTATTTTTACTAGGTATATGTACTGACTTTACAGTGGTAGAGACCAATTTGATTCTGCACCTGATAACTGCAGCAAGACTGTTGGTGACGCAATATTGGAAGAAGGAAGACTTGCCTACAATCCAAGAATGGACATTGAAAGTAACAAACTTAGCCGAAATGGCTAAAATATCGGCATATCTCAAAGATCATTCAAATGAGATATATAAACGAGACTGGAAAAAATGGATTGACTATATACAAAATAAATACGGGACTAAGAAATTCCAGTTAGCCTATGCTTAAGATCAGAAATGATTTAAACTGTTAAAAGTCAGTTCAGTAAGAAGAAGCTAAGGTCAATCTAGAATGTCATTAATTTCTTTATTTCTTTTTTCTCAATAGATTTTAGACTGTGTTAGTTAAAAATCCATACCGTGTACGGGTTCTGGGAAGTCGGGGGGGGGGGAAGGAGGAGGGGGGGTGGAGGGAGGGAGGGGTACACACAACAACAACAAAATTGTACTTCAATGTCTTAATGATTGACAAATGATGACATATTTGTGTTTTTTTTTTAAAGAAAAATAAAAAAGTTCTGTTTAAAAAAAACAAAAAACAAATAATGCAGTGTCAAGAAACCTACAAGAAATTGGAATTTCAATAAAACACTTATTAGTGCAGTTTCTTATTCATTTATCATTTATTGAAAGACAGGGTCAAATCTATAAATAAGACTTATCAACTTACAGAAATTTCATTTCATTCCTCAGTTTTTAGTGAGCGTTCAATTCACTCCTTGGTTTTTTTAGACATCAGATTAGATACTATGATCAAGGAGGTGCCTGTCCTAATTTAGCAGAGTAGTTTATATGTCTGTTGGTGTTGTTTTTGACAACCCACAATGGTTCAGTTCTACTTTTTGTACATTGTTAGTTTAGAATGAGGAGTTTCAATTACAGGTAGCCCTCGACCTATGACCACAAGTGAGCCCCAAATTCATGTTAATTGAGTTTTCCCCATTTTATTATCTTTCTTGCCACAGGTGTTAAGTGAATCATTGCAGTTGTTAAGTTAGTAACATGGTTGTTACATGAATCTGGCTTCCCCATTGGCTTTGCTTGTCAGAAGGTCACAAAAGACAATCACATGAACCCCCCCCCCCCGGACATTGAGACTGTCATAAATATGAACCAGTTGCCAAGCATCTGAATTTTGATCACTCGAGGCTGCTGCAATGGTCATAAGTTTGAAAAATGGTCATATAGGTCACTTTTTTCAGTGCTGATGTAACCTGGAATGGTCACTATTTAGAGGACTACCTGTACCTAACAAAAAATAGTTGTGTTTTTGAAGATCAGTTTCACTTAATTAGTGTAAAAATGCAGTCAATAATCTGAAATTAATTACTACACCAACAGCTGGAAAGCAATTAACACTCAAACTTGCCTTTCAAACTTTTAAAAAATAGTCTCTTTCATTTTATTTTCTTCTCTCAAATTCATTAATTAGGAATGTAACTGTAGGACAAATGCTGTCTAGTTGCTGAATTAACACCTTGTCACCCAAATTTCATTCATTGTTTTCTCCAACATAGCAATAGATTACTATTTTGGGCAAATGAAGACTTCAACTTGAATACCAATGGATTATTCTTCCCTGTCCCCCAAGAACCAATGGATTGAAAAACTTTAGGTTTATCAAGAGAAAAAAGTATTGTTCATCTCTGGAGGTTTTTAAGAAAAGACTGGACAGCCACCTATCTGGTGTAGGATCTCCTGCTCCACAGGGGGTTGATTTAGAAGACCTCAAAGGTACCTTCCAGCTCTATTCTGATTGAGTTTTGTTCTCCTTGATGTCAGGTTTAAATACTAGGGACACTACATGTGGCAAAGAGGAATGAACGGACCATGGTAAGGCGATATAATAAATCCATTTAAATTTTTGGTGAGTAGGAAAGAAGTAATAAGCCCCTGGGTTACCCAATTCTGCTACTAACAATAGATTCAGTTTGAAACATAGATGGTCATTAAGTCAATTCCTCAGTGTAGGAAATAAATTAAAATATTATTTACAGAGAGAAAACCAACCTCTGCTTGAACTTATCCAGTGAAGGTTCGGCCACTAACACATTCCACAGTTAACCTGCTTTTCTTCTAAGTTTTTTTTAATTCAGCTTTCAACAACAATAACAACCAAACCTAGTTTTCTATAACTTGTCTATTGTTTCATGTCCTGAAAGGTGAGCAGATGTTGATATGTATACTTCTATATGAAAAGAGTCTTGATATATATGTACAAATAGTTTTCACTCATATATGGCATGTGTTCTATCATCTATCTATCTATCTATCTATCTATCTATCTATCTATCTATCTATCTATCTATCTATCTATCTATCTATCTATCATCTACCCAATGCCGTCTATCTTTTTCCTCACTTCTAGTCTCTTGTCTTACTGTCCTTTTCTGCATCTGTTCTTTCTCTGAATCCTTCTTAAATTTTAGTAGCCAGTAGCCAGTACTCAAGAAGGATCTGAAACTGATTTTTTTTAATTTGACTCTGTTACATTGCATTCTTTTATTTTCAGTCCATTTAAATAGGCTACTATGATCATTTTGGGGATATAGTGGTACAGTGGCTAAGAAGCTGAGCTTGTTGATCAGAAAGGTCAGCAGTTTGGCAGTTCAAATCCCTAGCACTGAGTAACAAAGTGAGCTCCCATCACTTGTCCCTGTTTCTGCCAACATAGCAGTTCAAAAGGATGTAAAAATGCAAGTAGAAAAATAGGAATCACCTTTGGTGGGAAGGTAACAGCGTTCCCTGTGCCTTCAGCATTTAGTCATGATGGTCATACAATAATGAAGACATCTTCAAACAGTGCTGGCTCTTCAGCTTTGAAACAGAGATGAGCACCACCCCTTAGAGTTGGGAACGACTAGCACATATATGCGAGGGGAACCTTTTTCTTTACCTTATGATCATTTTTTTTTTTTGCTTCTGGAGTACTGTCTCATCAAGTTTTGTTTCCTTTGCACATTTACTAAGTAATTATTCCCCTTTTTTATCCAATTATGAATAAACATTTGGAATCATAGAGGGCTGAACTTTGCACCATCCTACTTGATTTCTCACTCATGAGGAACCAATGATGAATAATGATTTCTGAACCAGTTCTACCCATGGTTATTTCTGAACCAATTCTACTAATATTCTACTAATATTCAAACACATTTAAATCAATTCTGCCCATTTAGCTTGCTAATCAGAAATGTCACAGGGTACTTTACTGAATGCTTTGCTGAAGCTAGAATATAGATAATTTTGACACTATTCCTCAATCTTTCAAGGATATTTTCTGATCAATGAAACCAATTTACTTTGAGAAAGTGTTAACTTTTGATAATTACCACACTGTTTAAAAAAGTGTTTACATGCTGATCTTTTTGATTCTGTCTAGAATCCTTCAAGATGTTGATACCAGCCTGCATGACATACAACCTATCTACCATCTACTATCTACCATCTTTTTCCTAATTTTTGAAAAAAAAACACACTTCATCTCCTCCACAATTCTCAGAGACAATGTGTAAAGATTCAAGAGACTACTAGCCAATTTGATCAGTATGCCAGAATTCACCTGATCCTGGAGATTTAAATTCATTCAGTGAAAATATTGATTTCTTCATTTATTTATCTAACATCCAGTTTCCTCAAAGATGCTGCTTGTTTGGACTCATCTTGTTTTCATACTTAAAACTGAACCAGAATAGGAGTTGAGTAATTCTGCCTTTTCTTTGTAGCCTGTTATTATTTTTCCATTCTCTCTGAGCACCCAGTGTGCTGATTCTATTATTTTCTTTTTAGTTTGAATACCTCTGAAGAAGCTCTTTTTGTTAGTCTTAACATCTTTAACCAATTACTACTCATTTACGATTTCCTGAAAATCTCTCTACAATTCCAAGGAATATGTATGCATAAATCCTTATTATTCTAACTTGTGATGAGGCTTTCTTCTGTCTTCAAATCTGCTTTTATATAAACATATTGGTAATTCTATTCTCTGTTTTTCCTGTGATGTCTCTTGATTCTTGTTGCTACTGTTGCCTACTAAAAGAGCTTCTTTGTTTAACTGTCTTCTTTATGAAAAATCGCTCCCATTATCAGCTTTTGTCAGCTGAAGCATAGCCATTTGCTATGCCACAAAGAAATGCTACAGGGTTGCAATTATTGCAGATATATTCCAAAATTTGCAATATATTGCAAATATATTTGGAAAAAAAAGCCCAGGTAAAAATTCAAACAAGTCACAAGCACTACAAGGTAAAATACCAGCAAAAGATTCTTGTATTTTCATCTTCACTTTTACTTCTTACCCAATTATCAAAGTATACTGTCTCAATACACAGGAAAATTTGTTAGAGACTTTCTTTTAAATGTAATATTTTGAATTCCACTGGCAAATTAACCTTATATTAGCAGATTTGCAGCCTGTATTCTGGCTGTCTTATTTTTCTCTTCCTGTACCCATGAAAATATGTGTAGGGGTATGGTAGTTTTCGTATGACTATGTCCAGGCCCTATATGAAAGACAATCTATAATATTTGCATTTTGCAATACAGATAGTCCTTGACTAACTATCATTCTTTTAGTAACTGTTCCAGTGCTGGGATTCAAATTTTCTTTACTACAGGTTATGTGGGCATGGCTTGGTGGGCATGGCTTTGTGGGTGTGGCTTGGTGGGCATGACTTGGTGGGCATAGCATGGGAAGGATACTCTAAAATTCCCATTCTCTCCCTACTCCAGGGGAAGGTTACTGCAAAATCCTCATTCCCTCCCAATCAGCTGGGACTCGGGAGGCAGAGAATAGATGGGGGCGAGGCCAGTCAGAAGAGGTATTTACCAGTTCTCTGGACTACTCAAAATTTCCGCTGCTGGTTCTCCAGAACTGGTCAGAACCTGCTGAATACCACCTCTGATTGGCTTGAAGTTAAAATGGCACTGAAAAAAAGTGACTTATGACTGTTTTTCACACTCAAGACCTTTGCAGTATTCCCGTGATCAATCTGGATGTTTGATAACTGACTCATATTTATGATGGTTGCAATGTCCTGGGGTTATGTGATAATTTTGTGATCTTCTGACAAGCAAAGTCAGTAGGGAAACCAGATTCACCTAATACCTTTATTCCAATTTAACAACTGTGGCAAGAGAGGTCATAAAATGGGGCAAAACTCACTTAACAACGGTGTCCCTTAGCAACAGAAATGTTGGGCTTAATTGTGGTTGTAAATCTAGGACTGCCTGTATCCTCTGTCTTCATATTCCTCACTGGCTTCACATCATGGATCGGGCTACTTGTTTCATTCCCATTTTCACTACATAACAATCTTTTAGGACTACCTAAGGATGGCTTTTGTATTTGTTGGTTACAGTAGTCTGAAATTCAAGGGTTATTTCAGGATAGAGGAAGCTCAGTAAGAGACACATTAATTTCCCTAGGCTCAGCTAGAACAGGAGAATGAGTCCTATAAATGAGAAATTGCCAACATCTGGTCTATGACTTTTTAAAGTGAATCCAGATAAGTCATGGGTCTAAAATGACTCTCCTGTGAACTCTTGAGAGGTAATTTCATGTCTTCTGTCAATTGCCTAACGCATAATTTTAGGTTAAAAACAAGGACCGCATAGAGAGATTGAAAGCAAAAGCATCTTGCAATGATTTGCATTGCAAGGAGTTGCAGTTACTTTGAGCACAAATCTTGGAAAGGGACAGTCCTTTGAGATAGTTAAATGTTCAATTTCAGTGTGCTTTTAGCAATAAATAGGCCTTTAAAAATGTATCGAAATCCCTATGAAAAATTATAGCATTTTTCCAACCCTCCCTTGAAATAATAATTGGAAGCAAAAATATGGAAAACAGTGATTGTTGCTTGATATGGTCCCCACCCCCCATTCTTTATTAAAGGAAAAGGAAGAAGAAGCTACAAGCACATCATGCTCACTTTGGAAAGTAACCGGCAAAGATGGTAATTACACGTGATAATGAAATTAAAGAGTTTGTTTTATGGTTTATTAGTAAAACAATGGATTCTACTCCACATGCGAAAACAGCACATATTTACTTAATAGACTTGCTCACCTCTTAGGAAATGCTTTGCAAATATTGTTTCTATTCCCAGAGACAATGTAGTTTCTACCCCAGCTATTTTTATGGACAGGGGCATGGCATTTCAAACATCTTGTCAGCTTCTGTCTATAGACATGTTATTTGCTGAGAACAAAAGTCATTTGAACTCTGCAGTCGTAGAGTTGCCTTGTCCCTTGTTTTAGACAAGGAGATTGGAGAAGAGCTGAGAAAGAATGATTGATTCTTTCTTTGGGGGAAAAAGTTATAATTGTTGGCTTTCTGCACAGGATGATGTTGCCTTTATTCCATTGTAGGCCCTATCGTAGATCTAAGGCTGTGCAGATCTTTAGGGAAGTGTTTCACTTGCATGGAAACCAGAACAAAGCATCACTGTGAAGCTCTTTCGCAAACCAATATGGCAGCTACAATTCTAAGAATGTGGTAAAAGGGCCATCCCTCCTCCCCCCAGATTCTTTTACAACAAAGCTGCCTCTGCACCTTGATGAAGCAATTTGTAGTACAAAGCAGCCTTGCACAGCTGGACCTTTCCTATTTTCCAGTGAATTCATATATATTAGTGCCCATGGAGAGCTGTGTGTGTGTGTGTGTGTGTGTGTGTGTGTGTGTGTGTGTGTGTGAGAGAGAGAGAGAGAGAGAGAGAGAGAGAGAGAGAGAGAGAGAGAGAGAGATTTTTTACTTACTTCGTCTTTGCATTTTGCTTAATAGAAATTTCTGGTAAAACATTAATCTTGCTATGCCAGGAGTCTCAAGGCATATTAAATGAGGGGCAACCTCAAGTAGGAGGATTCTAATTACGATCATGGATACTAAAGGTGATGATGGAAACATTGACTCCACATAAACATATTGAATATATATCCAACTAATGTATGGAGGCATTCTTCTGAAAATGATTGATGCAGACTGTTCTGCTCCGGGCAATGAGCTTCTGCTCGGGCAGCCAGTTAACTCCACGCTTAGGAATATCTTTCAGATCACGTTTATTATCAGGCATCCTTAATAGCAAAACTTACAGTTCAGTGTTAAGATTCTTCTGACTTTCCATGATCTGTCCCATCACATAGTGTAAAAAGACATTAATTCCTCTAACCCATGCTGCTGGTGCAAAGCTGCTTCTGGTCGTGCCGATGGCGATTCAGTGAGTGCCCAGTAATAAATCAATTTCCCGGGCAGAGTACCCCACTGCCCAATCAGGGAGCACAGATGTGGTCACATGTTATGGGACTACATTTCCCATGAGGTAGTAACATTTCCCATGAGGTAGTTTCTTAAAGGAGACAGCTCTTAATTCCTAAATTAGCTATATACTGTTGGGACAGCACACTGGGACAGCACACTCCCCACCTGGAATTATAAATTCCACTATCAACTAGCCTTTAACTAAAGATAAACAAAAAACATGGCATAAAAATGCAAACTGACTGCCTAACTAACTGAGTTACACAAAGACGTAGCATGACTATCTAATCAACTAAGATAAACAAAAGCTTAACATCAAACATGTAATTAACTGACTAATTAACTGAGCATGCAACTCTACCTAACTGATTAACTGGGTTACATAAGTCATAGCATCAAACAGTGCAAACAATCATGTAAACACAAAGCATGCAAAGCTTGAGGTTCAATCTTCTAGTTCAGTCTTTCGTAGCAGCAGTGCCAGGTCGCTGATTGGTCTGGTGTAGAGTTTCTTGGTGGAAATCTTCTTCACGACCTGAGCCTCCATCTGATGAACTAGTTCATCATTACTGGGTGGGGCTTGGTGCACAAGTCCCATAGGCCATGAGTTCCAATGGACACAAGTCCCTTAGGCCACAAGTTCCAATACATGTCTTTGGGAATGAAGTTCCCTGCTGGTTCTGGCCAGTCACCTGTCTTCTGGGTCAGTAAGGTGGCTGGAGTAAGGGCAGTTGGTATTTCAGGATCCAAAAACTCTGGAACCAAGGCTTGAGAGTTGATGATGGCTGTACCTTCTACCACGAGGGTGGTGAAGATGATTACTGCTAAGCCCAACATGAGAGGCTTCCGTCTGGAGAGTTGTTTGAAGCAAGTTGGTTCTTGGGACTGGTTGATGGGTAGTTGTGGTGCTAGTTTCACCATTCCCATGATGAGACTGATGTGAACGTTGTTCTCCCCACCGTAGACGATGTGAACATTGTTCTCCCCACCGTAGATCTTGATGTATCCTACAGCTGTTACCACCTTCGTTGTGGCGATGGGCAAGGTGGGAACGTACTTGCGCTGGACAGGAACACCTTGGAGACAACTCAGGGATTCTCGCCATATTGGCCGATCTTGCTTCTGTTGGTTGTGCTGTTCGTTGCTGGACCACATGAAACATAGATAACTTTGATGGTTTTCTCTGACGAGGAATAAGTAGAACATCTGCTGGATGTTGTCCATGATGGCTATGGCTTCCTTTCTGGGGTGAATGAGCATGCTGAGTAGACTGTTGGTGAGGTTGGGACTTTTGAAGAGCACTTTATTCAGAGAGGGACCTTGGGATTCCAGGCTGGTATCGAGAAGTGCTCGAATCTGGTCTGGCTCTTGTGGCTGGCACTTTCTAAAGGATGGTGAGTGCCAGTATTCTTCATCAATTTTGAAAGGTGGAGTAAGTTCTGCATGTCCGTTCTGGACCATCTGGTTTATGAACTCTACTAAATTAGCTTCCATGTATATGATTTGTCTCAGATTGAAGAGGCGAGGGAAAGGTTGCTCATAGTTATTTAGAAACCGTTGCCTTGGTATGCAAAAGGGTATTGGGGCCATCCAATTCTTGGTGGCCTCCTGTTGGAATTCCTTGACCATGAGCCTAAGAAATTCTTTGTTCTCTATTGACAAGGTCAAATCATTCTCTTCTTTGCTGGTCTGGAACACTGTTGCTCCTAAAACTGGTTTGAGTGTCGAGGTCATGAAGTGTTCTTGGCATGGTTTCAAGTGGGTTGTTCTTCCATTACTGAGAGTGGAAGTTGTGAAGACATTTGTCTGGGTTGGGACCTGAGGTCGATCGACATACACCATCCCAAAGATGCCCCTTCCAAGTTCTGTCTCGAGGGCGGATGGGGAGTCCTTTGGACCTTTGACCACTTGTTGAGGGGTGAAAGCTTTGGAGGAGTCTGTTCCGGGCAAGAGCAGAATTTTGGCTTTGGGATCCAGAACAGGAGAGTGATTACTCATGTGTTTCAGGTGAGGTGGGATGCTTGCTACCTCTGGTGTCGTAATCTCACTGCGATCATCTGGTGGGTTGTCCCATTCTAGTAACGGTGGCAGTGGGAGCTGAGCACTCCCATCTAACTCTTCTCTGCAGAATCCATTGACTTCCCTCCCCACCATGCACTGGGACCCGGTGCATGTTGATGGCATGACGTGCGTTTCTTCATTTTGGACATTGATGAGACTGTCGAGTATTGAGTCTTGTGATCCAGATCGAGATTTTCCACCTTGTTCCTGTTGTGGTGGGCTTGGGTCATCCATGCGGGCCTTAACATCACATAGTGTAAAAAGACATTAATTCCTCTAACCCATGCTGCTGGTGCAAAGCTGCTTCTGGTCGTGCCGATGGCGATTCAGTGAGTGCCCAGTAATAAATCAATTTCCCGGGCAGAGTACCCCACTGCCCAATCAGGGAGCACAGATGTGGTCACATGTTATGGGACTACATTTCCCATGAGGTAGTAACATTTCCCATGAGGTAGTTTCTTAAAGGAGACAGCTCTTAATTCCTAAATTAGCTATATACTGTTGGGACAGCACACTAGGACAGCACAAGACTGCCTTGCAAGCCCTTTAAAGTGAACAGGTATGTGAAGTATTCAGTACATTGAATCTATAATAATGTATTGTTAAACCAATCTAATTTTCAAATCATGTTGAAGTTAATAAGAAGCACCAAATCCTTTGATCCTTACAAGTTCACTACTCCATTGGCTCACCTTTGGATTTAATTGTACTTGGAGCTCTGTTACATTTTCTTCTCTTACTCAGAGCCATTTGGAAGCTATTTTGGTGTATTTTTAATTGTCACTTTTGCATTGTATTCTTTTTTACAAGTCTGCCCATACCAAGCTTAAGAATGAATTTTCCCTGCTTCCTTTATATTAACTGAAATTAAATGCATTAATCTATATTTAGCCACAAATATACCTCCAAATTGTTGTGTGCCAATAAATTACATCACTACTTTTTAATTTTGGGGGTTTTTTGGCCATTCTTCCCATCTGTAGTTGTTATAGGAGTGGAGATTCCACAATATATTAGAAATATATTCTAAACCAGAGATTCTCACATTCTTTCCTGGGCTCTCCTAAAATGATAGATAAAGGTTGTGATCTTCTCATGAACAAAATAATGACTTATTTTAAGGTTAGCAGTGGGTAAGAAATAAATATGCCATTTTCTTTTAATAATTAAAATTTGATTTCCACATCAAAGGGATTCTCAATTTCTGCAGCTATCCAATCCAAAGGGCTCATGGAAAGCAAAGCAAGAACCTTTGCAGGGAGATGGGAAAGCCTGTCAAAGCTCACTCCCACTTCACAAGAGTGAAGTCTACTCCCCAGAGAAAATGTAGAGAGGCTTTGAGAGTATTCACATTTTGCCTTTACAAGCCGGAGCAAGCTTTTTAAAATTCCCCCCCTTCCCCCTAGATATTTTTAAACCTCCCGGGATATCCTCACAGTGGACATTAAAATTCCTTGTTCTAAGCCAGTGTTTCTCAACCTTGGCCACTTGAAGATGTCCGGACTTCAACTCCCAGAATTCCCCAGCCAGCGCTGGCTGGGGAATTCTGGGAGTTGAAGTCCGGACATCTTCAAGTGGCCAAGGTTGAGAAACACTGTTCTAAGCAAAGGTTCTTTTTCTTATTCTGCCTACACTGAAAGCAAGATTGACTATCTAAAATGTAATCCATCCTCACCTGTACAGGGAGTGTCCTCTATCTGCAAGGTGATGATGCTATTGTTCTACCTGGCTCATAGATAAATGTGCTAGTTTTTCTCAAGGGTAACTCTTGACTTGTTTTATTAAATTTGTAAGTTACCCAGCTACATTTTGGTCAGCATCAAATATATTGAAAATAAAGCAAACCATACAATCTAAAATATAAAAATAATGTCCAGAGGAAACAGATAGGATTTCACAAATCATACAACTAATCAAACCCACTTTTTCTCCAAAAGGACCATATTTTAAGAGCCTGTCTAAATAAAGTTGAGGGGAGGAGTATATAAATTTTTGGAGGAATGTCATTCCAAAGGACAGGAGCTATGACAGAGAAGTCTACATCTTGACTCCCATCAGGTGGCATTACTTAATTGATGGAACTTGGAGCATCCAACTCTGCTGGATCATATAAGGTTTGACAGCAATATGGAAGTTCCTTAAGTAACTAGCTCATGCGCCATGAAGGACATTGAATTTGATTGGGAAGCATATTAGGAATTAGTGCAGCTCACAAAGAATAAGTGTTTAAATGGATCGACAATGACAAACCCACAACTGTCCTTCCCGCTGCAGCCTGACTACCACCAGTTTTCACATGTTCCCAGATATGGTACAACTGGTCTACTAAATTAACTTGCAACCTCTTGACCTTAAAAAGGTAAAGGAATCCCTGTAGATGTTACTCCGCCAGTTGTTGCTGGCTATAGGGGACAGTGCTCATCTCCATTTCAAGCTATTGAGCAGCACTGTCTGAAGACATTTCCATGGTCATGTGGCCAGCAGTCATCACAGAGCACTGTTATCTTCCCACTGATGTGGTACCTATTTATATACTTGCATTTGAATGCTTTCAAACGGCTAGATTGGCAGGACCAGTGGGGAGAACGGGAGCTCACCCAGTCACATGGTCTTTGGGTCTCAAAAGTGGGCTGCTGGTTTTGTAGTTGACAAGCCCAGTGTGATGACCCAGGGAACAGCACAGAGAAAATACAAACAGCTGGCCTTCCAAACCGCCCCTTAATTGCTCCAAATCTCCCCCCAAATGTTTCCACATTTCTGGCAAGTCCCTGAGCAGAGGGATAATAAAACCACACATAAGCCTCAAACAGCTTCTGGCTGCAATTAGTCCAGCCCAGCGCTGTTTGCACCATGGTTGCACAGCAATACATCCCAAATATATTTGGAAAAACAAGAGCAAAGCAAGGAGTTCAGGGAGCAAAAGATCCAGGTAAGTAGTCCAGAACACACACACAAAAAGAATGTATGGACTCTTGGTAAGTTCAAACGTCATCATGCAACACTTCTGGAACTTAGCCTTTGTTCCTGACAAATGCCCCTCCCCACAGCATCTCCTTAAAAGTCTGATTCCCCAGGTGTGCCTGGTGAAGCTGGGTGGGGCACTCTCCTCATGAGTGGCCTGCTCTATCTGTGCTGATCACACCTCCGAATTAGGCCTCCTCCGAATTCCATCAGCCGGCCAATGTCGACTGGCAACTACCCGGAGGAGAGCCTTCTCGGTGGCTGCTCCGACCCTCTGGAATGAACTCCCCATGGAGATTCGTACCCTCACCACCCTCCAGACCTTCCGCATAGCCCTTAAAACCTGGCTGTTCCAACAGGCCTGGGGCTAAAGACTTTAACCCCACTCGAATGGTATGACTGTTGTGCTTTTTTAACGGTGTATTGTTTTCTTGTTTGTAACTTGTCTGTTTTTCCCCTTCCCTTATATTGTGAGCCGCCATGAGTCCCCCCAGGGAAAAGGGCGGCATACAAATAAAGTAAAATCAAAATCAAATCAAACCTTCTCTGCACTCTCTGAGCCCTTGCTTCAGGAGGGGTGGTGGTGCTTGTTCCTCATCTGAGCTCTGACTCTCGTGTTCATCCCACCTCTGTTCCTCCCTGCCTGCAGGCCTTACTACTTCTGAAAAGCTTTACTGGACCCTGGACTGACTCTGTCCTTCCCCAGTTTCCTCCAAGGCCAATGGAGCTGCCCTCTTACTCAATGTCAGTTCTTGTTCCAGCTCATCTTCTGCTGCAGATTCAGACTCCGACGGGGGCATGACACCCAGTATCTTAACCACTGAGTCACTGCCTCTTCTTGACTATAGCTGCCACTTATTCCATAAGCAAGAGCTTGTAAGGTCCAAGAAGACACCCATATGGAGCACCAATCCCAGAACACTTCTAGATATTTAAGAAAAAGAAACTAAGGAGCAGATATTTAATTGTTAATCATTATTAGTATCATTTTTTGTTAATTTTTAATTTTACAAAATTGAAAATTTAAGTGCTAAGTGTTTAATTTTATTAATATTTTGATTGTGTTTTCTAAATAATATTATTATTAATATTATCTGTCTTATTTAAAAAGCCTTGCGTACACGCCAGATTAAAAAGAAGGAATCCACAGAATCCCTAGGAATTCTCTATTGCTACGTTAAAAAGAGGATTTATAAGGTGCAATAGCAATAGCACTTGGACTTATAGACCGCTCCATAGTGCTTTACAGCCCTCTCTAGGCAGTTGACAGAGTCAGCCCATTGCTTCAATAATCTGGGTCCTCATTTTAATCAACCTCAGAAGGATGGAAGGCCCCTTGAGGCTTGTTGTAATATAGTTCCTTGTGTAGGCGTAGCGGTCACCCATGGCCCAGTGGATAACGGGGCATGCAGAGCCACACTGAACCACACAGGAGAAAACAAACTCCTAAAACTCCATAACATCCTGATAGTGCATAACATAACATCCTGAGATGTGCCCTACCAATGACGCCCAGGATTTGACCATATATAGACTGAGCAGTAGATTAGAAATTGTACTTTTACAGGCTGTTTTTAACCACATGCTATTGCTCCTCCTGCCTTTGTCCTATCTCAATAAAAGGGGCTCTCAGACCCCCAATCTGGGTCACTCCATCCCAAGAAAGGTCGTGTCCTGTCTTTTCTCAACATTGGCCTCATGGACGAACCACGGGAACGTTACAGAGGCCCATCAGGATTGAACTCCAGGCTGTGGGGGACAGTCAGCTTGCAATACTGCATTCTAACCACTGTGCCCCCATGGTTCCTAAGATCTTAAGCCTAATGATGAACTTATATAACAAATATATTGCTTTTGCTTTTATATGCTCAAACAGGCACACACAAATAGTCCTTGCTTAATGACAATTCATTCATTTCAAAATTTTGACAGTGCTGAATGAATGGCATTTGCATCCAGTCCTTGATATGTCTATTGCAGTGCATTCATGGTCCATGATCAAAATTCAGGCATTTGGCAATCCAACCACTTACAACTACAATATGTGCTTCAACTTCCTACCTGTCTTCCCACATCTTTACCTTTTTGGATCTCCAGTGCTCACAGACCACTTGATCCCTACCACCCTGCACTCTGCCACTCCTGCTGCTTCACTCCCCTGCACTTCAGCACCCCTGCCACCCTGCACTCCACCTCCCTGCTGCTCCACCATCCAATATTGTGCCACTCCAGCCAGCCTGTCCTCTGCCATCCCTGTTGTCTTGTGCCCCACCTCTCTTACAGCCCCGTGTTCAGCCATTCCTGTTGCCCTGCACTCTACCACTTATCCTGCTCTATATCCCACCATTCCTACTGCTTTGTGATTTTCCTTTCCCTTGGCCACCTCTGTCATCCTGTACTCTGCCATTCTTTCCACCCCTGCCACCCTGTGTTCTGCCACCCCTACAATCCCCTCTGGACATTAGCTGTCTTCTTTCTCCCATTGCTGACAAGGCAGCTGCTGGCCTCACAAGACTTTCTTCCTGGTGGTGCTAAAATATGCATTACTATCAATAGTATATTACAGTATACATATACACTTAAAGTGGGATACAGTACTGGAAGGAGACACTTGCACATGATTTAGAGCAATAGATTGTGCAGCGTATTGTCTTCAAGGTGTCTCTCTTTGTCTTCAACAAATTGGCAAGAAATGAGACTTTAAGCTGCATGGACTAGTTTCAGAGTTTTTCTGTTAATTAGATAATTTTCAGAGTTATTCTCCCCCCTCTTTTCCCCATAATCATGATTATAAATTTTTATCATACAGTATATATTCTCCCTTTGGGCAATTAATTTGGCATAAAAACATTTCACAAAGCACCATCTTACAGCAGATGGTAGCATCTAGATGATGCTGAAAAAAAATTCCTAAATTCAATCTACCACACTTAAACGAAGTAGCTCTGAGAAATTCCAGGGCTGTAGGTTAGACTGAGAACTTGATAAAAAAATGTGGTGGTATTAAGACTGGAACATTAATTCAGGTCATGGCCCTAAATCTTTTCACTTTTTTATTTAAAAAAATGTTCTGTTTCACCTTTTTCTTTTTTTCCTCAGCTGGAAAGAGAAAGAGGTAAGGACAAAAGTGTCTTTGCAAGTTGTATTTTCAGCATAACCATACACATTTTGAAAAGTGAAAGGTAACTTTTTTTAAATGGCAAAGGTGCAGAAAGAGAGAAAGAGAAAGCTGACCTAAGCAACACGGCCTTTCCAATAAATCCAAACATTGTTTTTGTTAGAGTCTTGCATTCTAAGAGATAAGCCTTATTTTGAGATGTGGAGTCACTAAGTTATCTCATTTTCTTGGAAAGAAATGCATAGCCCTTTGCCTGCTATTGCTTGCACTGTGAACAAATTCATAAATAGAGTCTCTCCACGGTACATCCATTGCTTGTTTGGCTTGAGTTCCTATCACAATCTCTAATGAAGAAATGAGGGCCAGAGCTCTGAGCATTGTTTCAGTAGTCTTATTTAGGTCAGGAGTCCCCAACTCCTGGCCACACACCACTACCGGGCATTGTGCTGTTCAGAACCGAGCTGCAGAAGTGGTGGGCGAATGCATGCAAGTGCACATCCCAACTTGCACAAGAAGCAGGTAAGCACATGTGTGCATTCATGCTCCATTTATGTGAGTGGCAGACTGCAAATGGAGCTGCATGTATGCATGCTCTTGCACGCTGCTCATGCAGAATATCTCCTCCCCCTATCAGGCACAAAGCCAAAAAGTTTGGGGAACTCTGATTTATGAGAAGGAGACACCTTATCATTTGACTTGGATTAATTTTTCCACATTTTAACCAAATGCACCACATAGGAACTTATGGTATTCACATTTCTCCCAATGCAATTTCATAGGAGCACTTGCCCAAAAACCCACAAAAAGTACATTATGGAAGGGAAACTAAAACATCCCTTTTTACATTATTGCTTTTCATATTGTATTTACTACCCTGGAGACAGCCCAATTTAAAACTTTGTTGGGTTCCTCTGTTTAAAAAAAATACTTTGGATAGACTGTCATCAGCTTGGTTTAAGCTTTTGAGACGCTTGTTCAATCCTGTTGGTGAATTGTAAGATCTTATACCCTGGATTTCTCATTTCAGTAAAGCTTTCAGGAAATAATAAAAAAAAAACATTTTGGATTTTTCTTCCCAAACCCAATGTGCAAATGTTGTGCATAAATGCAAGGGAAGATATATTGCCATGCATTGTTACGCATGAAAAAGTTTCTTAGCAAGACATTTTTTGCTAAGCTTATGTTAAAAACAGAATTTTTGATATAATAAAAATATGGTGAAAAAACAAATAAAAGAAAATGAAGAGGAGACAACAAACGTAGATATAGAATTTCAAATAAACTCATCCTTTATTACTTCAAGTAAATTAAGCTTGAATCAGCTTTAAAGGTCTTGAATCAGCACGAGAGTATCATGCAGAGAGGATGACTGGAGACAGATTATTTATTGCTTCTTTTTCATTCTTCTAAGAATGTTTCAATTATGTGGAAGGTGAATGATAACCAGCTTTACTGGGGAAACTGGCTGATATTTTGCCCAATTAAGAAAATATTTGATCAATGATGCCTTGTTTTAGCCAGCTAAGCAGAAATAATGTACACTCACCTTCCTAACACTGCTTGGTAAAATTATATGGGTATGTTTAATTTTTATTATCTGTGCCATTAACAAATAGATTACATGGGGAATTATTTTTTTCTAGGGGTGGGAAATTGACTTTTTTTCAACATGGAAGCACATTATCAAATGCTTTAGAGGGACCTATTGTGTCATAACAAAAATGAAGGTTTGTCACCATAGGCATATATTAAATAATGGGCTTTACACTACTTATGGTGATGTTGTGTGCCTATATGTGTGTATGGAGGAATCTGTCCACTTACATTTTTTCAATGATCACAATAGTGATGTAGAACACTGAAAACTTGCATTGTATAGAAGACGTTCATCAGAAGAAGCTCATCTAACACCTAGATAATGGATTATTATTTTATATGTTGAAGAACTGTGATTTAATTCTCCTTTCATGGCTTTTGAAAGAGACAGATACTTTTTTGGTCTATATATAAGTCTTCACAATGAAAAAGTATGTGAAGTGGACTTAAGTCCAGACTACTTAAGAAATTCTGATATATTTCTGTTGTGGCCCAGCAGGAGCCATTGGAGCTGCCACCAGACTCCGACAGCGAGGGGCCCTATGAGTCAGTTCTGGAGGATGTAGAGGACCCTGAACAGGGTTCTGACTCCAAGCAGGGTGCAGAGAGGCTGGTTGGCCACAAGGAGGCACCTGAGCCTTGGACCAAGTGAGAGTGATCCAGATGCCAGCAGTGAGTTGTTCCTGGATGCCCGGCACTGAAGAGCTAATAGGCGTCAGGAACAGTTGCGCAAGTATAGGGGGTAATTGCACTCAGCTGGTGGTCATTAGACTCCTCTCCAGACTATAATAAAGATTGCTTGTGCACACACCACTCTTGCAGAAGTCAACGCATTGACTAAAAGTTGGAGAACTTTTGTAACTAGCTTGGCAGGCTGGATTGCTGCCAAGGTTTGTCTGAGTTGCTGCCAAGGTCCTTATCTGTTTGTTATGCTTGGCTTTCAGCCACCAAAGTTTTGGTTTCTTGCTAATAAAGTACATTTCAGTTAAGTTTGTCTCGGCATTCGTTACTGGATGGAGGAGGGGGGTCAGAACCTATTTCTATGGAGAAAAGGGTGTGCATATACAGTAGAAGTATGTCTTCTTCAGTAGTTTCTTTGTAGAATTACAGTTGGATTCCACTCTCTCTGCTTTTGGAATTAGGTGCCATTTAGTTTTTTCTTCATCATTTATTTTAAATGCATTTTATATTCATTAGTTTATGTAAACTGTCTTGAATATTCTATTCATTTGGAAATAAAGAATAAAAATGCAGCTATAAAACTGATACAGATGAATAATTCTAATGCTGCAATCATACCCAATCAAATATGGGTCTGATTAAGGTCAAATTAATTACCATCTAAGATAGAATGTAGAATTGTAGCCAAGGAAGGAACTGTCCATGGTACTGAATTAAATGTCAACTAATTCATAATGTGCATCTTACTAAAATTACACTTCTTTTCATAGTCTTTCCTTCTTCCGAGAAATCTTACTGTTGACTCATTGAGCAGCATCCTGAGTCATAATTTAGCAGCAAACAGTAGTATAGAGGTATTTTAATAAATAAAACATTGCATTTAAGTTCTTTTGATTGCCATTGTTATTTCTGTTTGTGTAACTCTTTTTTAAAAATGCAAGCATTAACAGTTTATGCTGTTTCTCAATGCTATAAGAGGAGAAAAGTAAAGTCTCTCTCACACAAAAAGCAGACACCCCATTGAAGCTAACTAAATGCAGCTGAGATTGTAAATCAATACTTATTTTCTTCACCAGCACTAATACTTTTCTGGCAAATCAAGATAAAACAACAAGACAGACTGAACACAGTAATAAATTTCTATAGATACAAAATCTTCTTCTCCACAAAGGTAGGTAATGCTGTTGCAACTTCTGAGTTGCATATAGCTTTCTTGAATAGATATGGCTGGAGGACATTTCATTATTTCTTCAAGGGTTTTTTCATTAAGACACAGCAGTTTATGACTGTTCCTTCTTCTGTAAGTTATAAGCACCTATTTCATTTCATGTTTTCTAAACTGTGCTACTTTCCCACATATAGGCAGGAGTTAAAGTTGAAAACAGGCAGGGTTAAAGCTGCATATTTTAAAAAAACTTCCAAAAAGTGAAACAGTTGGTTGTTTATACATCAGAGGCGCTGTAACAACATTCCCCTGATGACTCATAGATAAGTAAGTCCCAAATGGATAGTAGAAATGGGATTTTCTATTTAATCAACTGTATTTTACAGGGCTTTTCTTTTTTTAGATTCAAACTATCAAATTCTGAAATGAAAGTGGCTTAAAATCTACATTTAGTAAAGAAAATGTGGTATCCAGAAACAAATAACACCAACTGACTAATGTAGTCATTGGGATTCCTCTTTATTTATTGACTTTATTTGAATTTTACTAATGAAATACTAAGGCTGGAGGAAGAGAGCATAAACACATACTGTGAGCTAGCTGTTACAGCTCTCAATGGCTGTTTTCAATAGATTAAGGTAAAACTAATTTATTTCCTATTCCTCTTGCATATCAGTTTGGAAATAACCTATTGAATGACGGCTTTACATGACTATGAAAGAAAAAAGTTGGAGAAGATGATCATGTATCACTATGTCATTTCTCACATTCAAAAGAGATCTAAGTGAAGCAGGCCTAATTCAGCATAATGCAGAAATGGGGATTTGAATTTAGCCCAAATGCTGAATTTTAGCATTGTACACAGTCTTCTAAGCATTAGATCCTGAGACCCATAACTGGCTGAATGATGTTAAAAGCAGGAACTTCATGAGAGAAAGACCTTTTATTCTCTTTTGGAACTATAATGAAACCTTTCTCATTTTGCAGGCGCCAGTAAAAAAGCTTAGTGATCCAGAAGAAGCATCTGCACTGCTCTTATTGAACTTATGGCCAGATGTGCTGGAGCATGCCTCTTCTTTCCTTTTGGGTGATTATTTCATTTTGAGAAATCCAAATTCTTTTACATGGCCTCATTTCCCACCTTTAAAAGAATTGCTGAAAGTAAATTGATGTAAAGATAAATGCAGCTTGCACATTGGATATCACTGCAAATATTATCATAAGCTTGTTACTGATTTTGTATACTAGCTGATCTATGGTGCTATCAATGACTGAATACTGAATACTGTAGTTTCAGTGGGATTAATTTTTTCTAAGTAGCTTTACATATGGAGTTTTTGATGTTTTCTTACCTGCAATGTTGGCTGTCATGAATCTATGTGCGTATTTTTACCAACACTCCTTTTTAGGAGAAATAGAACAAAATTTCCATAGGTCTTTGGAAAAGAAAAGATCAATGAAAGTGAAAAATATGGAAATACACTTAAAAACAACCCCAGACCTTATCTTATTTTAACATTTTCATCCAGCAGGCTTTTTTTCAAAGCTAAAAAATTATCATGGTTTCAAGTTGCTTCTTAATATACCAGCTTCAATTCATCACTGATTCAGTCTTTTCTGCATAGTTTTTTCCTTTAAAAGTGCAGTTTATAATCTGAGTCACATAAACTGGATTGCTGACTATTTCCTTAAATATAATAAATTACCAATTAAAAATCAAACTCTACTTACCCATCTGTTTACAAAATGCACACTTCTCCAGGAAGGAAGAAGCATTTTAAGCAGTGTTTGTCCAACTTGGCAACTTTAAATTGGAAGGCCAAAATCACCCAGATTTTCCCAAATAGCATGCCAGCTCAGGAATTCTGGAAGTTGAACAAGAGCCCTTTTAAGAGCAAGTGTTCCAAACCCCCAAATGCACATATAATGGAATTTTGAGATTCAAGTCTGGTTAGCTGAAGATTGAGGTTAGAGCTTGGTTATTAATATTTAATTATTGGATTAAATGCTATTATTTTTATCTGGACAGATTCCATCCAATGGTGGGATTCAAATAATTTAACAACCGGTTCTCTGCCCTAATGATTTCTTCCAACAACCAGTTCACCAAACTGCTCAGAAAGTTAACAACCTGAAGTGATGGGAGTGGCTGAATCCCACCACTGATTCTATCCCTTCTCCCTGATGAATTTGAGTCCTCTTGGACTTAAGCAACATGTAAAAAAGCTATATCATGTGGTCTTTCCTTTGCAATCAGGCTAAGAGAATTGTTAAAGAAAGGTTTATAGATGCTGAAGCCCTGAATAGAAGGGGACAACTCCACGTCTGTACAAACTCCATATGTTAGGTAATAACAGTGCCAATTACATCAACGATAGCAATAGCAATAGCAGTTAGACTTATATACCCCTTCATAGGGCTTCAGCCCTCTCTAAGCAATTTACAGAGTCAGCATATTGCCCCCAACAACAATCCGGGTCCTCATTTTACCCACCTCGGAAGGATGGAAGGCTGAGTCAACCCTGAGCCGGTGAGATTTGAACAGCCGAACTGCAGAACTGCAGTCAGCTGAAGTAGCCTGCAGTGCTGCATTTAACCACTGTGCCACCTCGGCTCTTGATCATTTCTCCAAACCAACAAAGGTTATTTTTGAAACCAAATGGAGTAATCTACCCCCAAAACTTTTACATGAGATATTTTTTTTAAGAAAAGAAAACATGATTAGCCAAACCTACCACTGATAGTTCATGTGAGAATAGGTGTAAAACCCCCAAATTATTTGGGTAAAGAGGTTCCTTTTGAATGTATCACATGCTCAGCTCGCTTGCTATCTTGGAAAATTACAGCCTGGAACAAATGCAAAAGTTACTGATGCAAAAGTTACAGTGACCTAGCCAGAAATAGCCTAATGAGTTGTGGAAGTCCCCTCTGTAAGTCCCCTCTATTTTTGGGGAACATTCTGAAAGGTCGGATGACTCTTGACACACATGTTACAGGAATTCACCTAATATATTTTGGGAAAGTTTATTTCTGTATGTTCACATAATTGATGCCAGATAGATTAATTGTTGCCAAGCATTGTTATCGATCACACAAATATATTTTTGTATTTGTAGCATGACACACTTTTGATAATACTTCTGAGACTTCACTTTGTGTATTTAAGGCACACCTGTCTACCTTGTAGTCATTCTCTCCTTTTGAGAATCCTATCACGCACATGGTAGTATTGATAAGGCTCTCTTATCGATGAATAAAGCTTTTTGTTGCCTATAATCTCCTTGTTTAGTTGTTCTTACGTTCATATAAATTATCTGGGATATTTTTCTCATAGTTCGGTTGAATCTAATCTCCACATCCTGCTGCATTCTTCGTTCTTCTATATTTGAAGAAAACTCACCCTCCATCTCTTGCTGCAGGCATCAAATAATCCTGAGGAACTTCATGTCAATTTCCTCTTATCAGAAAAGGAAAGCATTATTATAGTATAATTACTATACTATTATAAATATAATATAATTCAGCTATGCAGAAGTATTATCTGCATAGCTGCTGTAGATGGGCACAAACAATTGATTGTCACACATGACTGACATCCTTGCACCTGATTCACTTATTCGTAAATCTGATTCTGATTGTGTTATGCGGGATTGAAATACTGACTCCCATCACTATAATACTTTATGTAATCATTAGTTTAAGACTTTGGACTCTCTTGGACCTCAGAATACATTCATACAAATGTTTACCTCTTCAATTTCTAAGGGCTAGGTGGATGACTTATTTTTCTTCTCTCTTTCATCTTCTATCTTTATTATATATACCATCTGCTTCATTTCATCAATGACCAAAATAAATATTATCTATTGTATGGATTACTTAATTTTAATCTTTCCCTCATGCTTTTGAGATCGATACCTTAAGATCGTGTGAGTAAAATTAATCCTCAAAATAAACTCTCCACATTAGAAATAGTCTCTCTTCAAGATTAATCTTTTATTACATTTTCATTTTCCTTTATACAATCACTTAAATACTGTGCAGTTAAAAAAAAGAAGCAATAAACAACTCATAACACTTCTATCCTACATACACCCTTCCTTCTACCCCTCCAACTTTCATTTCTCCCTTCCAACAATCCCCTCTTCTACTTCCCCTCCCCCTCAGCCATTCCTTTCTCCCCTTTCCACCATCTCACCCTCCTTACATTCCCTTCTCACTCCCTCTTAATTCCCCCCTCTTCTTTCCCTCTACACCTCGCTTTGGTGTGTTTCTAGTATTCATTGGTCTATTTGTTTTGTACTAAAACAAAAGAAAAATAAAAGGAGAAGAAAGAAGAAAAGAAAAAAAAAGAAAAAAAGCAACAGAATCCAAGTGCATTCATTGTTCTGAAAATTGAGTCTATATTTCCACCCTCCCACCCACCCACCCCCTGAACCCCCCTCCCTGACCCCCTTCCGACTTCCCAGATCCCATTCCCGGCATCGTTCTTTATCAAGCAAAGTCTGGAGTATATTGAAACCAAATAGATTAGAAGTTACAAAATAATACAAAATAAAAAAAAAATAAAGAACAAAAAAGAAAAGAATAATAAAAAGAAAAAAAAGGGGGGAACCCCCCCCAAGAAAGAGAAGTCAATAAACTCTCTAACATTAAACTCAGCTTCTCATTATTTTTAAAATCTTAAACAATGTCTTTACCCGCTTCCGCATATAAATTTTATACCTCCCATCCTGCCTTTACCCGTGTCCACATATATATTTTATCCTCATCCATTGCTCCTCTCATATTTACTCCACCCTCGTGTAGACTCTCCAGATAATCTTTCTTAACCTTGTATTCAAATAACAATTTATACAAAAATCAGCTTACATTCTGGATCGAGGTAATCTAATTGAACTTTCACTACCCTTCCATCTACCCCACGCCACCCGACTCCATTCATCCCAAACCACAATCCAAGAAAACTACGATCTCCGCTCTCCTCGCCCCAAAGAATAGATCATGCGCAGTTTAAATTAAGATTCAAACAAGTCTTATATAAGTCCCATACAATATATGTCCAAATTCAGCACCGCTTCTTTCAGTCTCAATATCTCTTCATCGGTATACAGCTTTGTCATTTTATACCAGACAGGAGTCCTGAAATTTTATTCAGATTAAAAATTTAAGAAGTATTTTAAAGGCATAGCTGGATCTTTATTCTTTACTCTTCTGCCCTTCCGGAAGGGGAAAGCAACACCCTCCGCCTTGTAGCCACGTGTCCCGCTGCTTATCTTCTCCTTCTCCTTGTCTTTCTCCAAGTCCGGGTGAATCAGGAAGTCCCGCCTTCAGAGTTTTGTAGTAAAAATCTCGGGCTTTGCAAACAGAATTGAGACGATATTTTTGGTTCTCAAATGTGACTGTGATACCAGATGGCACTTCCCATTTATATTGTATCTGAGAATCTCTGAGTTTTTCAGTTAAGAAAGTGTAGTCTCTCCTTGCTCTTAATATTTGAGATGGTATTTCTTTAAAAACAATCAAGTCCTGTCCATCGATTCGCAGCCTGTTATTGTAGAACTTCTGTATTATCGCATTTCTGGATTCTCTTGTGGTGAAATATATAATTATGTCCCTCGGAAGCTGTCGTTGTTTTGCTACACACGAGTTCTGGCGATAAATTTTTTGAATCTGCCAATCAAAGTTAAATCCCGGACTTCCCACCGAACGTCTGAAAGCCTCAAAAAAGGTCTGTTTCAAATTCTCCTGTTTCTTTTCACGCAA
Source organism: Thamnophis elegans (assembly GCF_009769535.1). Lineage (NCBI taxonomy): Eukaryota > Metazoa > Chordata > Lepidosauria > Squamata > Natricidae > Thamnophis > Thamnophis elegans. The sequence continues at coordinate 92,719,309 of NC_045542.1, forward strand.
TCCTCTGACTCTTATTGCAAACGCAGTCTTATTGTAATTTATCATAACGAGTTGTTTTTGAGCATTTTCAACTTCCTGTTGTAACGTTTGAATTTTAGATGTCAAATTAGAATTAGCTTTTTCCAAAAGTTCCAATTTGTCCTCCATTTCAGAAACATAGTCTGTCCTAACAGTCATAACTCCGATCATATCTTCCCTTGTTTGAGCAATCTTGGCATCCAGTTTATCATATAAGTCCGATAAAAGTTGTTTAATTTCCTGTCTGAACTCTTTAAGGGTTTCAAAAAGAAATTCTTGCGTTAAGAGATCTCCAGTAGAGGGCGTGGGAGGCAAGGGCAGCGATTTTGTAACAATTTCTTGAGATGTATTATTAAGGAAACGCTTAGACTGCTTCAATTTGGGAGCCATTATAAAAAACGCACAAACAAATAAGCAAACAAACAAAGTCTCTGCTCCCCTCGGTTTTAAATGGGATACTATTTATAGACTTTTAACAGTTAATAAGGAGAAGTCTTCAGGAGAATAGAGCTGATTGAGTGTGTCATATATCAAACGCAGAAGCTATAAAATCGCCATCTTGTAACGCAGCTGGATAAGAAAGCCTTTTACAAAATTGAAGCTGGTATTTTGAATAGTAATAAGAAAAAAAATTACGACTTCAAGTTAATATTTGGTTTTGAAGCCATTTCAAAATTTATCTGCCTGCAGTTAATAAAACTCTATTGCCTGAATATGCAGCTTTAAGTAAAGAGGCTGAGTTCCCCTTTTATTTTGAAGTTTAAGGCTTGGCAAAACTTTCAGTGAGTAAACATTGCAACAAGACCGTTCAGCAGATTCATCACCATTTAACTTCCAGATAAGCAAAGTTAATAAAGGAGTAAAATTCTTGTAGAAATGAAACTAATTAAAAAGCTTCTGCTGGCCTATTGTGAAACCAAAACATATGATAAGCAATCTCTTTTGTTTTGAATTCTTGTGAGAATTAACAAAAAGTGTTCATTATTACCGGAGAAACCAGCCTGCTCGGCACCATTTTAAAAGCCTCTAAGTAAATAATTTTTCGGAGGAGAAAAAGAAAAGAAGCTAAAATGTTGATAAACAGTTATTGTCCACGGAAACGGATTCAGCTCGTGATAAGATTAAATCAAACAAAACTTTGAACTGAGTGGGGGAGACCTACTTTGTCCTGCACAAGGCAGTTTGAAATTCCCAGCACGGACAGCCGTTCTGCCTTGGGCTAGCCCCCCTTTCCCTGCAAGCACAAAAGCTGCAAAAATCAAAGAGCATTTGCCAGCAAAACAATTTCTTCTTTCCTTCTTGCCTGAAGGATAAGAAAACCTGATAAGACGTCAGATGGAAGATCCTCTAAACAGGCACGTAGCCAGGAATTCGGAGGCAGCTGATTTTTTTGCTGCCACCACCAGCAGGCTCCTCCCAGGAAGTCTCAGAAATAGTCTCTCTTAACCTGCATTTCTATGTATCAGTACATGACAGAGAAGAGAAAAATATTCATGTTATCTTGTCCGGGATACAATATATGGTAATCATATACAAATATACAAAAACAGAATATTAAATGGATCACACAACCTTTAAGGTGCGTTTCAAGGCATACATTGCCAAGTCTGGGCAGGTTGCTCTTTTTCATCTTAAAATGATTAATGACAGATCTAATTTCCCAATTTAGCATCAGTCATTATTTTATTCAGTGGTGGGATTCAACTAATTTAACAACTAGTTTTTCCAGGGTCCGGTTCGCTGTCGTGAAAGGTGTGGCCCATCCCCATCCTCCAGCTTTGCCCCACATGCAGACAAGCCTATTGGCCAACTTGACCCTGGGCAAACTGGTTGTTAAATTACCCCCCCTTCCCACTATCAACATGAATGCTGGGTGTTGTGCTGCAATAGAGAAATGGGAAATGGAGTGGCGGGCACGAGAAAAGAAGGAGCAGAAACAAGAAAGGGAAATTGGCCACCTCCTTCCCTTGCTCCAGCCGCTACATTGCCTGTTTCTCCATTGCAGCACAGCGCAGCACAGTGCCCAGGATCCACTTTGATAGTGGGGGAGTGCCTAATTTAACAACCTGTTTGCCTGAACCAATGCAAGCCAGCTGAATCACACCACTCTTACATTGGATTTTTAATCACTCAATATATCCCTAATTATTCACTCCTAAATTAAAAGGTCTTATAATAGTTCATATACAAAGTTCTAGACAAGCATTATCTTTAGGATGTCCCATCTTCTCTATGATTCTACAAGCAGGTCAAATGCTGCTTTCTTTTCTTAAAAAGATCTACTCTGAATAATGGTCCTTAATTCTATCTCTAAATCAACCATATCTATATGTCCATATGGTAAAACACCATCTCTTTCTTGCTTCATTAGTTTTAAGTTGATAACATCCCTGTGTACCAGTTGAATCATGCTGCTGCTCTTATTATACTAATTTAAAGCCTCATGGCTATTCTGATTTACATATTTCCCTGGAATTTGAAGGGTGCTTATTTCTGGCTGTTTTTTCAGAATGATGTTATTTTCCATAAGATGAGGATGCGGATTTCCAGTTTGAAATCAGATTAATATTAGTCTTCTGAAAAGCCTTGGTTTTATTATTGCTATAAGCCACACAGAGTTGAATTCTATAAAATGAGTAGTAATATTAATATTTTACATAAAGACACATATGCATAAGCGTTTGAACAGGAGGCAGAGGTGTTTGCATGTGAGAGACCAGATCCATGAGTCATTTGCACAAAGAGACACATGGCTCATTGTGATTTTACTAGACATCAATAGTATTTTTCAGAAATATGGTTTGGTTTGGTTTTTCTCCCTTTAGTTTAGCAGAGAAAAGATACACCATCTATTCATATTAGGGTCCATATGGAAGAACCAATTAAAGTTACCAGCAGTCTGAATTTAACACATATTTTGTATATGAGCCCTGCCACAGTCACTAAAAAAAACCTGACATAAAAGAAATATACACTTTTAAGATATGCATACATACATACATTCATACATACATACATACATACACACACACACACACACACAAACACACACACACACACACACACGAATGCAAATAGAAATAATTTTAAATTTGGATTGAGGGAGTCACTAATGCATTAAATATTTAATGTTTATTCATGATTACAATACACTTGAAATATTAAAAGGAGGAAGTCTAACAAGCTATTGCACCATAAAAATGCATTGAATCAATTGCCAAAACATTTTTCCAAAATAATGTTTCCTATAAAGCACAAGTGACATAATGTAAATATTGTTGACTACAAAGAGTACAAAATGTCAGTCCAAAAGTTCCTAAAAGCTAAAAAACAGTTAATAAGCAATTTACAAAAGTGATTAGAAAAGAAAATATGGAAACTTAGTGTAACTGCAATTTGAGAAAGATGGTTATTCCCTGGTTATTCTCAGAGCTATAATGCCACTAGACATTTCTATGTTATGGTCACCTTGTGAGAAGCATCTTTCTTGGACACTTGTGGGCAATCTCAAGTCCTCTCTTTGTCCAAAGAGAAATTATCCAAGCGTCAGTCAATTTGCCAGCTCTTCATTCTGCCAGTCATTGGCACTGCTTTTTGGAGCTTTCTTCCATCCACCATTTCTTTCTCAAAGTCATTCTGGACTTTTCCATGTATACAGGAAAGACAACAATCTTTGAATAAAAACAATCTCCTGAATAAATTTTCTTTTAGGACTGTTGATTTAATCTTAGTTTAGTGGGATTAAAATTGCAGCAAGAATACACAGAGCTGCAGTGTTATCTCTACCTAAAACCCAGACAAGGTAATTTATGCTTTACCAATGGCAATAAATACGTCCCTACCTACCTACAAATGCATTAGTCTTTGTTTCACAAGATTGCTATTGAGAACTTTGTTGTTAAGTTTCATTTTGCATTTGTGAAAATAAAACTGATTTCTATTAAATTTGTACTTTCACTTACCTTTTTTTTAAAAAAAAAAAAAAAGCTAAATCAAAAGGAAGTCCTTTAATAATATCACAACTTGAGAAATACCATTTAGGCTCTTATCATTTTACCAAGTGATGTTCATATCTGTCAGATAAGGGAATAAAAAGTCAAGATTTCTTTGATATATAGCCTGGTTTTCATCCAGAATGTCAGGACAGCATAGCACACCCACTTCCAATTTGCCTCGCAACAACAACCCTCAGGCTAAGGGAAAATGTGATTGGTTCAAAGTCAGGTAAATTCTATTGTTGAAGGGAGATTACAGTCTGAGTCTTGCTTGATCCATCACCTTAGTTATAACCTACACTGATCTTACCTTTGTCATTAGAACTTTCAAAATCTAGTTATCCTTATAAAGGGCATACCCTACTAATATTTATTTAAGTGCAATGACAGACAAACTAGAGTATTCACTTCCAGTGACTGGATATTTTTTTAAAAGTGCAACAAATGGGAAAATGAGTAAGTAAATAAAACATTCTGGACTGAAAAACATACAGAGTGAGACCAAGCTTCATGTTTGAGACACTCAAACATGTGAAACACTCAGAACAGTTTATAATTCATAAGGCCTAAGCAAGATTTAGAAGGCAACAATCAAAAAGCAAATGCAATGAAAAGCTAATGCATCAGGATAGTTCTTCAGGAAGTCAGGACTCAAGGTCTGAAAGTAACTGCTTATCCTCAGATAATAATTGTTTTTTGGGCAACATGTATTGTCATATTTAGAGAGCATCAGCCCAAAGGCTTGAGCCACTCTGCTGAACACAACTGCCCCCTCCCCTTGAGTTTCATCTGATTTTAAAGCCATCCCGGGACAGAAGGCTGTTATATAGAAGTCTATTCTCATTGTTGTTGTCTCTGGAAGAAAATGCTTTGGTGTTTTTCTGCCTGCAGAACTGCTGCTGTTTACATGAGCTAGGTAGTTCATCTAGAACCTTTTTCTGGAAAAAAAGATCTTGATTATGATAGGCCCTGTTTTCTTAGAAGCTGTTCTCAAATGAGGTCATAAAATAATTTGCAAAGCAGTGAAGCTGAAGAGTGGCTAATGAGATATAAAATTTCACGGAAAGCTATTGCTTGGGACTGGATGAATTAATGTAATCCTCTCTTCTTTGGATAAGAAAAGCTATATCCACCTGGCTCAGATGTTGGACCACATGGGGAAGACGTTTTGCATTGAACATTTTCCAATATATCTACTTGGTGGTAACCTCTCACCTCATGTGACAGTTAGTAGCTGTGCTCTGATGAGATCCTGCTGCTTGTGGAAGCGGAAAAAAAAAAAGGGCAAATAGAAAAGGCCCTTGGCAGAACACAGCCATTCCTTTGGGAAAGCAGAGATTGGCTGCTCAGAGCGAGAAGGCATTGCACGGATAGAGATTTGGCATGCCTGGTTTCAAAAGAAGATATGCAACATGTGAAATGACTTAAACAATTCCTTTGTTGCAGACTTTCCTGAAGTGCAATTTTTGCAGTAAAAAACTTATAAAAACTAACCCCCTTTCTATGATCCACAAAAGTTTATGAGCTTATCAGAAATTGTTTTATTTTATTGTATTTTCCTTCATGGACAATTCGCCTAAGCATATTGTGTATCTTTAGCAAAAACAATCTTCACTTTGTCTATGGAGATTCTCAATCATCCAGGTCATGGTTATTGCAAAGGTGCTGTTCCAGTCACTTTTTGGAAAAGCACTTTTGGGACAATCCCCACTTTATTCAATTTTATTTTAGCATGCAAAGTTAAGGCTAAGGACAGTTTATATATTCCCGGTCAGAAATCATTGCTTTTGCTTTTAAAAAATAAAAACTAGCTTCCACATTCTTTTGAGAACTGCTTCTAACTACCCTGTTTTCCTGAAAATAAGACCTCCCCAGATAATAAGCCTAATCGGGCTTTTGGGCGCATGTACTAAAATAAGCCCTCCCTTAAAATATTGCAACACAGCAGCAGCCAGGAGGTGACCACGCTCGCCGCCTCCTGCATCTCAAAAATAATAAGACCTTCCCAAAAATAAGGTCAACCATTTATTTCGGGGGGGGGGGGGCTGTCAAAATAAAATAAGACCCTATAGTTTCACTTCCTCCAACACAAAAGAAATCCTTTTGAGAAAGTAGAAGTTCATGTGAATATTTGCCTAGAACTTTTCTGTTCTGGAAAAGTGTACTTAAAAACAAACCAACCCGTCATGGCTTTTCAATAAAAGTACCATTTTTATATTAAATGTCTAGAAAGATTCAGAAAATATGCACATTGTGTGAAAATATTTCAAGGTCCATTTGGATTTCAACTGTATACACAATTAAAACTCACTGACTTCACTGAGTTTTATCCATACCTGACAAAAGCTGCCTTCTATCTGCCAGATTAGCACACTATCCAGTGATAATATGATTTGATTTTGACTCTGTGTGTTCTGTAAATTCAACCATTTGTGCTTTACACAGTAGATCACATTTTCACATGACATACTGCATTAAAAAAAATCTTATCACTTGTGCATACTACCATATCCTACATCTAAACACATTTTGTATTTTAGATTTTTAGGCTCACTATATTATTTACAAATCATAATGGGAAAGATAGAGTCCAGCAATGGCTTCCTAAGAAGAGGGCAGACCACAGCCTTCTTAAAGTGCTGGGGCATTACCCTCTCCTGTAGGGAAGCGTTAATCACTGCCAGTCCACCCACCAGTCACCACCTGGAAAGCTTTCACAAGCCAGGGGGGACATAGGTGTGAAACACAGGTGCTTGCGTGTATACTCCCTTGGATCTTGTCCACTTCTTCAGAAGCAACAGGGTCCTGTTTCCAGCTAACAGGGCAAGAACCTGCCTCAGGGGCTTCCACTGGACCAGCAACCATACCGGCATCTAACTGGGAATGAAATCAAGCGATTTTGTCTTCCAGAAAATCTGCAAATTCAGCCCGCCCTTGTCCTCCTTTCCCAGGAGGAAGTGGCTCACTTTAAAGAGGGTTGCTGGGTGATTATCTGCAGATGCAATTCATGTTGAGAAGTATTTACACTTCACCATATGAATCGCCATGATTCATATTAGCAGCTCTTACCTGTGTTTGATTGACTTCATCCCTTGTCTTCTGAAAGCAGTGCTCTAGATGTCTCCTCATCCCTCTCAGTTGCTTGGTATACCACAGAGGGCAGAGATGTCTATGGGTGAGGAAAGGTCACATGGGTGAAATCCTATCCATAGCCTCAGTCACCTTCCTATTCTAAACAGTGACTAAGAGCTCAGATGGACTGTGCAGCAGATCTGCAGTTATAACCTCCAACTCCTTCTGGAACCCATCTGGGTCAATTAGTCAATGGGGGCAGATCAATCTACTAGGTTCTGTCTCCCTGCTGGGGGGTGGATACAGCTCTTGAGAAACTTATTGCTACCAGACTGTAATTCAACCATGAGAATGGGACCAAGGACAGGTCCACCAGTTCCAGGTCACATAGGCACTGCTCTGACAAGAACACCAAATTGGGTTTGTGACCACTATTCCTAGTCAGGCCCTGGATGACCTGGGACAGGCCCACGGAAGTCATGGTTTCCATGAAATCTTGGGTTGCCTATGACCCTGCCCCAGGGATGACAGGTTGAAATCCCCCAGAACTATTACCAATAGTTGGTAGAACTCCACCGCCAGTCCCACGGCAAAGTCCATGAGCCCAAGTATGGCAGCTGCTACGCAGCAGGGAATCTGCTGCAGCAGCAGCAATCCCACATGATCTCTTGAGCTCAACCTAAGATAAAGGTCTCACAACTGGGCATTTGTGGAGCAGTGTTCTGGAGGCTACTAGAGATTCTATTACAACAGCCACACTCCCTCCCTGGCCCTGAGGTCTAGATTGGTGCCATGCTTGATAACCCACTGGGCACATTTCTAAGAGGGAAACACCTCCCTCTGTGCCCAGCCATATCTCGGTTACACAAGACAGATTTGCCTTCTCTTCAAAGGTCAAATTGGCAATAAGGCTAGCTTTATTTCAGGCTGATCTCACATTTTAAAGCAGACGCCTAAGACCAGGTCCACCACAGATCTGCTGACCAGGTAAATGAGGTGAGTGCAAGGGGGCCAGTACTAAACACCAAGGTTGGGTTCCCTGGTCTCTCCCTCCCTTGTCTCCCGTATCTCCCATTACCCAAAACCACTAAAATAGGTTGCCCTCCTCTGCCTTCCCCCCATCCCCAACACTCTTCCTTACAAAGGAGAAAACCTCATCCAACTGATAAACTGTCAGGGGCAGGGTGAGCCTTAAAGGAACTATAGCCTTTCTCTCAGCGCCCTCAAACTCACATCATCCCTTCCTCATTGCCACAGAAAGGTCATGTCCAGCATCTCCTTATCTCCCAACATGCTCATAATACATCCACTCAATGCACAAACAGCACCCTGTCCAGTTGCTCTTACCCACCAAGCAGGGAGTCACTCTCACCGAGGGGAGAGGGATCAACACACTCATCTCTCACTCAAATTTTCCTTCCAGCCCCAGGATTCCCCAAACAGTCTTTCCAGGCCCAATTACCGAACATTCAGAAGATTGTAGACGGTATTGAGAAAAGTAGCCAGAAGGCCTGTTATGCTGCACTGGAAATCATAGCAGCTGTGTAGTCCTATGATATCTCCTACAGTTGACACAGTTCCAAGCTCCCACTGACCAGTTAAATCTCAAAAAATCCCAACGGCAGCCTGCCATGCTCCACAGCATTATTAACTACATGAGTAGGCCCAGCTGCCAACAAAGGCCAGTGAAGGTTGTTTCTTCTGTCAGCTCTGCCTCCATCAGAAGAGCCACACCATCATTCAGAGCTGCAGCTGTCTTGGGCTCTCAGACCAAGGTTTAGTTTCAGCTGATTACTGCACATTAAGACAGTTCAAAGAATCCAGTGGAATTCAGGGACAGTCTAGGGGGAGTCCAGGGAAGCCACATAATCATAAATCATCAACCTCCTGTGCTCCCTCTCTCTGTCCTACCTTCCAACTGCTCCTTTCCACCTCTCCACTCTTCAAGCTCTCAGCCTTTCTGTTTCTTCACCTCTCCATTTCTTCACCAAATCTCTAGCTTTTCAATAAGCTTATCATGCTTATCATGCTTGTCTCCCTCTTGCCTTTCTCTAAACACTCCTCCACTTCCAAATACCAATCTCTACATTCCAAACTTTCCAAAACCCTCTCTGCCCAACACTTTGGAGCACCATCTCCAAACACAGGCAGCCATTGTCACCATCTTAAAACAACTAGAACTATCTAGTTTTCAATAAGCTCTTTATCTCTTAAAGTGCTGAAATCTGCTGTGGGCTATTAAGGAAAGTGGGGTTTGCTTTCTGCCTCAAAAAATATGTTCCTCTATTTCTCCCTTTGGGAAATATAATATCCTGCCCTTTTTAAATATTCCTCAAAATATTTCATTCTTCTAGGAGAGGGGGTGGCTTCTGACACTTTCAAAGTGCCAAATATGCCCAGCATTCTTAAGATTGTCTACCCTACCCCGTAACAGCCCTTTAATCTGTATGATTTACTTAATGACTGAACCAGCTTATTGTAAGTTAATCAAGCATGGCAGAAAACCCAAGTTTTATAAAAAGATGAAGCTTAGATTACCCTGGGTGCAATTTAATTCTGAGTTTCTCTTTTCATGATTTTCATATCAGTAGCTTTTATTTTATTTTCTTTACCTCTCCACACAACTTCCTTTTAAAAACATCTAGCCTGATGGTATATATCTTGACTAACACATTTTAAGGCCTTTAATTCTATGTAGAGATCACAAAATCTATGTAGAGATCACAAAATCCATGAAATAGATTTGGGGACTTTTCTCAAGGCAAGTTAATTTTGACATACTACTATGCTATCTACTTCATTGGAAGCCTCTTTCCTTTGATTGAACTGTGTGACATTTTAGGTCGTTTATAAAAGATATGCTATGGATTCTATAATATTCTAAACAACATTTTCCTAGCACTAAGGATGCCATCCCATATTTGCTTAACTGAAAAAAAAATGGAGCTTATCTTTTAGTAAATCTGCATATGACTGCAGTATAAAGAAGAAACATTTGAATATGTTTATGATTTATCAGCAAAGAAACTGTGAGCATCACAAAGCTTACAGGCACAGTCAATTCTTCTTGTCTTCCCTCCCACTACTTTTCATGTCCTCTAATGAAGGCTTCAGTTGTGTTGCACATTGTTATGTTGTTATTGCTAACCAAGAAGGCATTATATACATGCTTGAAATCAAATATAGAACACAAAATATAAACTGAGTAAATTTAGTAGTTTTTCCTTCCCTGGCTAACACCTTCACAGGGAGTCCTCAGTGACTATTTGTTCAGGATTGTTTACAGTTACGACAGCATTGGTTGAGGACATTTGGGTCAAGTCCTCAAACTTGTAGCCACTGCAGCATCCTTGAGATCACATCATTGCAATGTGGGAACTTGGCAAATAGTGCACAATTATGATAATTTCAGGATCCTGCAGTCACATGACCATGGTTTGTGACCTTTCCTGCTGACTTAAAGCAAGAAAAATCAATAGGGAAGTTCACAGGAAGTCAAAGGTCATTGTCAGGTGACATGTCTCTTAACAACCACTAGTGATTTGTTTAACGACCCACAACTGAAAATGCTGGAACTGCCATTGCAAGTTGGTGGAGTTACATAACTTTTTACTTTATGACCACATTGCTTAGCAACAGAGTCGTCAGTTCCAATGATGGTACTTAACTGAGGATTCCCTGTATTGTAAAATGGAAATAATCTTGGACTTTGATAGAAGAGTAGAAAACTTAATTCACATGTCTGTGTAGTCATGGGATTCTTGGATAAATCATTATTCTTAAAGAGATTTTTAGTAGGTAACATTGCACAATCCCATGACACTTCTCTACATTGCTTGGAGATAGATGCAGTGCAAAGGTGGAATGCAAAATGCAATGAGCAAAACAAAAACTATGCAATTGCAGTTAGCCTTAATCACTCTTATTAGTGATATTTTCCCTCACTCTCCATTTTTATGAAAAGCTTCCCAAGTCAGCTTTGAAACTGAAACAACATTGCCCCATGCTCCATAATTAAACATGCAAAGATACCTCGGTGCATACTTGCTTTTTATATCTTAAGAAAATCGTCAAATAAATGCAATTTTGAAATGATTAGATGGTATCTATAAAAAAAATAATACTGTGTTGAAATAATAGAAGTTAAGGGATTAATAAGGTATGAACTGAAGTGTTGTCTTTATGAGCCTTCCATTCAGGTTTTAACGTGAATTTTTAAAATTGGGAGATATACATTAAAGTGATGTGTAAAAATGAGAACTATATGTTGCTAGATTTATTATTTCAGTTCTATGATGCATAAGTATTATTACCAGAATAACATCCACTAAGTTATTGTTGCTATGCTTTTAATTATATTACATGTGAACACTGATAAACTCTACATTCATTGCCAGCAATATGCGAGTACTCTTATGATTTTCATTATGTGTACTTTCATAATGTTGGCACTAGATGACACTGTGCCTATCTGTAATCCCAGAACGAGTCAGAATTTACGGAATCCATCAGCATGTACAAGAGCTATGTACGAGAAAACTGGATAGCTCCACGTTATTCTCATTACCACATCTTTTCCTTCTTGTCTATTTATTTGCAGACTGCAATTTTCAATTCATATAAAAATGATTTCCTGAATCAATTGGACTTCCTTCCTTCCTTCCTTCCTTCCCTCCCTCCCTCCCTCCCTCCCTCCCTCCATCCCACCCTCCCTCCCTGCTTAGAAGTCAGTTTAACCATAGAGACTGTAGACTAAGTATACTCCACCCATAACAATCATTAAAACAATACATAACAATTAAGACAACAAATACATATCTGGCATACACATCTGCTTTAGTGTCAGAACTGTCATCCGGCTACACATGCCAAGCTTCATCAGATGCCAGCCTGCCATACCCAATGGAGGAAAGGAACTGTGTGGAAGTAGAGGGGAGACAGGGATGAAGGAAATTGAAACTACTCTTTGTGTCCCTTGGGAGATGCTGGCCATACCAAAGTCATGGAATGGAATGTGATGCCATCATCCAGCTAGGGACTGTGACCAAAACAATTTGTTTGTTTGAAAGTAATTGGACAGTCAATGATAACCAGAGGAAAGATAGGAAGAAGGGAATGGTAAACCAGATGTTTTGGGTGCTTCAGATCTTCAGATCCGGCTTTGCTACTTTGTAACCACTTGACTTTAGTAAAGTGTATTTTCGTCAACAATGGATTTGAGAATCTTTCTTTTCCAATTGACCAAGTTGGGACGTCTGACATTTAGTTTCTGAAAGCCTCTTGCAGCAACCAGATCTTAATAATTTTCTTGAAGTCTATGTTTTTCCAATAATTTTATTAAACTACATAAATTAAAAAAAAAAACAAATGCAATTTAAGAAAACTATAAAAAAACAGAAAAGATACATAAAAGATGACCCCGTCCTCCTTTCAGACAAGTATAAACAATTTAATACCTTCTCTATTGCTTCAATTAAAAAGAACACTCTTCATCCCATATACCATCTTTTATCAGTAGTCAAATTACAAAACAAAATTCATCATTTAATCCTAATCAGCAAAGGTCTATGAAGAGCTACTAGAAATATTAACACCAGAAATATTAAATATATTTTAATCCTAATAAAAATCAATTTTATAATCCAGACTGATCCTTTTCTCTAAGAAATAAAGCAGAAGAAATCTGTCTCCACTTGTAAACAAATTTTTAAAACCTCGTTGTATAATCCTGATAAAAAAGAAATTCCATTAACAATGACCAAAAATCATAACACATATCTAGTAGCATGACTTTATAAATCTTCTTCTTTTTTTTTTTTAAACTTGATCTTTTATCCCACAGGTTGATTTCTTATAACTTTGTCTTCTTTCGGGAACAGCTGCAGCCATTCCTCTCTATCTCTTCTCAGCAAGAGTTGCCTTGATTCCACACATTCCTTTGTAAATTCAAAGTAAGTAGGCTTCCAAGTCACTCTTGTGATTTATTATTTGTATGTCACCTTTGATTATTAAAATATCGACTGCTTTCACTTTGACATCATTTTTCCATATCACTCATATGCTTCACTTTTTTAAAAATTCATTTTCAGATGCACACTTTTTCCATATCTGTTTTATAACCCAACATTTTTAAACTCTAGGTCCACATTTGGAAGGAAGAGAAAAATGGAAGGGAAGGGAAGGGAGAGAGGAAGGAAAAGGAAGGGAAGGGGAAGGGAAAGGGAAAGGGAAGGGAAAGGAAAGGAACGGAAGGGAAAGGAAGTGAAAAGAAAGTCCCATTTTCTCTAGGAGCAGTGAATGTTACTAATATATCATTTTACACATAAACCTTCATTATCCAAGGAGCTCCTTTGATTATTCAGGTATTCCATTGTTTGATGCTGTTTGAATAACCAAGAGGACTCTTTTGCTATTGCACTATAGTAGGATTAAATCTATTCCATTCACGCACCCCAGTATCCCCATGAAGTGATGGGGTTGCCACTTCATTTGGCAAATATTCCAATTAATTTTCAGCTCAACTGTTGCCTCCGAAGAAATTGCCAACAATCTTACAGTGTTTTTTCTGGAACTGTGAAATAGGCAGGATGCTGCGTCACCTTGCTACTATCCCCACTGAACATTCAGGTCAACATTGTCACTTTCATCATATGGTCACCAAACTTAGTTGTTTCATTTTTCTTGTAGAAGAAACTCACTTTAAGGATTTATAATTTTGATCTGACATAAGCATTGCAGTTTGACTTGTATGGATCAATGAAGCCAAGGAAAGCTGATTCAATAATTCTAGAAGCAAAACTATTAACAATGATTTATAGGATACAGTTTATTAATGATTGCCCTGTTAGCTATCACAATGTAGTTGATAGATTGCAAAATTAATACGTTTTTATCTCAGTATTCTGAAATACTTTTATCTTGGTATTCTGAAATCAGAATGAAAAATCTAAGATAATATGATGCAGGCACATTATATAGATATTCTCAATCATATGGTATTGAATAAGTAAGCAATATACAGCTGAAAATGCTGCTCAGTGTGAAAGTCATTGCATAGTCCATGAATGTCACAGCAAAAGGAAAAAATGTCACATTTCTCATGTTGAATTAGGAGTGAGTGTGATTTGAAAACTAGTTACATTTTATCAATTCACCAATTTTGCATACTACCACAAACCTATTTTCAGACATTCTATATAATATATCAAATCAATGTATAAAATCTAATAATCTTTAGTGCAGTCATGTATTTGGAATGTATTGGTTATTTAGAACAGAATGTACTCCTTACTTTCCTGGTATCATTTGTTTGCAAGGAATGTATCAACTTAGCTAAACTCATTTGATAGTAACAATATATGACTTTTTCCTTCAAACTTAGAAACTGATATTACTCCAAGTGTAGACCCTAACAAATTACATTTGCAAAGCTCATATGTTGCAGTAGAAAGTAGTCACTTTGACAATGTTGCTGTATCTTAATTGATGTTATTGTACAATTAAGACCAACCCTAGTTAGTGTGAAATAGACTAAAATATGGGAAGACTGGAGAGCAGGCACACCATCTCTTGAATTTTTCAAATATCGCATAGGCATTCTTTAATAGAGTCTATTAATGCAGCTCAAATAATTTGGCCACCTAATGAGAAGGAAGGACTCACTGGAGAAGAGCCTAATACTGGGAAGGATTGAGGGCAAAAGAAGGAGGGGATAACAGAGAATGAGATGGCTGGATGGAGTCACTAAAGCACTTGGTGTGAGCTTAAATGGACTCCAGAAGATGGTAGAGGACAGGAAGGCCTGGAGGAACGATGGGGTCATGATGGGTTGGACACGACTTCATGATTAACAACAATTAATGTTGCCTTTATGCAAAGTTCTTCTGCTTACTTTTTTTTTCTGCAGGTTCCCTGGAGTAGTAGGTTTTCTGATACATACATAGATACAAATACACACACAAAACATTGATTTCTATTAGAAAAAAGAACAGAAAAGAAGATAGAGGCAATTAAGAAGAATAGAAAGAGAAAGTGGAAGGATGAAGGAGAAGGAGGGGGAGGAGAAATGGCAATGTCAATACTTTCCATGTAGTTTGATTGTTTTCCTCTTGTTATCTCTCTCAAGCTATTAGAAAGTCCAGTTCTTCCTTTCACCCTTTTTTAGGGTTAACAGTTTATAATTATGGAAAAGAGAAAAGAACATACAGTATTCCAAGATCTGCTGTATAGTTTCATGATCCTTTATTATTTTGTCCACTATCCATACTACTGGAAGAGGAGTTATTGAAGCAATAATCCCTATAGAATAGCTGGATTGCTAAATTACAATGTAAGGTAATGTAGAAAGTTCTGGTTTTTTCTTTATTCTTAACCTATGGCGGTTCACTGGGGAGGGGGGATTGGCCCAGTCAATCTCTCTTAGCCCAACCTCCTTTACAGGGTCATCGTGGGGAAAAATAGTATGTCTTGAGTTTCAGAACAAAAAATATAATAAACTAGCAACATTTATAATTACATAGTCTATTTCTTATGTTCAATTGCTCTTTTTTTAAAAAAAATCTGATATTGTGATTTGCTTTTTTATAATTAACAAATTGAACTGTTTAAAGTGAACCTATTTCCCATTCAACATTCCAAGACCATTACTGTTCAGATTTTCCCAAAATCTTTTGCATGGGGAATGACCTGTCTTCTTAATGTAAACTCTATCTATGATTTCCATTAGAAGGATCAAAAGGAAGATTGGGCCACTGAAAAAGAGCAAAAGTAAAAATCCATTCAGTTCTAAGTTGCAAAACCTGCATGCTCTGTATAAACAAATTTTCACTGCCTTATAACTTGCAAAATGATGGCTAGCGATTCAAACTGGGCAAAAGTATTTCCCTTGAATTTTTCTTTGCTTATGAGTTTTCAGAATCTAAGAAATTTCTATACATTCTTGCTCCAAGCACATATCCTGATAATTCTCTGAATCTTATTCTTCAGAGATCCCTACCCATAGATCCTGAAGGTTGGTTCCTACGTAACTTGCCATGCATCAGCCTTGAAATATGCAGAGGCATTTTTTTAAAAAAACGGCTTTGAAACAAGGAGGAATAATAGTTAATGCATTCATTTTTCAGATAATAATTCTATTTTGCCTGATTAAATATATTCTCTACTGACTGCCTCCTTCCTTCTTTCTATTGTGCACTATTGTTTCCCTAGATATATGCAGAATATTATGCACAAATCATCAAACAGCTGATAAATTTGTACAGAATTCAGAAATATCATGGATGGAATCCAAAGCATCGATGCTTGCTTTCCATGACACATCTGTTTTTTTTCTTTGAATGATCCTGTAATCTCTTGCATTGGGAGGAGTCAGGGTGACTGAATGCAGCTTGCGCGTCTACTGGCCAGATGCCCTTCCTGACCCCTACACAGAGTTTGCAGGAGCTCACTATTCATTGTGTCTAAGAGAGAAAAATACCTGCCACAACCTAGGATCAAATTCACAGCCTCCTGATTGTGAGGCGAGACCTCCGCCTCTAGGCCATCACACCACTCTCATCTTGCATCTTGCACTCTACAAAAAGGATCAAGGGACCTAAACAGACCAGAAGGAAGAAGTCCAGTTCTAGGAGCAAAACTCTTTCACCAGTTTCTGAGAATTTTTATCTATATCCTATTATTTCTTTCTCAAAAGGCTTCATTCTTTCCACCCTCTTTGAAGAGAGGTGTAACTATGCTTCTTCTTTTTTTTATAATCTCATGACACCCTTAATAAGCCTTCATGTACAAAACATGCTGGCTCTTTTATTAGGACCTTGCTGTTTACTTCACATTACTGGCCAGTGAATTCACCAAAAAAATTCAATTCTTTCTAAGCTTTTTTTAAAAGGCTAGCGATGGAGTTTCAAGGTCTTCAAGCAAATACTCCAGGCCAAGAGAATTGTGAATGTTAAACCCAACCAGGATTTACCAACCATATGTACCGGCTCATTAAACTGGATAAAGGTGTTTATGCAGCTGGGAATATGGGCAGAGGAAATAAAAGCATCGCCAGCAGCTTCTCAAAGGTCAATTCAGAATTTCTTAGCCTTTCCAACCACCTCCCAAGTTATTTACATCAGTATCTATTTCTATTCCGCAGTCTAGAAAAAAGCCATTTCTTTTGCAACAACAGAGAAAGCAAGTGCCGTGGCTAGAATTTTAGCAAGGGTGATTTATTTCCCTATTTGCCATGTGCCTTCAGCTTATGTTTAACACAATCCTGTCTCTGCCTTGGCCATGTTTCTTCAGAAAGAGGTTCTTTGCCGTAGGCCTTGCTTCAGCTTGTACATTTGTTGCTACTCTCCTGTGTCAACAAGACTCCTGTTCAGCATTCAGCTCACCAATGCTGAGAACGCACAAGGGGGTTCAAGTTGCTTCTTTCAGTGGTTGGTTGAGCCTCCCAGCAATGCCTCTGGCTCTTTCCTTCTGCCTCTGAATGAAGCTGATCAGTTCTGTTGCAG
Source organism: Thamnophis elegans (assembly GCF_009769535.1). Lineage (NCBI taxonomy): Eukaryota > Metazoa > Chordata > Lepidosauria > Squamata > Natricidae > Thamnophis > Thamnophis elegans. Next base: position 92,736,893 of record NC_045542.1, read on the forward strand.
TGGGTGTTATGTTGTCCAAATGTAGATAGAAAGATCTGGAAAGGAGATGCTATTTAATCAGTGATGTCCATATTATATTGAAAACCTTTTGTTCCTCTATTTAAAATAAACACAGAGCTGCACAATTAGCTGAGACACTCATTAAATGACCAATTAGTAAGGTTTCCACTACCCAATTACAGCAGAAATGTTTGATTCTGCAGAAACTGTTGCCCTCTTCATGCGCGGGGGTAAAGACAAAAATCACTAGCTAGGGACCTCTGGCTCTTCAAAGGCCAAAAGAAAGAGCTAATGTTAATGAATTGCTGAGAAGAACAGAGGAAGTAATGGATAAGAGACAAGTCCATATGAGACATGTGAGGTGGACAGTGTAAAAATCTGATGAATGAATAAATAAATAAAACGGAAGTTGTGTAAATAAATTGTCTTCCCCAACTCCTAGTTAAACCATTCATCTTCTCACCTTCATGCATAATGGCAAGGTTCTAGTCTTTCTGTATGCTTAAAGGGTAAAGGTAAAGGTTCCCCTTGCACATATGTGGTAGTTGTTCCCAATTCTAGGGGGCGGTGCTCACCTCCGTTACAAAGCCGAAGAGCCAGGGCTGTCCGAAGATGTCTCTTTGGTCATGTGACCAGCATGACTAAACACTGAAGGCACATGGAACGCTGTTACCTTCCGACCAAAGGTGGTCCCTATTTTTCTGCTTGCATTTTTACATGCTTTCGAACTGCTAGGTTGGCAGAAGCTGGGACAACTCACTCTGTTACGCAGCACTAGGGATTCGAATCACTGAACTGCCGACCTTTCTGATCGACGAGCTCAGCATCTTAACCACTGAGCCACCAGGTCCACTATATGCTTACTTTCCATTAATTCTCCATTTCTACGGTGTTACAAGCTACAAACACAGAAGGAAAAGAGTAATTGAGATCAATTCAATTCAGAGATAATGCCGTTAAAGCCGCTGGCGATTTTCTTCATTTCTCCTCATTCCCGGGATTTTATTTGTATAAGTATATGGGTTTAAAAAGAGACATTGTTTTTTTTTTAAAAAAAAAATTCTTCTAACTCAAGAATATATAGTTAGAAAAACTGGATTTGATAAGCATAAAGTAAGAATAATTATTTTAGACTATCAGATCTGTGTAGCAAAAGATCTAGGGAATAGCAGCAAAAAGATATAGTAAGGATGACAGCTTTTCTCTGCCATCTCTTGGTTCTCCAGATTGTTGAGTTCACCATTTTATTCAGAAAGAATCATTTCCGTTCCCATTAGGTACTCCATACAGAATCATTATTGTCATCGGCATGCTATCTGCAGCTAAACATGGCAGAAAGTTAAAAGAAAAATTGATGGCTAAGGAATTCCACCAGAGAAATGGTAGGAAAGGAGATTCCCCCAAGGTTTTTGCATGGATCCCACCAGAAATGAATTTAGCCATTTTGTTTCCAAAGGATCTACAACATAATGCACATCAGCACCAAGTCTAATATTCGTGCATCTGAGGGAAGATTGGGCTTATCTTTTTCAAGATAAAAGGGTCGTTGTCTTCATTTTCTTTAGTATTTAAAATGCCCCCTGGTGGTCTTGCATTTTGGACCTTTGACCGATATGTTGCCTCTTCCCGCTACTTCTTGGGATATGTTCTCACAGATTCTATACTATTTTATCCTACAGAGTGGTGATGAATTCTTCTTGTATGAAAATCCATTCATTTCAAAATGATTCCATTTAAATACCTGATTGCATAGAGTGAAAAATACAACTTTTTTTGTAACACATTGGTCTACTCTTTTATTGGTGCTTATATAACCTGTTCTTCTAAATGGTGTTAGACATTACTGGGTTTTTACATATATATATATATATATTAAAGTCACAACCCCTGGTATGCCCCAATTATGGGAGGAAGCTAACTGCTTCCATTCTCTGTCCATCGGCTCGTCACAAGAGACCATCCAGACAGAAAGCCCAATATTTTACTGTTGCCTTTGTTACATTTGTGTAGTATTTGTGCTGATAAATACTAGTCTCCCTTTATTTATTTATCAGCACAAATACTACACACACACACACACACACACACACAATATCTATCTATCTCTATATCTATCTATCTATCTATCTATCTATCTATCTATCTATCTATCTAACACACACACACACACACACACACACACACACACACACACACACACATATATATATATATATATATATATATATATATATATATATATAACCATTATTATCAAATGGTTCTCTTTTAAAAAGAGAAACAGGCTGTTGTACTTTCCTGTGAAATCCTGTGTTGATAAGCAACCTGAATGCAACCTTCCACTATTTTTCTTGCTCCCATGGAAATGAAGTCCTGCTTTCATCTATTTTCATAAATCTTGGATATCTGAAATGTTTATCTGCCCCTTTGTTTGCCTAGAAAAAATGTTGTGTTTTGCGGAATATAATTATTAATGCTCAACTTACCCCAAAGCACAGTACATTCATTTAAAATGTAGATGAGCTGCCACTTGATTATGTCATTTCCACAGACTTTTAGTCTTTGAATCTGAAAAGACTTTCACACTATTTATTTTTCTTGTTGCAAAAAAGATGCCATTAAGTAGGTTTAACACATTCTCTCTAATTTCTTTAAGGCTTGATTAAATCCCTGTTGTCTCATAGAAGTGGGATGAGAAGGCACATACGCACGCACACACATGCCCACACAGTGAGTGCCCTAATTTGCCTAAGAATAACTCTCGTGACATTCCAATAGATGTAGGTAATATTAAATCTTGACAATACTGTTACTGTGAAATAATGAACGAGTTGACTTAATTCACATTTTATCTTGTGCAGTAATAAAAATTCATAGCCAGAATAGGAAAGATCGCTGGATGCTTTGTCCATGGCATAAATTATGCCTCAGCTGGTATTTTCAGAAGAAGAGGGCAGTTATTATTCCTTTTCATAAGATTTGGAATAATTGAATACCTGCAACAGCAGTAATTCATGAATTCACGTTGCCATTTTCATCTTGAAATTTGAAACAGAAGGAGTTTTGCAAAAACCAGAACTTGCTCGCTATTAATGCCATTTAGATGACTCTCAACATCAATATTACTCATGTTCGGGCAGCTCAAATGTTGTTTAGTAAGGTTTTTACAAAATGGCAGTATTTTGCATGTATTTGTCATACATCAGTAGTACCAAATCCACATGTTTTTGAACCCTAAATTGAAACCCAAGTCAAAGGCAGGTCTATGTAGCCGAATCAACCCTGGCGATCAATGGGGTGACAGATGTCGCAGCCAGATCACCCTCACATCCAATATGTAGTATTCTGAGCTTATTCATACTGTTGTAAAGAGATCTGTTCACCTTTGCAACATATTTATATGGCCTACATCTTTAGAAGGCATGGCAAATATGTGAAGAAGGGATTCACTCTATATTCATTAGTCTCTCTCCATTTCATTTCATTTGATGAAACAGAGTTAGACTGTTTCTTCTCTGTCAAGTGAAAGCAATGTGTAGCTGATAGGAATCAAGTTAGTGAAGCGGAACTAGGCAATTATTCCTGCTAGAAGAAAAATAAGAGGTCATTGTTCCTTTGCGCTGTGATGGTTGGTTAAATGTTACCTGCCACGTTTCCAATTACAGCTGATTATCCATTTGTCAGCTCTAATAACAATAATTCCTTTCCCATCACATTGGCCTTTCAGAATCAATCAACTTTTGCGCAAGGTACAACTATTGATAGATAGAAATCATTGCTAAACTTCCATTTCTAAAACATCCATGACTTACACAATCAAGTTGGGTAACTCGCCCAAAATGAAAGTGAACTAATATATGGCTGACACTTTGGGTTGATATCTGTTGAACGTGAAATGTGTTAACCGAGTAGCTGTTTCAAGGATGAACTTAAGAGAAGTGGTTTCTAATAATGACCACTTGTCACCTCTAAAAATGAAATCATCAGCTACTTCTGGAACTTTTGACAGACCATACTTTGTTCATTGAATTATACAACCTATTCACATGTAGACATTTTGGGAAGTGAGCTAACATTTAAAGAAATTTTCACACTGTGGGTCTCTTCTAACAAGAAATATTTCTTCAACTCTCTGATTCTGAAGGTGACAAAAACCTTGGCTTCTCTCAGAACCTAAACATTTAATACGAGTGGAAACATCCAGGGACTCCACAGGACTATGGGAAAAATTGGGGAAATTGTAAGACATCCTAGACCTGTGATGGTGAACCTATGGCATGTGTGCTGCAAGTGGCATGCAGAGCCGTATTTCCAGGCATGTGAGCCGTCGCTCATTGCTCTTCCAGTTTCTGGCATAAGCTTACGGGCACTCCGGTTTTAGCACTCAGTGCCGAAAAGGTTCGCCAACAATGTCCTAGAGGAAAGCAATTGCGAGCCATTTCTATAATGTTGCCAGATAAACTTCATGGATGTGTCCATGAAATCACCAGGATTCATGTTTAGTTAGAAAGAGTCATTGTTAGAAGGATTCGTGGTTCATCACTTTTAAATGTATAGTTACTGTGTTTGACAAGTTTGACAAGAATATTCGTTTCCTGATTCCTCTATCCCCCCCAAAAAACATATGAAAACAAAATATGCTATTTTACTAATATCAGGATTATTTAAAAAAAAATAAACAAAAACATTCTTGTTTATTTGTACATATTTTTTTTTTCATTTCTGGAAAAAAAGTGCTAGGCAAGTGCTTGTATATGTCTAGCATCCATTCTTGAAAAGTCTCAGGAAATTTAACTTTCTCTTTTCATTTAGTTACATTTTTATTCTACCTTTCCTCTCAGGAGCTAAAAAAAAACCCCATGTATGACCTTCCTAAAAGGAACACATTTCCATAAGCTTGTGAGAAATTAGGCTGGGGTACATCAATTGTTTTTTCTGAGGTCCTCATTTCATGGTTGATTGTGGATTTAAATCTGAATCATCTCAGTCCTAATCAACTTTCTAAGACATTTTTTTCCTAGTCTGATGTCCTGTAGGTGTTGCTGGGTGTAACGTACAGGAGGAGATATAAGATGTTTGATGGATACCAGAGGGAGAAAGATTTATTTCTGCTGGAAGTATGGAAGGATCCTTCAAGGCACTTCTCTCTGATACAGGGAAAAAAGGAATGCTGAATTCATTAGTTCTTAGATTAGCCTATGTCACCCCAACTTCATAAAAGGAGCAGGATATGAAGAGTAACTTCATATGCCTATGTCACCCCAACTTCATAAAAGGAGCAGGATATGAAGAGTAACTTAGTAGGTCTATAAAACATACAGAAATGTAAAATCTAAATGCAATGGCAGGATAATGGCAGAATAAAAACACAGATCCATTCCTCTACAAAGACTAAGGTATCAAGGAGAGGTCATTTCCTTGTGTGAAATATTACTCTTTAAATGGATAATAAGCTGAAACAGGTGATGTAAAATGGGAGATGAGAAATTGTTTGTTCTACTTCAAGTGGATGGTAATTTCCAATACTGATTTTGGCACTGCAAATCTCTACTTTTGAAAACCCCTTTTGAAAAATTGTAGCGAAAAACACCATAGATATTACAGGCAGATAAAAATTGTAATCAGGATAAGACAAAATACATCAACTGCAGACATAATCTGCCCAAAGACTAAGGTTGAGGTTTGTACAAATATTGCATGAGTATTCTGTGAACTTTACATCTGAGAAGTGAAGAATGAAAATTGACTGGGAAATCTCTATAGTTACTTTTCTGTACTGCATCAGCTAAGCAACCATAAGAGCCATTCTCTCTGGAGAATGTGGTTATAATGCAGAGAAAACAAATGCACGCTTGATTACAATAAATCCACAAAATATAAGCACACAGCTCTGCACCTGTTCAGTTGATTTCAACCGGACTTCTTTTAACACTGACTGAATTGAGTCTGAAATGCGTACCTATTTTGGCGGTGCATTTTCACATTCTTTTATATGCTGGTTGTCAGATGTTACTTTTGAGTAGGCATTAATGCTTATTGTTGCCTGGTATAAGAAGATATGGCATTCATAAAAACATTTCTTTGTTATGATAGAATTAGCTCAGAAAAAGGAGAAGCAATTGAGAGTTCCAAACCAATAACAACTATTCAGGTTTTACTTTTCTTCCAAGTGTAACATTCTAAAGAAGCGGGGAAAGAGATTTCATCAGTGTATGGCATTTTTTCTGAACTATGAAACATGCAATGAAAAAGTTATTTGTAAATCATATTTCTTCATCAGTTCAAATTTCAAAACACAGGTGTGAAATTTTATGGTTGAAGCAAGTTGGAAATATGAGAGTTGGCATCTCTCCTCTAGCTCCAGGACATACATGAATAGAATAGAATAGAATTCTTTATTGGCCAAGTGTGATTGGACACACAAGGAATTTGTGTGGTTACTAATAAGCTATCAAATCATACTAGTAAAGAAATAAAACAATATAAATTGAAAGATACAAACAACATGGTTATAGTCATAAGTGGGAAGAGATAGATACTAGGAAAGAAGAGAAGAATAATAGTAATAAAGTCTTAGTAAATTATTTGACAGTGTTATGGGAATTAGTTGTTAAGCAGAGTCATGGCATTCGGGAAAAATCTGTCCTTGTGTCTAGTTGTTCTGGTGTACAATGTCCCGTAGCATCATTTTTATGTCATTTTTATGTGTATATTATGTATACACACACACGTGTCTGTGTGTGCACATATACATGTGCAAACATTAATTTATGGGACTGGAGTGAGGGCTGAATACAGCATTATGTTGTGCTTTGATGCAAGCCTGTTAATTCTGTGACAGCCACAGCGGGAATGACATAATGATTAACAGGTTTAGTTTGTCTGAAGATACGAAATGGGTTGGAAAGCAGGAAATACTCACAACAAAGTGCACATTTACAATGTGTCAATGCAGTAATTGCTGAAATCGAAAGCCAGACACATATAAGCCATTTTTTTAAAAAAAAAAAAAAACTGATGCCATGGTATGGTTTAAAATGCTATAGGAAAAAAATAAAGTTCTATTGATTTTAATTTGAAGAAAAAAACCTTCAAATTTAAATGAAAACTTTATCATTCCAATGGCAGGCCAAATGATTGAAAAGCCATACTCAGTCATGATACTAAATCAGGAATACAATGCTATGTGCCACTGTTCATGATATATCAATCAATCACTGAATCATTCACTCACTCAATATTTGTTGCAGTCATAAACCAACATAGTATCGGTGCACATTGTGAGGATACAAACCCTGCATCCAGGGATGGGCTTCAAAAATTGCAGCAATGGGTTTGCTGCCCTGTTGCTGGGTGGGCATTGCCATGGTGGGCATGGCCTAGTCAGCCTCCTGAACCACAATGGGGGGTGTTTTTCACCCTCCCTAGGCTCGGGGGTCATTCCTCGGGCCTCTGGGAGGGTGAAAACTGCTTACCCTGGGCTCTGGAGGACCCCCAGAAGCTGCAAACATGCCCATTTCTGGACTTCAGCCAGGAGTAGCATTTGGGGGTTCACTGAACTGGGCAGAATCCTAGCAAGAGGATCGCCCAAACCCGTGCAAACCCCCAACAGCCCATCCCTATCTGCATCATAGGCATCTCTTAAGTTATAACTATGATATTGGGATAGTGGTGGGTTCTAGATCCTGTTCCAACACGTCCACATGGACACATGCAGTGCTTGCATGTGTCTTAGCACCTCCACGAGCCTCCATGATGCTCCAGCTGCTTTGCAGAGCATTGTGCAGGCACTGTACGCGCCATGCATGTGTGTGGAAGCCTTAAAAGACACGTAAGGAGCTTGGGTGGGCAGGTGCACCCTCCAGAGCACTGTACCAGAATGGTATCCGGGGCTCCGGGCAGGCTCTGGTATGCCTGCAATCCACCACTGTACTGGGACTGTTCTGCCTTGAACTAGACTTGTTGCAATGAGCTATTTGGAAATTTCCACCAGTGTTGCTGCAGTTGCTACCGCTACTTTTTTTTTACTCAACCCCTCTCAAACGTTTTTTATTTGCTGTTGGCAGGGTTATTGCTGCTGTATGAGTGAGGAGGGATATTTCTCTCAGCTTCCCCTACTCCAGTTTTGTAGGGCAGTCTAAGAGAGAGGCAACAAATAGTGAAGTCGGAACATTAATTATATATGACAGAACTTTAAGAACCCTTTTATTACAGCAGAATTTCTGACAAATTCCAGGGCAGGACAGATTTTATGACATCAGTCTGATGCAATTAGCAAGCAATTGTTTCAAGCAGGCCATAGAAAAGCAACAATGGAAAACAGCAGTAAAGCAGGTGAGAATATTTGTTCCATGTTGTTTAGAATGGATAAACCTTTCTTGAATTGACCACACTTAATTTTGTGGGTGATGATGATGGTGGTGGAAGAAACTGTTGGACTCAAGACCATGAGGCAGGAAAGGCCAGAAAACATCAGAAATAATTTACATACTTTATATGTCTTTCCACAGCAGGATATGATGCCACATACTTTCACAAAAGGTACTGTTAGAATGGTCCTATAGCTAAAGCAGATTGTGAGGATCGAAAAATGAGGGAGTTTGAGGTAGTTGCGTACAATCCTGGATGTGAATCTCAAAATAATGATATCTGATTCATGAATGGCAGAGCTTCCCCAGTTCTTTGGCAGAGGGCTTTATCTGCTCCTTATTGGCAAAGCCAATTGTTCAGCTTAATAAAATAAGACTTATATTACTGATGAAAGTGGGACATGAAGAGAACAATACAATGTTTCATCATGGAACAATATCTTTTAAACATGGAGAGGTTAACAGGTAATGTAAAAAAATAGGGTCCATTCCATCACTAATTACTCTTCAAGCCAGGGGAGATCATATGCATGTGTCAGGATAATGTCATACCCAAGAGCAATTTGAAAAAAAAAAGTACTTCAAAAACATTCCTGTCACGAAGAAAACTCAGCAGTGAAATAGGTAGAGAGGAACATCATCTGGACCTTCAGAAATAAATGAATAAACAAATGCTGTTAATATTGGAAAAATATAAGCTGGTATCGAATAAAAGTTCACACTGCAGATGAAAAGCACCAAGTTGTTTTTCAGCAAATTAAATACAAGGTGGGAGAAGGGCACATTTTATTTAATCTGTTATTGTAATTTTTATGTTAACTGTGAAGCAGTTTCACGAGGACACTATTTTTTTTTTGCCAGAATGAGTAGATGTTGTGATTTATCTCACTGTGAGAAGTATGAATTTAAGCTTTAATCTTTAGAGCAGCTATTGTACTTTCTTACTTTTTGGAGCCTCATCAAAATGTTACACTAATCTCTCCTGCAGCAATTCTGTAAACCAGCAATATGTTCAAACTTTTGAAGACTGAAGATCCTACTTACATTGGGCGACTGTCAAGGGCCACATGCCAAAGACCAGCAGAATCAGAGCCAAACGTTCCTCTTAAAAAAAGACAATCCCCTGTTGTTCTCCTTCTCCTTATTTGTGTTTTGCATTTACAAAATTTACATTTAATCTGAGACATTAAAATAGCAATATAAAAACTGCAAAAAGGAATAACAATTATGAAAATAATAAAACATGCTGCCTGATATTATCATTCTCCTTCAATTAAATAATGTATGCAATGAAATTTTATTTTAATGTATGCTGTACATTCAAATAGACAATAAAATTATTCTATTCTATTCTATTCTATTCTATTCTATTCTGAATTATTGTTAAAGATTCATCTACTTTTCCTTAACCAACCTCCTTTCCATTTCACCCTTTGATAGAAAAACTATTTATTTCTCAGGTTCCTTAAACTTTGCTTCTGCCAACCAAATTATTGTCTGTTGTTTCATCCATTAAGACTGAGTCTTCCAACAGAAAATGTGGCTTCCAGGATTAGGCAATATGTTACAGAGACACCAGCACATCTAGCAGCTGTCTTCCCATTCACTGCAGCAAGGGTAGAAATGTTGGCTGGTATCTCATGGTCATAAAAAGCATTCCTAAAGCAGGTTGTGGCAATGGTGCTCACCACATCAATGATAGTGGCAGTAAAACTAGGCAAAGCCCAAAACATACATAGATTAGATGACTTGTACTTTTACTTGAATGTGTCTAAGTCACTTTGTTCTGATTGAAAATCCTTCATTCCTATTTGCTTAGCTTTGATGAGGTATAAATGAAAGTGCTACATACATGCAGCTGTCAAAATAAAAGGAGAGGAACAATTGTTGTTTATGTAAACTGCCATGTTGGGAAGAGAAATGAGAAAGATTTTTGGATTGGTGAATCTGTCTTCAGATCATAATGGCTCTTGGGGTCAGATCACAAATGATTGTCCTAATCACAGCACCTTAAAAGGGCTGAAGAGAGGTTTCAAGAAAGAGAAATAATTAAACTGTTTGCTACACTGTAATATTTCCCAATCATTTTGGTTGCATGTAATGTTTTGTGAGCTCTACGAATAACTATGTCAGGTAATAGAAAAGACATAGTTTTTGTTTATCTGACTCTTATGACTCCCAGAATGAGTGATTCTTGTCATAAGTGACAAGATTTTCAGAAGTGATTTCCCATTGTCTTCTTCATAGGGCATAAAAAAAAAGATTCTAGGTTACCAGGAATCTTTTTTCCCTGAGAGAAAGCCATGGAGAATTATTCTTCTAGATTTCACTTCAGCACTGAATTGGTGAATGGGCAATTTTATTATATATCCTTAGCCTCTCTATACTCAAGCATATATGCTCTTTGAAATTTGTTACAATTTGTCCTCCCCAGAAAGTGATTTTTTCAGTTCTGGACATCCCTTGAAAAAATAATAATTTTTATCTTAAACTCCTTCATACTAACTTCTATGAAATTTGGCAGGCCTCTTCTCTTTTTACAGTGTTCTAATTTTCATCAGATGCTATTCAGTTCCAATGAATGAAAAGACAAACAAAATATACAATCCATTTATGCTTTACTAAATAATGAGTGTTAAGAGCTTCTGCTCTGGGGATCAAGCCAGATCTGTCTAATTTGGAAAGCAGACACAGCAGATTTCCTCTTCATTTTCCTTCAACCCTCACTGCATATCAGATGGTTTCTGCAGAGGCTTGGGAAAATGTTACCATGGAGGAAACATTCAGCAGCAGACGTGGGAGAGCTTTGCTACCAACAATGTCCTGCCTTGGGGCTGTATGGTTCCTGTGAGTTACGGGTTTTCCAAAGATGGGATAAAGGAGCTATATTACTTTCTTGTGAGGTAGCAGCAGAGAGTTACCATATTTTTCGAAGTATAAGATGCACCCTTTTCCCTCAAAAAAGACTGAAAATCTGGGTACATCTTATACACTGAATACAACATTTTTTGCCTCCAAAAACCTTGCCCCCTTCACCAATATGGCCGTGAATAGCTTTTAGGAGGCTTTCAGAGAGCTCCTGGGGGCTGGGGAGGGCAGAAATGAGCAAAAAACGGCCTTTTTTGCTCAATTTTGCCCCCTCCCCAGGAGCACTCTATAAGCTTCCTAAAGGCTATCCTTGCCCTTTTTTGAGAAAAAATGGGTCTGTTTTCACAAAAAAAATGGCCATTTTTGCTTGTCCCCCCCTCCAACAGCACTCTACAAGCCTCCTAGAGCCGAGGTGGCGCAGTGGTTAGAGTGCTGTACTGCAGCCACTTCCAGCTGACTGTTATCTGCAGTTCGGTGGTTCAAATCTCACCGGCTCAGGGTTGACTCAGCCTTCCATCCTTCCGAGGTGGGTGAAATGAGGACCCAGACTGTGGGGACGATATGCTGACTCTGTAAACCGCTTAGAGAGGGCTGAAAGCCCTATGAAGCGGTATATAAGTCTAACTGCTATTGCTATTGCTATTGCTCCTAAGGGCTATCCATGCCCTTTTTTGTTGAAAAAGACTCTGTAAGAGAATCTTCCAGACAGAGCGTCTTCCAGCAGCCAGCCCACAACCATAGAGTGCACTCCTAGAGTGGCCGCTGCTGGAAGACTCAGCAGCCGCGTTTGGGAGTTTGGAACCGGAGAAGATGTTATGCTCAGAGTGCGGCGGCGGCAACGGCTGCTGCAGGGAGAGCTGGGCCCCAACATGTTGAGGCTAGGAGGCATGCCTGCTGGGGGCAGAACAGGTGCTCGCACAACCCCATTCTCCAGCCAGGCAGAGCTCCATGCACTGACCTAGGGGTATCCCTAATGTGCCAAGCCGTGGGATCTGGGATCCGGGCAGAGCGCCATGTGGCTTGGCACCTTAGGGATACCCCCTAGGTCAGTGAATGGTGCTCTGCCTGGCTGGAGAAGGGGTTTGCCAGGAGGTTGCTTGTGAGCGTGGTCAACTCATGGCTGCTTCACCCCTGAGGCTGTGCCCAGCTCTTCGGGAGCTAGTTCGCAAGGGAGCAGCACCCGGCAACTCCCCCCACAACCTAGCGATATCCAGAAGGCGGCAAGCAATGTGAGTGCCTTTCCTCTCCTGGCTCCTGCGGCTTGGCGCCTTCAGGATACCGCTATGTTGGTGAGCGGTGCTCTGCCTGGCTGGAGGGGGGGTGTCCAAGGGATTTATTTTTGGGGGGTGGGCTTATATTTTTGCCCAATCAAAAAATGTGGCAAGGCTTTAGTTTCAGGACAGGTTGTATTTTGGGGTAAACACGGTAGTAGCTCTAACCTGCATTTGATTGAGTTTGTTTCTTGTTGAGTACCAACGATACTCTAGAATCTCTTATTTCATCTCCCACTCCTGCATAAACCAGATGGAGTGATGCGTTCCCTGAGAGGGAAAAGGTTGCATAGGTGTAATCCAATCCAAAGTCTCTGCTACCCCTTATTTCAAGTGGCAACCAGGAGTTTGGGTGGACCATGTAACAGATCAATGGGAACCATCTCAATCTCCTGCTAAAGCCCATTTAGGATCAGATGAATCTAATGAGTCCAGCCTCCCTACATTAGAGAATCTCAGGGTAATTATATGATATCAATATGACAAGGGGGGGACCTCAAGAGCTTCCTAATTTTCAGATGACGTATTCAATCCTTTAACAGAAATATCAAGCCTAGTATATTATCACTGTCCTCTGTTAGGTGCTGGATGATCTGGGATAGGTTCATGGCTGTCACAGTGACCATGTGACCACATCAATCTACTTGAGATCCAAGTCCTAGATTGAAGTCTACCAAGGTCATAGGTCTTCTGAACTCCCCTGCCAACAGGGGATATGGAATAAAGGAGCAAGGACATTTCTATACAGCAGTAAGATTGGTACAACAGTAAAAACTGGATATACGTAACTAAGGGTTGAACTGTGAAGTTATTAATGCTCTCTGAGCTTGGCTGTTTGCTTGTAAATTGTTTGCAGCTGGTTGCTTGAAAGTTGCTTGCAGCTTATAATTTCTTTGACACTTGAAGAGAACTCCAAGGACTCCACAACAGCAACAATTCCAACTGATCCCCAGACACCAATGTATTAAACATAATCTTACTTCCAGTGATCTCTGATGCAGTGCTTCTGAAAGCCATAAGAGATTCCTGGATGACAATCACCACACCTCCAGCCTTGCCACAGAGATATACCCCATTTAGGCATATCTTCAAAAAGCTACCTTCCTTCTATTCCCAGCCAGGTGTTGGTAATAGATACCAGGTCAGCCCACTCATCAATGATTAAAACATAAATGATGGAGGCCTTATTACAGACAACCTGGCATTTAGAAGGAACAGCTGAAAGCAAGGGATTCCGAATGTCTAAAATCATCAAGGAGATGAATGCAAAACCAGTATAATACATTGTTCTGTTTTTCCTATGAATGGAATGACTCACTCCCTGTATCCTACCATATCTCCAGATGCCTGTCATCATCATCATTGCCTTGCCTCCATCCCTTCAATGACAGCCAGATCTCCAAATCCAGGATCTCCAAATCCCCAAGATCAGGAATGTCCTATTGTCCTCCAACCATCCCTTGGAGGGGAAGCCAAACACCCAATGCACTTTAACTTCAATAGCTTTCATAAGGATCATAGGGATATCCAGCAATTATTTTCACTACAATAAACTCATACACTGACAGGCACTCTCCCCTTCTGTTCCCACCCAAAACAATGATTCAAAAACATCCTTCAACACACCAGGACAACCCATCCATGGCTCCCACTCCAGCATCCTATTATGCTGGATCCTTGCCTTTTGCCTTTGGGATTTAAATGTTTGGAAGTATCAATATAAAGTCACTGAATTAACCTCAATGCTCTCCACCTTTTCCTTTACAGAATAGAAAAAGATGGGGAATGAGAGCTGCTTTAGCATTGCTAAATTTCTGAAAGAAGAAGCATCAATGAACAAAGCTACCCCTAATCCAAAATTATTGGAAAACTTCACCTTCAATTTGAATAGTAGAGTATTTTAAGAAATTCACCATCATCAATATCATCATCATCATCATCATCTCTTTACTCAAGCATGTTCAGAAACTCAAGAGTTGTCATTGGATAATTCTGTCTTGAATATGTTTGCATGCAGATAATTGCATTGGAACTCCTGTGCTGGAACACAGGGGATTTATTTAAATTAGAATTCATAGGCAAGAAATGAGTCAGATTTTACCTTTGACAGTAGCAGGTTCTCTCCTAGTGACTGATAACATCTTCCAACCATCATTGTACTGAAATAACTATAACTATAATGAGGACAGATCCTATATCAGCTCAGTGATAGCTGGGTAATTCTAGAAGTTGCTAGGTGATTAGAAGGGATCCTGCCAGAGATAAGTAGACTATCTGACTTATTGTATGTTAAATTATACAATATTTCTCATATTAGGAAAAGGGGCATTCAGAGAATTTTTGAAGAAAGGACACATTAAAAAGTGTAATTTAAGTTTTTAAACAATTTACCTGATTGCTTTATACAGTTGTCTGCTACAGGCTAAAGTGATGTCATTTATGTTATGACATCATTACCCAATGACACAAATTATGCAATTTATGTCATTTCCACAATGAACCTGTGAGTAATATATTATGGCTTATGCCCTCTCTTCTCCAAGAACATTGACATGTAGATGTAAATGGTCTTGGATTTGGGGAACAGGACAAGAAACAGGCTGTGTGTGTGATGGAGGGAGGAAGAGCGAGGGAGAGGGAGGGAGAGGAAGAGAGACATTTCCTTCAGACTGTTTGTGAGCATTTGAGTAATTAGAAACAAAGGTGGCATGAAGTGAACCTTCCCTTGGTGCAATCCTAGACACATGGCGCTAGCTAAAATTTATCTTCCCACACCTGATGCCCTCCAGATTTAAGGGCATGGAGGTTAGAGAGTTATGACATTGCTTTAATTCATCTACTGTATCATCTGCAGCAGAGTTCTCATTTCTATCTTTAAGAACTATGGAGAGAGGAGGGGGAGCAGGAGGAGGGGATGGCATCGTGCCTTTCCTTCTTATGCCATTCTCTTACCTTATACATGCTAAAAAATGAGTCATATCCCCACAAAATAACAAGATTAGTACATGATAGAAAGCCATGCATTTGTCTATGAGGAGATTGCAGAGGCCTGTTGCCTGGCAACACAGACAAGAGGCAACTAAACAAAGAAAAATGTGGATGGGGTTGTGTAAGACTACTGTAAGTGGAGTCACTTTGCCGCACTGGCAGAAGGAAAAAAAAGAGGCCAATTCATCTTCTTCAATGTGGCTAAAGAGCTTTCACAGGTATCTATGGGTACAAAACATGAGCCGAGGTGGCGCAGTGGTTAAATGCAGCACTGCAGGCTACTTCAGCTGACTGCAGTTCTGCAGTTCGGCTGTCCAAATCTCACCGGCTCAGGGTTGACTCAGCCTTCCATCCTTCCGAGGTGGGTAAAATGAGCACCCGGATTGTTGGGGCAATATGCTGACTCTGTAAACTGCTTAGATAGGGCTGAAAGCCCTATGAAGCGGTATATAAGTCTAACTGCTATTGCTATTGCTAAAACAGTGCTTCCCTACCATGACCACTTTAAGGTTTGTGGAACTCAGTTTCCAGAATTCCCCAAGCTGAGTTCCCCATATCTCAAAATTACTAAGATTTAGAATCTCTGACATAAAGAAGAAACTTAGATGCTTTGACATCCTGGATCAGGTCTCTGATCCATTAGCTTTACAGTTTGGCCTTTTATTTTTGTTCTTGCCTGGATATGAAATTGCAAACTTGAGGGCTTGTTATGAAGAACAAGGGCTGTGATCCAGAGGTGGGCTGCTATTGGCATTACTGCTAGTTTGGTGCAAAAAATTTTTTGTGTGTGCATGCGAGCGTGCATGCGAGCATGTGTGCAAGCGTTCACATGTGCATTTACACCCAAAACATTATGCACACATGCAGAACGTTATGAAAAAGGGGGGAGGTAATTACATTTCTGCAATGGAGATTGTTCTGCGCATACGCAGAACCAAAAATCAAGATGGTGCTGCCAACAATGGAACTGGTTTGAGTGTGTGGGTGGCTGAGTTACTACCTACTCAGCCAAACCGGTCCAAACTGGTAGGAACCGACCTCTGCTGTGATCCCATCCAAGCAGATTTCAGGTTCAAAATAGTCACCTAAACTGGGGAGTTTAGGCTGAAGTAGAGTCTCACCCATAGAATCTTAGAAAGTCATTTTGGCAGTTTTCAGAACCACCAACCTACTTCATATTATGGGGGAAAATGTGATGCTTTAATTCCTGAACAAAATGTGGGGTATAAAGCTAAAAAATGAGTACATTGCTGAGTACTCATTTTAGTAGAATAGTATATTCTACTATTTTGGAAGTTGTAGACTTTTTCTCCAAGTCAATATCTACAGGGAGACATTAGGGATCAGCTTTTCAATCACACTGAAAAGGAACATAGTTTTTGTACCTCAACACATTTGGAAGACAACAGTTTAGAAAATATGAGAACAATATGACATTCTTTTTTTTACTTTTTACTTTTTTGTTTATGAATAAACAAAATCTCCAGCTGTTACTGTCCTCAGCACTGGTTGGGCTTGCTGGAAATTGTAACTCAGCAACAACATCTGAATTCTTGGGTGTAAGGCACTGATAGAAATTAAGTTCCATTTTTTTAGGTTCCACCACAAAACCGCGGTAGACTAAAGCGCGTGTGACTAAAGCGCGGTGACAAAACCGCACCGTCAAAACCGTGCCGACAACAGCGCGCCGACAGAAGCGCGCTGTAACATAACCCTAAAAATAACCCTAAACCTAACCCTAAACCTAACGCTAAACCTACCCTAAACCTACCCTAAACCTACCCTAAACCTAACCCTAAACCTAACCCTAAACCTTACCTTAAGTTAAATCGCGCTTCTGTCGACGCGCTGTTGTCGGTGCGCTGTTGTGGGCGCGCTTTTGACATCGCGGTTTTAGCACCGCGGTGTTGTCGGCGCGCTTTAGTCTACCGCGGTTATGTCGTGCCATGTTTTTTTAAAGCAACAAATTTATCATTAAGATGGATAGCACTGATTTTACTACACAGAAGTCAAGCTCAGCTTAGTGCATCAGTTAATTCTATAGATTTATGTATAGCTTTATTAATGTCCATCTAATAAAATTGTACACCATGATACAAAAATGATCCCTGATCATTTATAGAGATTATTTCTCTATCTTCCTCATTGCCATTATTAATGCCTAAACAACTTGATAATCTAAAATGAATCAGTTGGCTAGAAAAAGAACCCAAACATGGAAAGAGTATAATTAGACTAGGATTCCCCCCCCCCCAAAGAAAAGTACTGAAGCTGCACCAACTAATGTCAACTAGTGGCTATATGCTACCATAGTGTCATGAACTAACTATGTAGTGGCTATCTATCTCTAAATAATGAATGCTAAGACAACTTTATGGGAAATCAATTGTTAAGTATCTAATTTCACTAGTTATCATTCATTGAAGGACCTGGTAGGCATTGCATCAGATCTAACTTCTCACTTCTGTTGGGAAACAAAGACCTTTTGGTGGTTGGAAACACAAACCCTATTTAAGCATCAGTTCAGAGGAACTGTTATTTCCCCTTTGTCTGAATTGCTGGTGTCAATACTGCATTTGAAGTTCCATTTAGTATAAGGATCTTACAGACCAACTGTGCTAAGCAGGTCATATGGATCTATGATTGATTAAGTTAGGTCCTTTTAAAAGATAAACAAAATGAAAAAAAATCTATTCAGACACTTGTTTCTGAAATGAGCTGCTGTTTGGATGTGGCGTCTGAATCCAACTGACTGAAAGAATTGAAACTGCCACTCAATCTGGCAAACGACACAGATCCATCAAGTGACAGCTAAACAAACCTTAATTCAAACTAGAAAAATGTGGTGGCGTTGTTCTACATACAGTTAGTACCCCAGATATGCCTCAATTGCCTTTGTGTAAAATTCCAAAGTGCTTTTATGGTGTGAGAATTATTTATTCAAATAAATTCCCCAGCTGGATACAGTGACTCTCATACAAATAGAACTGAAGAATATTAATGACTGAGCAATTATATTTTTTTTTTGAAAACCAACAAACTGTTAGGATATTTGACAAGCTGCAGCAAAAAAACCAAACCTAGTAAATTGGAAATTCTTGCTAAAGCAATCATATCTTTAAAACCATGCTGCATTTTTCCACAAGCCCATGTAAGTCTTTTCAACAAAATCCACTTAATGCCATATATAATACCTCCCAGAACCATTTTCGAATAGGAAGCAGGTAAATTTAATAAATATATTAACAATTATATAACCAGGGCATTATTACGAAGCTTGCTTTCTCTCTATCCTGCCTGTGTTTCATTACTAAAATATGCATAATCTTTATTATGTAGGACTGGATCAAACAAGGCATAACAGAATAACTGAGTTAGACGGAGGTTTTCTAGTGCAACCACCTGCTCATTCAGGAGACCTTACACCATTTCAGACATATGGCCATCCATTCTCTTCTTAAAATCCTCCAGTAATGGAGCACTCACAACTTCTGGAGGTAAGTTGTTCCACTGATTAATTCTTCTGTCAGGAAATCTCTTCATTCTAGGCTGCTTCTCTCCTTGATTAGTTTCCATCCATTGCTTCTTGCCCTGCCTTCAGAAAAATGCTTTGGAGAATAGGTTAATACTCTCTTCTTTGTGGCAGCCCCTTAGATATTGGAACACTGTTATCATGTCAACCCTAATCCTTCCTTTCATTAAACTAGACATACATGAATCCTGCAGCCATTCTTTTAGCCTCCACTTTCCCAATCATCTTTTTTTGCTCTTTTAGGCACTCTTTCTAGAGTCTCAAGATCTTTATTATATCTGGCAACCAAAAGAGAACAGCTAGAGCACTGCGGAACTCTAATTGTTGATTGTCTTTTAGGCCTGCTCCCCTTCTTCTCCCCTACTGCTATCTGATCACCTGTCACCATTAAGCATACAAACAATAACAAACGTGAAATAAAGAAGCTGTGTATTCCAATCAACCTACCCCTGCCTCTCTTGGCAAGAGGCCGTGGCCATAAAATCAAGAGAAGACATGGATATCAGTGAAGAAAGGCCCACCTATTCAGAATGGGATCACTGTATTTAACTCAAAGGTCCTTTACAAAGCACAGCCATGTGGGTTATCAGGTCAACAGTGCAACAGAACAATGCTTGAAAAACAACACCAAAAGGATAATGCAAATTGAAAACCCTAGACACATCCTTGCCTCCACAGGGATTCAGGACTTAGGCCAATCGGGTTTCAGCTTCTATTCTTTCTTCTACATCATATCGTGTTTGTCTAAATCAAACAGAGGTATTCAGGGTAGCTGTTCAGGATGCGGGAAAAGAGAATAACTTCCATAGCAGCCAGAAAGGAGGAGGAAGAGGGTATAAATATTTGTCAAGAGAATGGACCATTAGAAATACATGTACATTAAATACCCATGACTTTAAAGACATTACTTTAATGTACACAATCAAGGAGAATTACAACAAAAGGCAAGTTGAAAGATTACATGGATTTGCATAATATTCATTGAGGCACATATGGGGATAGTTTCAAATATTAAAAAAAAAACCATTCCTACCAAATTGGGAAAAGGTGGGACAAGAGTATTGAATTATTGCAGAGTCTTCTACCAAAGACTCTATCAAAGACTGTGTAGGCCATAGTTGCTGAGACCAGGTATCTTTATATCCTAATAGCAAATCAGACTAAAGGAAAGAAAAATAAAAAATACACAACACTTTTAGTGCTGTGTAAAACTTCAAAGGGGTGCTTTACTTTTATGAAGCTTTGAAATAAATATTCCATGAAGACTGCTTTGCATAGTCCTCTCTCTTCTGAGAAGGAAACAGAGTGATTCTGTTTCAGCGCCCCTTTCAGCCTTCTTTTGCAGATCTGACACCAAAAGAAAGCTGAAAGTAAGCCTTCTTCTACAGCCCACTTGAACTACTTCCAGATTATATGGTTTTGGTCCATGTCTGAGGATCACCAACATAATACACAGGAGGTGGTCACTCTGGTAGTTCCTGATAAGCCCTTTAAAGGCTAGTTGACTTCTATCCATAATGCCTTCTCAGGAAACTTTGACCAAAATTGGATCCAGGTCATCCAAATTTCTTTTGATATCTTCTTCAGCCTAGCAAACTACACTGCTTTGGCCAGAGTTTTTATTGAGAACTGAATATATATCTGTCCAAATAGGTGGTAAAGTAACTATGTTACAACAGGTTTTGATGTTGAGCTAAATAGGGAGACCCAGGATGAAGTCCATCTTCAGCCATGGAAACTCATATGGGTAACTTCCTCTTCTAAAAAAATTTTCTTCCCAATCTGCTAAGTTCTATTAAGAGACTCTATTCCATCCAAGCACTTATAAGACCCAACCCTGCTTAGCCATGCAAAGTTGCTCAGTTGCTCTCACCTTTTACAACTCATTGCAGTCTAAATATTTTAGCAAGATTCTAATTTGGTGCAAGGAATGCAGTTTCCTGAATATGGGTATCTGTCTGCATTGCTGATCTCCAGAAACTATATATGCAATATATACAACATCTTTCAAGTCACATAAGTTAAAACTAATTTTAGATATTATTTCTCTAGCTTGAGTTATTCCTGAATAACAACTGGGCTCTCCAACATCTTGACTCTAGATTCCAGAATCTACATCCCAGAATCCATTCCTAGAGACAACTGCCTCACTTTGCCTAGTGGTATTGCTGGGCCTGTAATGTCCTTACTGAGGGATATATGTTTATGTGATCACATGAAGAAATGTATTCATGTTTAAAGAAAAATGGGTATAATTGTCATTTAGATTTCCCTACTCAGGAAGGTTTTGGATGAAGAACTTTTAAAGAAAAGATGGAGGAAGGAACAAACTCTATATATTCAACCTTAGATAGCTTTTGAAGCCACATGCATGTAATGAAGCACATCAGAAGATATCTTTATTTACTTGAAACTATTTTCCTTATATGCAACCTGTATTAGTTGAACATTTTTTAGACTTAAAAAACCGGACAGATGGCAACCTTACAAAACTGGGGGTTTTTTTTGTCTAAAATTGTCCTTTATGCTACATAGCTTTTGTTAAACACATATTAAAAACAAATAAATGGCTGCTTCAAAATAAATCTGCACAATTTGCAGGATTTAATAAAATAATAGCAATGATATATTTTTGAAACTCACAATCTTTGCTCTGCATTGATGTTTTATGCTGGTAGATCAGACCTTTCCCCGTAATAAGAACTCTTCCAGTAAAAAGAGGAATGTTTGAATTAAAAATGAATGCATCATTTAGCAAAGTCCCCAAGAGCATAACTTTTTGTGTGATTAGGTTTTCCCCCTTCCTACTACACCCATTCTTTCTTGTAATCTCATTTCTTTTCCTTTCTCCTACTATAGTTCTTTCAACTGTAGATGTGACGTGTTAGAATTTGAAACATCTCAAAATGATTGAGGAATAGCAGATTTTATTTAGTCATACAGAAGCCAATTATGATAATGTCCCTTATTGTGTTAGATAATGTATGCTCATTGTCTTCCTTGTCCTTTCTAGATGTTTTGAAAAAAAATATTTGGACATATTATGCAAAGACCTATCTGTCCCAAGAAGTCTATAATACTGGGGAAGGCAGAAGAGAAGAAGAGAATGACCAGATGGATAGACTTAATTGCAAGGCAATGGATGCACCTTTAGAATACATTAAAAATCCAGGTTGGGGGACAAAATCTGGTGAAGTATTATGGATATGGAAGTATTATGGATATGGCTGCTAAGAGTTGATACTACTTGAGGAACACATAATAGTAAAAAAAGAATTGGATGCTTCCTATCTTACCTCCAAAGATTCTGGACTTTCTTGGCATTAAATATCTTTTTTTTTAATTTAAGCCTCCCAGAGTCATTGACTGAGATGTGCAGCTATAGAAATGAAATGAAATAAATAAAAATCTTTCTAATCTGGCTTCTTTGATTGTGTTCTGCAGTTAAAAGCTTTGAAAACAACCCAGATTTTAATTGACATGGCTTTTTGCCAAAATATATGGGACTGAACACTGATAGAGAAGTAAGATCGTCCATTACCAGCTGCTTCAATCACAACTGACTCAAAATGGGATATACTTGACATGTAGCAAGGGTTAAAACAATACCATGACAACACTTAATCATTATTAATCTTATTGTATCAGGGAAAACTTTGCATACAATTATAAATTACAGTGGGATGATATCCACTTCAGTCTGCGAGGGCTTCCTGGAACAATCATACCTTCCCAAATTCTGAAAGGATTGGGACTTTTGAAATCCCTTTGGATTTAAAAAAATAAAATGATGTCTTGCTCTGGGGACACAATTATGATGCTGGGCACTGCTGACTTGGAAAAAAGTGATATCATTGGCTTTTCCTTAACTCTTCCTATTGTTTCCATCCATAATTAACACATTCAATCAATTAAATTATAATAGATTTAATACATTAAATTAAAATTAAATTACACAATTGCTTAGGTCAAAGCATTTAATTTAAGGCTAGAAACCAAGCCTCTTCTAGTTTTAGTGTGATTCATGGTAATAAATCAGTAGCAAGAAATTTCTTCCCACTCAAGTGACATGCTTAATTGAAAATTTCATTGATTATTATAATTCACTTGATTTCAGGGTATTGTTGGAAAGGCTCTAATGCCCTTCTACTTCTAAAAACTACAGTTATCTGACAGTTAATTTAGTGATCTGAGATAGCTTGAAAATGAATAATAGTTTCTTGAGTTGGGGAAAAGGTTGAATGGACACTGTCTTACAGTTGGAATAAGATTGAGTGATTGCCCCCCCACACACTATATAATAATTAATTTACTCAAAGAAAGAAATGGGAGATTGGGGAATAAAGTGCATCTCATATACTCTAGTTTTTCTTCACATCATACAAATGCATCTCATTTCCCATTTATGAACGGATAGTGACTCCATGAACTGGGCTGGGCAGATTGATCTGCCTTGAGAATGCTCTTTATTTCTTCACAACAGTAAAGTGCCTCAGGGAGACAAGTTACTCTGCCTCTACAAACTGACAAGGCGAAGTCTAAGGAACACAACTATTGGAGGAAAATCAGAGGCACAACTGACTAGAATAAGGATGTTACGGGATTCAACCATGTGCATAGCCCCTACTCACAGGTCAGTCCAGAGTAACAAAGCCATTAACATATTGTAGGACTATTAAAGTTAATATATTTCTTGTGAAATACACATTCATGAAAAAGAAGCTACATTATCAGTGTGTTAAAATTGAGAATAATGTTCTCATGTTGTTGTTATTATATGTGGTTAATCTTTGGTGAGATTCACAGCCTTTGGGGCTGGTTGGTAGCTCAACAGCTCGAATCCTAACCAGGGACCTAGGAACTGTAAGGTAATGTCAGAGGATATAAGCTTTTCCAAGTAGGGTGGTTTTTTGTAGAATCAGAATGTTCAAGTCTGATAAAATTAAAATTTCCAAGTAGCGAGGTAGCCCTTTAGGTATTGCTCCAAGGGCTCCAAATACAATCGGGACAACACACTACTTCTTTTTCCACAGTCACTCAACTTCAATTTGCAAGTCCCGGTACTTTGTGATTTTTTCTTGCTGTTTATCTTCAATTCATACATCTCCAGGTATTGCAATGTCAATGAACCATACTTTTTTCTTTTCAACTATTGTTATGTCAGGTGTGTTGTGGGCTAAGTGCCTGTCAGTCTGAATTCTGAAGTCCCACAAGATCTTGACTTTCTCATTCTCTAAAACCTTCTGAACTTGATATTCCCAGTGGTTTTTGCTGTACTCAAATCCCAACTTTTGGCACAATTTCCAGTGAATGATCGTAGCAACGCAACGTCATGGCATTGTAGGTCATCAGTTTGTGAAATTTTGCTGCACCCACTGATCAAGTGGTCGACTGTCTCATCTTTCTCATTACAGAGGCAACATTTGCTGTTGGTGGTAACATGTTGAATTTTTGCCTTCATGCAGTTTGTGGCTAAGGCTTGTTCTTGAGCTGCCAAAATAAAGCCTTCTGTTTCTTTTTTCAGTGCTCCTGATCTTAACCAGTTCCAAGTTAGCTTTTGGTCAGCTTTGCCTTCAATACTTTTCAAGTATTGGCTATGCATAGCTTTGTTTTTCCAATTTTCAGCTCGCTTCTCAATTACTTCTTCCTTATATTCAGCTTTTGACTTAGACTTTGACTTTCTACAAGCCTCCCAAAGCCTCTGCATGCCCTTTCCTTTTTTTTTTTTTTTTTGCAAAAAATGAGGCATGCAGACGCTTTGGGAGACTTGTAGAGTGCTCTTGGGAGTTGGGGTGGGGAGGGGGAGGGAATGAGCAAAAATGGCCTATTTTTGGCACATTTTTGCCCTCCCCAATCCCAGGAGTACTCTCCAGGCTCCCAAACCCTCTGCACATCCATTTTTGCAAAAGAGGTGGGGTTTGGTAGGCCAAAAATGCTGTATTCAATGTATAAGACGCATCCAGATTTTCACCCTCTTTTTTGGGGGGAAAGGTGTGTCTTATAATCTGAAAAATATGGTATTTAGAGGAAAAGTGCATGGCAAGAAGAGAACTTGTCATCATTTATAATTTCAAAAACAAATAAACAAGCTTGTCTGTTTTACATTTTATGAAGTAAACCAAATTGAGTTTTAGATCTGAATATGAGTGTATATGATTTTCTTTTTGCATTCTAAAGGAAAATTAGGAATTAGACAGTGTACAAATTTAATAAATAAATAAGTAAATAATATATGTGATGATTTGATGTTTTTAGGAAAACCCAGACAAAGGACAATATTTACAATATTTATTTAATCATCGTTACCTTAGCTGCAATTATTTTAACTAGTGTCTGGAATGTGATATCCCCTCATTTCTGATAGCTATACCTCAGCCAAAATCTGTTTAGCATTTGAAACTTCCTTCTTATAAAGTTGTAGCTCAAAAGAGCTAAGCAGTACCATCAGGATTAAGAAAATCAGCCCATGGGCTTCTTTAGCCTTTCCAAATTGCTGTCAACTGAAGTGCATCAGGATGCCAGTTTATCTATATCAAAATATAGTGGTTAATGCAAGATGACTATAATAAACTCTATTCTTAAAATATCATAATTCACTGAGTCAACTCTCAACACATTTGGAAGAATTGCCAGCTACATAATAGGTGTCCCTTTCTTCTTCCACAAAAGTACACATTTTGATTTTTGCATTGAATTTAGGATAGAAAAATATAAACCAAGACTTAGAAGGGATTCCCTGGTCAGTAAACGCATTTTGTTGTATATATGTACATTTGGAGAAAGTAATCACATGACAGGTATCATAAATGGCATTTATGGCAACATTGATCTAGATTATGAAAGAGCAAGTGTTTTCCTCCTTCTGCTAAAAAAAATAGGCCAGAAATGTTTCCACCCATGCTGTTCTAAGTCAAAATCAAAGGAATGAAAAAATGTGCAGAAACAGTGGAATCTTTTCTTGTCTTAAGATTGGATGCAACCAACAAACTAAGAGGTTGGATAGCAATCTGTCTCTTGCCACTTAAATACTGATAATTGACAAATAGGATAGGGTGGCTATTGAGCCCTTGTTGTTCATTTGGGCAGGAGGGTAGGATGGTTATGATTCCCCCCCCCCTTTCTGGTGTTCAAGGATTTTTAAAGACCTTTTTATTTTTATTTTATTTCATTTTATTAAATAAAATGCCCAGATTTGTCTGGAGATGGGAGGTCTCTAAATTGAGTAAAATAAATAAACAGAGGTTGTAAACTTGCAAAATATGATTTGTAGGTGACTTTGCCAAAATTGGGATGACAGCTAGTATTGTTTTGGAAATAGGAACATAAAAAGTTGCAATGTTCAGTATAGTGAAGGAGTACATCTCAGTTTGTTTAACATATGGCTTATCATAAATCCTATTTAGAAATGCTGCGCATTAAACCTGAGACCTTTTTCATGCAAAACATGATCTGCCACTGAGATACTCTAAAGCTCATATCAGATTCACAGTAAGAGGCCCGGTGTAAACTGTTCTGAGATTGTGTCTACCGAGTAATGGCTTCTGAATGCCTGAACTGATGCATGTGGATTGGGGTGGACACAGAATCTCATTTGACATTTCAAAACAAGAAACAAATGGTCACAGGGAGAGGTAGGGAGAAATGCCAGCTTGATTTGTAATGTGTTCAAACATTAGAAGACAGCGAAGTTTATATAACGGGGGAAGTTCTTTAAAATTATATGAACAAGCAACTAAACCAATGTGTCTTCAGACTGCAAATTAAGGAATTGATTGTTTATGTACCATCATGGGAATAGACTAGACTAGACTACTTTATTTGGCCAAGTGTGATTAGACACACAAGGAATTTGTTCCCGGTTCAGAAGTTCTCATTGTACATGCAAAGCATCAGGGTAATAATGAACACAACAATGATACCAATAAGAAGGGGTAGCAGAGAAGTGGAGAAGGATGATAATACTACAGTCATACAATATGGGCAAATGCACTTAGACATAAGATGGTA
Organism: Thamnophis elegans; assembly: GCF_009769535.1. Taxonomy (NCBI): domain Eukaryota; kingdom Metazoa; phylum Chordata; class Lepidosauria; order Squamata; family Natricidae; genus Thamnophis; species Thamnophis elegans. The sequence goes on from NC_045542.1 coordinate 92,763,928, forward strand.
AGGATTAGGTACTGGTGTCAACTCCCAATGACCACATAGAAAGATTTCTTCTGATTGAAGTCTCTGCTCATATATAAAATGATTATATTCAAAGCCCTTTATCACATTGGCATATACATTGTCATATGTGCATAAGAGTTTTCTTTCCTTTTCTGTTTCAAATGAGTGACTTCTCAGCCAGTCCCATGCTTTACTATATAGTGATACAGACCATTGCTGTGAAAGTGTAAAATAACTTTCCTTTTACTGGAAAACACTCCTTGGACACAAATAGCTTCATCCACCCAGATTCAGATAGAAATCTTGCAGTTTCAAGTTTTGGGCAAGTTTTCCATTAGAGAAATTGTAGGTTTCAGTCTCATTTCACCTGAATTCCATCAATCTGAAATCTTTGTGTTCAGGCAGCATCCAGACCCACATCCAGAGGAGATGGTGGGGGAAGAAGTGATAAATACTGTAAATATTCTTGAAAAGGGGACAATATGAAGGAGAGGGATAGGGATAAGGAGGGGGAGAGGGAGGGAGGGTGGGAGAGAGAATGAATCTTGAAAGAAGAAATCAGAATGGAAAGTGTGGAGGAAATGTCTTTTTTGCACAAAAAATGGCTGTTTTTTAAATAGGGAAATTAATGGATGCATCAACTTGTAAGGTTTTAAACACTTTAAGCACTTACTGCACATATTTTATTCTAACTTTTCAATGCAACTACCCCTAACAAGTACATTTGATAATCATTTGGGATTATTTTACCAAACTGTGATGATAACTGTTCTGCAAAAAGATTTGTAAAAACTGGAGAAAAAGTGCATTCTGATTGTTATGTAAATCCAGAAGGTGCAAATCACTATCACTAGTGTGTGGTTCTCTGTTGAGGTGGGAATGGGGATTCTTTCCTATTTGTAAAAGAAATTCAATTCTCTTCGGCTGCTGTATGCACTTTATTTTTTGTATCATGATGGAAATTTGTTTTAATTTATTTTATGATTGTTCACTTCTCAGAGTCCCTTTGCTAAAAAGGGTGCCCATATAAATCAGATCATCCATTCACTCATTCATATCAAGAAGAATATTTATGCTTCTTTTAATACGGCAGTTCTTGGCATGGAGTATAGGAGGGTTTGTATACCATTTGAGACCTAATTTTGATTCTCTACTCAAAACAAAATAAGCAAAGTCCAAATTAGGACAGCTGATGAAGTGTTAATCTTTCAGACTTTGAAGATTACCTTGAGATAAATATCAGTAAGTCAGGCTATTTTAGAGTGTCTAATTTCTTTGGATTTTATGAATTTATAAATTAATCATTGCTGATTTAATCAATTGGTTACCCAATGGACAGAGAGCTGTTTGCAGAGCTGCCCCCTGCCCTCCATAATTTTAATTAGCAATTATCGCTTCTGCGTGTAATTGAACTTGCACATTTTAACTCCCAACTAAATGCAACAACAATTTCACCTTTTGCTTTTTAGCATTATTCAGAGTTATCATTCGATTCCCAGCCTTGTGGAACTTGCAAGATGTGAAAATCTTTACTTAAGTGTGCAATTATAGTAATGAGATCATCCAGTGAAATTTCTCTGACAGATACTGTCATAGATGGAACACGTACACAAATCTTGACCCTTTCCTTCCAAGTTTTTCTTTTGGATCCAAGCCAAGTATAACATCTAGTTAATCATATCATGTCAAACTTGTAATGTGAAGTACAAAAAAAAAGCAACTGTCTTTGCCATCATCAAATATGTTACTTAAAGGGAGAGTTGCTTATTTGATGTAGTCACTATTTAAAATGTTCTTTGCTATTTTCCAGGTGAAACACTTTACAAGGAATAAAGTAGTAAGTACAATAAAATTCATGCAGGAAATAGGCTTCATTGGGGACCATTCCTGCATTAAGTGGATTTCAAGCACAGATAGATAAATCAATAGATAAACACTATGGAAACCAGTAGAGGTCAGCAAAGTGAATACAAACAAACAGAAACATTTCAATTTGTTATATAAAACTAACTCTGATGAGATATTGGTAGGCTTAAATAATGAAAAAGCTTTTGACTTACTATTAGAAAAGATTCATATCTGAATATTGTAGTCAGTGGCAGATTAAGGCTCACTGGTGCCCTAAGCACTGACAAATCTTAGTGCCCCCCCTCCTTTGTACAAATCTTCATTGTTGTTGTTTTTTCTTTCTCAACTCTGTGGTGGCCCCTTGGGCCTGATGCCCTAGGCATGTACTTAGTCCGCTTAATGGTTAATACACCATCGACTGTACTCCAAGTCAGTTCACCACAGATGACATTTCTTATACTTTCAAAACTTGACTCTGAAAAGGAAAGAGTTGAAGCTTATTGTAAGATAAGGCATGGATACAATTCACAATGTACTGATTTATATCATCTTTACAGCCAGGTAACCGAACTGAATCTCACACCTATTTTCCTACTTTGGGGGTTGGGAGTTAGATATGTAACATTAACTTTTTTTTTTCTGCTTTGTACATTCAGTCTGGTATTTTCCATTGAAGGTAACTTGGTTGTAGATATGCTGGGAAAAAAATGAAAAACTTGGGAAAGACAACTTTGCTATGAAGTTTCAACTCTCAGATACAGAAAGCTGGCAAGGCTTCTGCAGTGCAGTTTTGAGGAGAGTTGGTCCATGGATATCTGAAGTGCATTCAAGATGGCAAAATAAATATTTATTTACATCTTACTGTGCAAATGTGTGTGTTTGCCTTAAAAGACCAATGGTTTGGTTTCTTTTATGTTCAACCTCAAGGCATCCTCCTCCCATTTCTTTTCCACCTCGTCTTGCAGTACAAAATCAACCTGACAATCTGTGTTCATTTTCACAAACATCTCTTCTAACCCAGGGGTGTCAAACTTGAATGCATTGAGGGCTGCATCAGCGTTTTGTGTGACCTCGGGAGTTGGGGTCGGGATGACCATCTATACGTCACTCGTGTCAGGGGTTCCTGTGGTGGCCTTAAAGCTCTGGCAGTGAAAATGGGCTGTTTCTAGGGTGGCCCTGTGGGTCAGATCTAAGCACCCCGTGGGCTGTATCCGCCCCCCGCTCCGGGCCTTGAGTTTGACATCCCTGTTCTAACCTATGCAGTTTAGTAAATATATTTTCTAATACATGTTTTCATAAGCCAATTTTCCTGATATAGTGCAAAACGGCATATCCCGTGTGCTCATATGCACATTTTGTACCCTAGTTTTCAGCTGTGAAATTCATTGCAACATTCAGAAAGCAATGGAAACACCAGCATTCTAGTTTATGGTTTAAGCTTGGGAATGTAAATTGAATGAAAGCTCCTTTAAAATTCAAACTGAGAGAATTTCACACCCGTCCCTAATTTCCTTGCTGTGTGTGAGTGTGTATGTGTCTTGTTCTCTGTCTGTCTCTTGTCTCTCTCTCTCAGCTAGATTTTTCACAAGAACAGTCTCATTGTTACAAAATGTTACCAATGAAGGATTTGCATAACACTTACTTGGAAGGAAGTTTTAATGAACCCGGGAGATTTCTCTGTGAGTAAATGTGGATGTAAATGTGCTACATACTGCGTCCTAGAGTCAAACGTTAAAGTAACTCTGCTATAGGGAAGTCAATCTTGCTAGGGAGACAAAATCAGCCTTTGTCTCTTGCCCATCATTCTTTATCAAGATTAAATGCAGGCCCTTTCGACCACACTGGGCAGTGACATGAAATGCATCAATGGAGATACCTAAGATAAATAGCCCTGCTCTTCAGTATAAAAATGTCATAAGCAATCCTCTCAACAATTAAGTAAATAATGTATTAGCCTCCTGAAAAAGTAGACTGCTTTTCCTTTATATCAAGAAAAGTGTACATTTCCCTTTCTTGCACTTTTGACTTTCTTTTTCTCTTTCTTTCTCTTTCTTTCTTTCTCTTTCTTTATTTCTTTTTCTTTCTTTCTTTTTCTTTCTTTCTCTCTCTCTCTTTCTTTCTGTCTGTCTTTCTCTTTCTTTCTTTCTTTCTCTTACTTTCTTTCTTTCTTTCTTTCTCTTTTTCTATCTTTCTTTCTTTCTTTCTTTCTTTCTCCTCCCTTCCCTTCCCATTCTTTGCTCTTCTGCCCTCCCCTTCCTCTTTTCCTGTCCTGTCCTTCCCTACCCTTCTCTTTCTCCTTTTCCTCTCCTTTCCTTTCCTTGTATTCATTTTGTCTTCCTTTAAAAAAATATTTAATAAAAATAGTCATTTATTTTATTTTTTTATCTGACTTTATTACTTAGTAAGTAACTCAAGGCAGTGATCGTACATTACACTCCTTCCTACTTCTGTTTTCCACACAACAACAATTTTGTTGAGGTGGGTTGGGTTGAGAGAGCAAGTGAGTGGCCCAAAGTCACCTAGCAGGCTTCCATGCCTACTACAGGACTAGAACTCATAGACTGCTGGCTTCTAGCCTAGTGCCTTAACTAATATACCAAACTGGCTCTACAAACATAACAAACTGACTCATACATAGTTGGGGATTACAGTAATTGCTGTAAATTTTAATTTCAGCATATGTGTGGCCTAGAAGGATTTACGTGTAATGGCATCCATACAGTCATTGACCTTGGTAGCTGGTACAGATGTACCCTGTGTCTGATTTAGGAGCCAATCTATAATATAGCCATTCAAAGCAGATGTTTTGCCACATGAATTGATGGTAACAAAAATCTGTTGATGTACTAAAGCAACCTTTTTTTTGTGTGCAAATCCTTCAAGGTAACTTTGTAAGTAGTTTACTTATACTAGCAAAGTTAAGTAGCGGTGTATGCATAGGCATGTAGAGATAGTCTGAACTCTGAAGCAGGCAAATGAGGTTTGCTAAAGGTCTGTTGGCTTCAACTACTTGGAAAGAGGAACTTTGATCATCCTAATGAGCATCTTAATTAATTTGGGATGCAGATACATAAAGGTGGAGATGATGTCATTGAATACAGATCATCATAATGACTAATTGATGATATAGTACATCCAGGTGTAGAATAGAACTGTTGGGAATTGGGAGGTATAGAGTTTGAATGAATGAATGAATGAATGAATGAATCAATCAATCAATCAATCAATATGTATGCAGTGCATGCCTGCTGAAGATGTACCATGTAATTAATTAATTTATCTGTTTTTTTCCATAGTCTGACTTTGATTATCTGAAATTTTCTACTTATTACATACAAAGGAAGGGAAGGACCATCCAATGCCTTCTAAAATGGGACACAAAAACTACCATATTTGCAAATTAAGCTAGAACTATCTGTAATGGAACTGGATTTTTTTTTCTTGTTCACCTTTTGAACTCTCCGGCATTGTTGATCTCTCATTTGCTTCAGCAATCGCTGAAGCATAAGGCCAGGACCGAAAGAGAGTGTAAATGCTATAGCCCAGTGAACCAAATAGCTGCCTGTTCCCAAAGCCAGAGTACAAACCTTGTTAATTTCTGTTTGCTTTTGGCAGAATTATGGTGCACAGGGCATGTAGAGCATATTGCTGTAATAAGTAGGAAGAAGAGAAAGAGAAAAAGTGTGTGTTGTATTTGTGTGCTCTCTCTCTCTCTCTCTCTCTCTCTCTCTCTCTCTCTCTCTCTCTCTCTCTCACACACACACACACACACACACACACACACACACACAGCTGTTTACAAATTGGTAACTGGGGGAAAATGATCTAAAAAGAGTCGTAAAGCACAAACCCAGCTGTAAAATGGAAGGTGGACATTAATCTTTGGCTGTAAATTAGTTATAATGACTTTAATTTTTATTGTTGAGTTTACTTTATTGATTAGCCCTTGGGCCATATCAAAGTGCAGAGTTCCAGATACAAATTATTACTAAAATCTGATGAAAAAACCAATTTAAAATGGAATTGGATAAAATACAACTTAAAATTAAATTGGAATAAAATACAATGATTTAATATATAGATGAATAAAATATGATAAAATTATATTTCAGTGTCATCACTGCAATCTACCCCAATCAGTCCCACATGTGCCAATCTCAACTGAACCATTTTGCTTAAGTACCGTGCTGTGTTAAATATTATTTTAAGATTCTGGCTGCACATACTGTAAGGTAAGTTCTGATATGGGGATCCCAATGGGTAATTCATTTGGTAAATAGACCAAGGCACCTGTCTCTCACCCTTTTATACAGGCAACAATTAAATAGGATGTGTGCTAGATCTTCTACCTCTGCCGTTCAGCAAATGCAGAGAGGCTCATTGTAGGGTATGGAATCGCCCACATCTGATCAGTGTGTCAAGCTGTTTTAATCTCGCTCATGTAAATATCTCCCTAAGATGTTTGGCAGTTGTAACTTTAAATAGCTGTCTATTTGAAAAGTATGTTTGTATTTGCTCAGCCATTTCAAGTTACCCACCTTACTAAGGATAGCTATGTCATTTAGTTTTTCTATATCCTTAATTCTTCGGGCAGCTCTTTTTTAAAAATCATTCCCTTGTTACGCAAGAGACAGGAAGACCACAGCTAATGACAAAATTTGTTAGTTTGGTGATCCAGATTTGTGATTGCAATTTTATTTGCTCTAGTAGACATAACTTGGGGAGTCTATCAGTTTCCAGTTCATTGACTTTATGCCAGTAGTTATATGCTATTTTGCTTAGTGCGTGAATTGTATAAATTCCCAATTCAGCTCTAACTGCAGCAGCAGATGTTCTTAGATCTACACCAGGGGTGAAATTCAGCAGGTTCTGATAGGTTCTGGAGAACCAGTAGTTGAAATGTTGACTGGTTTGTAGAAATACCACCTCTGGCTGGCCCCAGAATGGTGTGGGAATGGAGATTTGCAGTATCCTTCCCTTGCCATGTCCACCAAGCCACACCCACAGAACTGGTAATAAAAAAAAATTCACCACTGATCTACACCCAAAATAGATCTCAAGTGCTGGGACTGTGTTTGTTCTAGGACTGTGGTTGAGTATAAGCCCCAAACCTCTGCTCCATAAAGGAGCATAGGAGTAACCTTAGCTTTATATACTGTATTTTAATTAATGGGGCTAGGGATTTTAATTTTTTAAATAGAACAATTTTTAATATATTTTATTTTGAATAATCTTTTGAATATATTAAGTGTTGTTTCCGACCGCCTCACCCCCTTTTAAAGAAAGTATAACCGTGTTCTGAAGCAGTCCAGTTTCTAGACTTCTTGGAAAAAATGTGGATATAGATAGTCCTTGGCTTACAGAAGTTCATTTAATGACTATTAAAAAGTTACAGCAGCACTGAAAAATTTGACTTACCAAAAGAACATTAAAACACCAGCACAAAGTTAAGGTGCATTGAGTATATTTCTAAATAACTTCACAATAACAGAGTTGGAAGGGGTCTTGTAGGTCATCTAGTCTAATCCCCTGCTCAAGCAGGAGACCTTATACCATTTCTGTCAGATAGATGTCCACTCTCTTCTTGAAAGCTTCCAGTGATGAAGCACCCACAACTTCCGAAGGCAAGCTGTTCCATTGGTTGATAGTTCTCACTGTCAGAAAAAATCTCCTTATTTCTAGGTTGAATCTCTCTTTGATCAGTTTCCATCCATTTTGAAAACATGATGTGAAGGCTTAGTTCTCTTGAGAAGGCTGGGGTAGTGGAAGGAAAGACAAGAAAACTCTTGAGGTGAATGGACTCAATTAACATCAGTGACCGGTGCCCCTTTCAAAGACTTGAAGGGCTTGGTTGGGATAGGCCAGCCTTGATAAGGATTATGCCAAAAGTCAACACTGACTTGATGACACATAATCCATCCATCTACTGATTATTATATTTACATCAACAATGTTGTATTCTCAGATTTGAAATTAAATCGAAACACATTGAAGTTGCTGTTTGTGTTCTTTTGCCCTTCTTGTGTTTCTTGTAATCCAAAGAACCTGTCTGAATGACAGGGAAAGTACTCATGCAAAAGTGTGTGGGAAAGATGAGTCATAGCCCCTAAATAGATTTGTGAACCAGAGACAGAAACTGAGCTCTGGGAGCCAAAGTTTTAGGTTATTGATTGGATATAACATGCTATTTGGGCTAATTTATTCTGTATTCAAAGATTTATTACATTTCTGCTCAAATATCAAATAATATCCTGATTGCTCTGGGCACTGCAATCTAATAATTCAAGGTCAAATGTAATCTAAAGGCCTATTGTGGCAAATTTTGTTTTCATAAACATTGTTGAGAGTATGAATGCTGCACAAAGTATAACAATTGACGAAGTTGTTAGTAAAAGTGTTGTGTCTCCATGAGTGCAGTTGCAGCAAACAGGGACCCTCTTATACTTAACACTGGCAGTCAATCAAGCAATTGAAGAGTTAGCACTTAAATTTCTAAATAGCTCTATAAAGACAGAGCATGCTCCTCAGACCCAGGATAATGACTGATGGGTTCAAGTGGAATAAAAATTGACTAGTAAAAGTTATCTCTTTAAAACACAAAGTTAAGTATAAAACCACACTACCAAGAACATCCAGTACAACGATTTCTCATAAAAATACATCGTTGAATGGCAGTTTTGTTCTTCTTTCTTTAACTGAGTCACTTTCACATTAGAACACCAGTTCCCAAACTTGTGGGAACAGTTTGGACCTCTCAATTCCCATGTCAGTTAAATTTGGCAGTTGAAGTATTTTTTTAATCTCAGTTGTCAAACTCAAAGAAAAGTGATTTTTGATGGGTACTTGTGAATGGTATTAGCACCCCAAGGTGGATTCTTGCTTCAACCTCTTCCCAGCACCCTTAGAAGGTCTTTGAAGATGCCTTATTCGTGGTAGACCCATATTGCTAACAGTGCAAAGAAGTGAGGTACATTTTCACTTCCCAAACTGGCATGTGAAAAAAGTTTGTTTTGTTTTTGTTTTTATTTGTCTTGTATGCCGCCCACTCCCGAAGGATTCCGGGCGGCTCACAATAAACAAGGGAAGGGGGAAGACTAGACAAAGACAACAATTTAAAAACAAAACCGCAACATTCACAATTTCTGCGGGGCTAGATGTTTCACAGGCCCCCCGGCCTGCTGGAGCAGCCAGGACTTGGTGGCTTTGCGGAAAGCTGGGAGGGTCGTAAGGGTCCGGATCTCGACAGGGAGATCATTCCAGAGGGCTGGAGCTGCAACAGAGAAGGCTCTCCCCCGGGGGGTCGCCAGCCAACATTGGCTGGCGGATGGAATCTTGAGGAGACCTAACCTGTGAGATCTGATCGGTCTATGGGAGGTAATCGGCAGGAGGCGGTCTCTCAGGTACCCAGGTCCGATGCCATGTAGGGCTTTATAGGTAGCGACCAGCACCTTGAAGCGGATTCGGAGACTAATGGGTAGCCAGTGCAGCTCACGGAGGATAGGTGTAACATGGGTGTACCTGGGTGCACCCACAATCGCTCGCGCGGCTGCGTTTTGGACTAACTGAAGTCTTCGAACACTCTTCAAGGGCAGCCCCATTTGGCAGTTGAAGTATTTTTTAAATCTCAGTTGTCAAACTCAAAGTGAAGTTTTGGGTGGCAAGACAACAAGAAACTACGATGGAGAGTAAGAAGAAAGAGAGAAGAATAGTAGCTTAGTCTGCTTCTAGCCAAATATGGTGGCACAAGAGAATCTGATCCCCTGAAAAAGCACTTTTGCGACAACCATGACTTAGATGATTGAGAATCTCTACAGACCTTCAGCTATACAATTTGGGATGAACATCCTTTGAATGGTGTGGGATAGGAATGGATTTCCAGAGGAAAAATAGCAGACTACAGGAACCAGTATCAATACTCATGTGACCCTGAGGACACAGATAAACCTCCAAGGGCTTCAATGACCCTCTAAAAGGATGCAAATGACCAGCTGTTCTGCAAAGAATATAAATCCTTCCATTCCCCACTATCGTATCTGAGTTGAAGAAGTGTCTTGGATGAGAAGCATAACGTCTTCAAAAGGAAAAAAAAAACAAGAAAGTTCAGCTGCCTCCTGAAAAAGCACCTTTGGGTTCCTTATATGACTGTTTTGAGAATGTCTACAAATTAAATGAGACATTCTCTGATTCATGCAAGAGGAAGCTCAACAGATGCTTAATTCTTTTGTCTTCTCTCCCCCCCCATCTCCATAATATTGTTGATCTAAAGCAGCACTGTTTCTCATTTAAACTGTTCTGACTATTTGGAGTATTTTTTCTAGTCCCCTCCATCATCACAGATTTTTTCCCACGTTCTTTACATTTATCTTGTTAAGTAAAAAGAGTCCATATGGAAGTTTTTTTCTCTCTCCTAAGCTGCCTCCAGCCCTCCTTCCTTTATCTCAGGACTGAAACACATTTATGCTTTAAGCTCAGTGTTTGTATTATTGCCAGAAATCTGTTCTTTCAGTTAATACATGTTCTTAATTTCTTGCATGTGGGTACTATACATGAAAGTACAATCATTTAAGGCCACTTTTATCATTACTAAGTTTATTTTGTTTTTGTTTTGTCCTTTCATTTTTTTTTCTTTGAGTCAGCATTGACTCCTTGTCCCAGCCTATTCAGTTTTCTTGGAAATATTTCAGAAGTGGTTTCACCTTACCTTTCTTCCTTCTTCCTGAGAGACAGGGATTGGTCTAATGTCATCCACTGGCTTTGTGTCTAAGGTAGGAGTAGAACTCCGAAGAATCTTTCCATTGATTAATTGTTATAACTGTCAGGAAATGTCTCCTCAGTTCTAAGTTGCTTTTCTCCTTGATTAGTTTCCACCCATTGCTTCTTGTCATATCCTCAGATGCTTTGGAGAATAGTTTGACTCCCTCTTCTTTGTGGCAATCCCTGAGATATTGTATTGTCTTATTTATTCCCTCCCCTGTTTATTGTGAACCGCCCGGAGTCCTTCGGGAGTGGGCGGCATACAAAACCAATAAACTCTAAACACTGCTATCATGTTTCTCCTAGTCCTTCTTTTCATCAAACTAGACATACCCAGTTCCTGCAACCATTTTCAGTTCCTGCAACTGAACGCTGAACCTATTATTTTTTATGACAGAAGATAAGCCTGGATGATATCTTTGATATTTTTCCTATATATATATACTTTATTTGTCATTGTACATTTACACATACAATGAAATTCACACAACACCCATCAACCAGTTGCAACACCTATAACAATCCCCAAAACATGCCCCCACCTCCCACCCCCCAAAACCCTCCGCCCCTGAACCACCCAAACATCCACATAACAGACCAAGTAGTGCTGTCCAATAACTCACTGATGGTGGCCCTTTAGTTCATTGTTAAGTGCAATTATAGCTCTGGGATAAAAACTATTCAGAAGACATGTGGTTCTAGTTTGAATTGTTCTGTATCTTCTGCCAGAAGGCAACAGTCTAAAAAAGATTGTGAGCAGGATGGGAAGAGTCTCTGAGGATGTTATGCAACTTCCTCAAACAGCGAGATGTGAAGATGTTGTCCAGGGCTGGTAGCTGGAGCCCAATAATATTCTGGGCAGCTTTAATAATTCTCTTTAGTCTGCTGCAGACCTGCTCCCATACCATGCAAGAATGCTGTATGTCAGGAAAACTCTCAATGGTGCTGCGATAGTAGAACAGAAGTAGATGCTGAGATAGATTTATCTGCCTTAGCACTCTCAGGAAGTACAGCCTCTTCTGTGCCTTCTTCACAAGAAAGTTTAGCATTCATGGTCCATGAGAGGTCCTCTGAGATATAAATGCCCAGAAATTTAAAGCTACCAACCCTCTCCACCTCCTCGCCATTTATGTACAATGGTAAATGTACAGCTCTCTTCTTCCTGAAGTCAATTATATGACTTTTATTTCACTTTTGTATTCTGTAAATAAATGGGGTTTTGGCTATTTCAATGGGGTAGATATGGTGCTACCATGGAAGATCAGTTCCTATAGTGGTTCTTGGAAAAGAGAATGCTTGCAATTTATTTTATTTCCTTTTGAGTAGATTGGATGCTAAAAAAAAAAAACAAAAAAAAAAAACAACAACACCCAACCCCCCCTTTTAACCTCAGAATCACAGTAGTTGAACAATATTTTGCATGTCCCCATTTGATTAACTTTTGGGAGACCACTGATTGGTTCTCAGCATATTCTCAGTGTTCTGTGATCCCCTGAAATGAAAATAACTGGTAGGTATATTTCAAATTGCTTACTCTTTATTGGTCCATGATTGTAATAAATTGAATTGAATTGAAATAGCTTTGAAGGAATAGGGGAATGGAAAAGTTGTCTGGTGGAAGTGTCCTGGATGTCTTTTTTTCACACATGATTTGCAAATCCACTGCTCTAGTTAAAAACCTCAAGGGACTCCAAGCCAGTTCAATCAAGTTCTGTAATGAGACGAGGAAACAGATTATATTTCACTATCTTCTGAGTATAAAATGCTACATGCTGCTTGCAAAGTGAATAATGTCAAATAACTAGAAACCCATTAATCATTTCATTGAAGAAAGCATTTTAACTTCAAAGTGGATGAAAACTCAAATATTTAAATGAACTCATTTTATTAATTCCATTTTCCCTTGTTGCAATATATATATATATATATATATATATATATATATATATATATATATATATATATATATTGCTACAGACATACACATAACTAAATCAAATTGTTGATCCAATTTTTTCATTTGCATCATAAAATAAATTTGAAAAGTATACATTTAGAAAGGTTAGAAAACAAGTTCTATCATTTTCAATTTTTAAAACTAATATAGCAACATTTTATAGAGAGAAACAGTTTGGTCTAGTGATTGAGGCATCAGACTAGGAAGTGGGAGACTATGAGTTCAAATCCCACCTTAGCCATGGAAGCCATCTGGGTAACTTTGGGCCAGTCATTCTCTCTAAGCCCAACTCACCTCACAGGATTGTGAGAAAATAGGAGAAGGAAAATAGGAGAAAATAGGAGAAGGAACTGTTTTGGATGTTTCTGCCTTGAGTTATTTGCAGAAATAATAAGGGTAGGCTACAGGTAATAATTAAAATTAAAAAAACAAGCCTAGAATCTATCATAGGAAGTATGCAAAAGCAACTACAATAGCTAATATGACAATAATACACCAAAAATAATAAAAAGGTGGCCAAAAACCAACTAAAAGTTATTACTCATTAATAAATGCATAGAATGTAGGAGAAAAAAGATAATGGGAAAAAAAGTTAGAACCAGAGAAAATTCTCTAGAGAGCATGTTTCATATTTGCACCTTTCAAAAAATCTGTTCTCAAGCAGCCTACTTTAAGCCTATCACTTTCCTAGACAGCATTACTTTCTTAAACATATAACAATAGTTGAATTGAACTGATGACATGTTACCACAATTCCCTAAAGCTCTGAGTTGTAGCTGATCTAGAAGTTCCTACATGGATATTGGGCAAAAGATTGAGAAGATCTTATTAGCAAGAAACTTGCTAATTCTTATTAGCAAGAAACTAATGGCACAAATCAGGACAGGGATCCTGAAGACTTCCTATAGTTTCCTTCCCAACACTTATTCCTATATCCAAGTCCTACACTGGATCAAATATCAAGGGAAATATAGCCATATGGGAAAGAAGAGACTTATAAGACAAGAAGCAGGATGAATTTTAATGCAGTAGTGAAAGAGGGGCAGCCACACACATTGTTAGTTACAGTAGGAACTGAAAACACCTCTCTGTTTATTGCTGTACGTATGACTTGTATGAGCAAGGTACATCTTAACCCAATTGAATTCAGAGAAAATAAGGTCCATGTAAGAGAAGTATAAAACCAAGAAGGAACAGTAATAAAAATAGGTTTGAAGTAAAATTTAAAAACATAAAATACCTTGGTACTTTGAAGGTCAAGTACCAAAGTCTTGAAGATTGTCCTTTGGCCCTTTTGTTCCTTTTAAAGAACGTCAGTAATTGAGTCATCAGGTTCCTGGTTGCCTTAGTAATTTCATAGTTGCTGCTCCCCTTCCCTGGCCCTTGTAGCTTAGTCATTATTTCTGCAGATTAGAACCACCCACAAAAGCTCTCTTGCACCTGGAAGTCTACCAAACCATTCAGAAACCAAGACTAGTCATTGAGGATCAAGATAAATATAGAGTTGGAAAAATAGAGTTCTCCTATGGCACTTGCAGTGTTAACATACTAACCTGGTTACTGTAGAAGAAAATGTCAAGTACTATTTTAAGTCTGGACAAGATTATATCACTTCCTTTACTTCTCAAAGTCACTAAGCCTGCCTTTTGTTGGTCAAGGAGTTTTGGGTGGAGATGCCTTCAAGTCAAGTGCTGAATTTTGAAAACTGCCTGTTTTCTTGGCAGGAGTTTGAAAGTGGTTTGCCATTGCATTTTTCCTTGGGATGAGAGAAAGTGGCTGACTCAAGGTTACCCAGCTAGCTTTGTGCCTAAGGCAGGACGAAAACTCATAGTCTCCAGTTTCTAGCTTGGTGTCCTAACCACATACCCTCATGATCTCATTTGCAAAAAAAAAACAGATGTTATAATGATAAGTATCATTTTCCATCAAGCTATGATGGAAATTTCCCAGAAAATTGAATATCACTGATTTTGATAAATGTTGAATATTTAATTATAGAAGCTGGTTGCTTAGACCATCTTTATAGCATTCTCAAATGCATAATAGAAATTAGATTTTGAGTGGGTGACTGAGCAATTCTGTTTCACCTCAAATAAGTTAAATGCCACCTTAAATTGCCAATTCCCCCGTGGGATTGCAAAGATTTTTAATGTGGTGGAAACTGCAAAACATATGACCTTCTGTTGATTGTCAGTATCTCACATTTTAAAAGCTTTCCTTATATTGCTTTCAAAGCAGTTGTTAACCAAGTGATCTTTTGTAAGTTATTAGCAGAAATTTAATCAATCACAGTAAAATCCCATTGTACATAGAGATGCCCCAAACTCTCTCACCTGCTAATTAAGTTGTGGAATTGGCAATTCTCTGAAAACATGAACAACAGAGAAAATGGGGGGGGGATTCAAAGTTCTGTTTGAAATGGTAATGCACGTATATTGGATGATAGATAAGGAAGCAGAAAAGAATTACCACTTGAAAATGAGACTTTAAAACCAACAAACTTGAAGAGTTTCCCCACAATGATATTTTCCATTTCTGCAAATATATATATGAAGACGTCAATTCAAAACTGCCTTAAGGTGTATCTCATAATATTCTCCATAACCATTGTCAATTTGCCTTTTCTAGGTTTTTCCTGCCAAAACCTATTTACAACTAAATCCTATTCACTTGAGAATCATCCATACTACCTGCAGTGGGATTTCCTTTTAAATAAAGTACTTGTAGCATTAGGTTTGGAAATAATTTCTTTTGATTCATATTTTGATGAAAATGTGCTTAGACATTTTTGAATCAATTTGCAAACTAAATGCAATTACCCTTTGAAATGTGTATTTCTCTGACATAATAATGCAGTTGTGCAATACAAAACACTTACAAAATGTGTCTATTACATAAAATTGCAGTACTTGTGGATTTCAAAATAACTTGCATAAGAAATACTGACAAAGTGAGTATATTGGGAAAACCGGGCATAAAATTTGGATATTAGGGCAACCGAATATGAAAATTCATGTAATACCATTTTATAATTGGGACAAATAGAGTTTGTATTTTGGTCTCTTTGCATTATTGCTGTCGTAATCTGTAGAATTGTCTTAGTCCTTATTTTAGGGCTTGGCAGTCATTCAGATTTGAAGGACACAATATAATGTGGAACATGAGTGGTCACATATGTGCCACTTTGTAGGAAAACCTAAAACCAAATGTGACTTTTCCTGCTGCATTACCACAGAAATGCAAACCTTTAAGCACTGTAGCACTCAATGTGCAAATGTATTAACTGCATAAAATGGCTCCTTCACTCTCTGCTGCACATTCAAGAGAAAAATGGTTTATATTGCCCAAGATACCTCCCACTCCTTTCCAAGATAATCCCAAGATTTTAGTTATTCATATTAGAAAGAAAGGCTATTCAATACAAGAGGGAACACAGAGTACCCAAATATTAATATACTGAACATAGAATTTTATAAGACCATTGTATAAAGTGTATGTGATGATAAAACAGCTTTCTTAACAATATTATTTATTGTACATAGTGGCTTGTCTAATACATGCAGATTCTGTGATGGCTAATCATTCTTTGTGTAGAGATGCAAATAGTTTGCTTTCAATGAACTTGTAATCCGAGCTATTTCCCTTCTGAAGGATGGGCTTTAGATTGATTTTTAGGTGAACTTTTAATCTGACATTATACATACATAACCACTAAGCAATAATTCAGTAATATAATAGCATCTGGACAATTCCCTCACACTATATTAAAGCACACAATTGTCAGGAGTCTGAAGCTGACTCAAAGGGACATACACAAACACATAGGTACACAAGGGACTGGGCCTTATCTCTGGAGAGCATCTGTATGACCACAAAAAAAGAGGCAACTGCTTTGAGTTGGTGCAGGCAAATTCTATCTGCATGGCTTTACATTCACTCACATATTTTGCTATTGAAATCCTAATCTCCACCCAATTGTTTCTGAAGATTGATACAGTACTCTATTACATAGGACTATATGAACTAGAAGTTGCTCTGAGGAGACAGAATTTGAGAAGATAGTGTGAGATATTGATTGTCCTTGAAATGGGAGATAAAATATCAATTGAGTTACTTGGATAACAGTGATATCCCTACTTTAAATTCACAGGAGTTTTTTCAAGGTGAAAAGATAGACTTGTCACTGATAACACTGTGAAAGCAGACCTGCTGTTGGGCCACGGCCAGGCACTTGGATGAGAAGAGAAAATGAGGAAACTATTAAGGAAATAAGTGTTGTAAAGGAGGAAAATAGCTAAACAACACATTTAATAATCTCTATTACATAGATGATATGAAGCCAAGAACACAGATCGATTTACTCCAAGGAGATTTAGTCTTCAATTAAACAATAAGACGGTCCTTAGAACTGAGGTTACACGTGTAACTACAAACTGCAGCAATCTGCAGAAAAGCTTTGCTTGTCAGCTATTCTTTGCTTGCAGTGTGTTTCCCAGGCATGAACAAGGACACGGGGTGATACAAAGTAATATACCTGTAACATTTTACTCATTTGAATGATAACACTTGATTCATTCAGTGTGTGCGAACATGGATGTTCTCACGAACACCAATGATGTAATGACTAACCAATTGTTGTGCCTTGGAGACTTGTTAAGCAATAATGATATAACATGTAAAGTAGGTGAGAACTAAGAAGCTGCAAACACTATAAGAATGATGTTTCATGATTCATAATTTTGCTGTTGATTCTGCTATCCATGAACTGCTTTGCTCAATAAACTTCTGTTGGTTCAGCTATCCGTGGGTGGATTATTTTCTTTCATCTTCAGCCTCGGGACCCCTAAATACTACAAGAGTGATAAGGAAAACATCATGAATAACATATCATGGGTAAAAAACAAGCCAAAGCCAAAATGTAATAGTTCCACAACACATGGAAAACCTGTTCAGGAGAGGATGACTAAAGTATTAGCAAACTGGAGAAGCATAAGACTGCATTTTTAGAAGTCCGAAATACATTTCAAAATTGCATAACTTAAGATTCAATTTCCACATAGAGAGATTTGATTTTTTTATAGCCAGCTTCATAAGTCTAGCGTATAAAGAATACAGAATAACAGAGTTGGAAGGGATCTTGGAGGCCTTCTAGTCTAACCCACTGCTCAAGCAGGAGATGCTATACCATTCCAGAGAAATAACTAATTGAACTCTTCTTAAAAACCTCCAATGATTGCTCAGTGAGCCAATTGTTAAACTGGTAGGATCCCACCCATGAACTAAATACATCGTTGTTTATCACCACAATTTCAACCCTGTTGCTCTCTATGTTTTGTTTTTTTTAAAAGATTTAAGCACATTGTCTCTTCCATTGGGATGAAACTATTATATCTTGGGAATTATATTTTGGAATTATGTTTTAATTTTGTGTTACTCTTGTTTTCCAAAAGATCATTAAATAATATCCATGTATATCATGTTTTACATAAAATTGTTTCAATGAAATGTACAGAAATCTGGCATTTGACCTAAATACATGGTTTTGATTCTTTGGAGTTTTGGAGCAGTGTTATGAATGATGACTGGGTCGTATTTTCATCAAGGATGTCTTTATATGAACTAGAATTGTCATGAATAATTTTGCTATATTGCATGATAGATGTGTTTGGCAGAGGTTAATTTGCAAGGGATTAAGACCTTAATACTGGGAATTTATATCCCAGATGAGGATAAAGTATTGTTTTATACAAGACTTATGGAGAAATTCATTGGTTTCTCTTATGAAAATTGGTGTTTGATGAGCGATTGCAATGGAGTGATCTTGCCACAATTTCAACTTCTGTGAAAAATATTAAAATCATTCAGCATGAATTATCAAATTTTTACTTGATTTGATGGATAGTTTAAAGCTGGTTGATATAAGGTGATAGAAAAAAATGATAAACATAGCTTAGCAAAGCAATGAAACAATACAAATAAATACATAAGGTACAATAATATGAATTAAAAGATGGGTGGAGGAGGGCATGAAGCACAGGGCAGGGGTGGTGTCAGCTAATTAGTCCAGTACTCATTTTCACTATGGTATTGCCCCATTGCCATGATTGCGAACCTATGGCATGCATGCCAGAGGGGACACACAGAGCACTCTCTGCTGGCATGCGCGCCTTCACCCCAGGTCAGATCTCCATGGTGTTTCTTTTGTGAGCTTATGTTTCCCTGCAAACAATGAAACAGAAGCTCATGAAAGAAAAAGATCTTACCTCTTGCTGCTCTGATGGTGTTGGGATGCTCCACCTCTTGCTGGCCAGCTTCAGGCCTCTGCTGCACATGCACGCATGTTTCTGCTTGTCCATGCATGTCCGCACAAACATGCACTTTTCAGTTTGGGAATGTGCATGCACACAGTTTGGGCACTCAGTGTCTAAAAGGTTTGCCATTACTGCCCTATTGGGTCTTCAGGCCAACTGGCAGAGCCAGGTCTTCAATTCCTTGTGGAAGGAGAGGAAAGTGGGAGTAAACCTCACCCTGGGGAGGGGAGGATGGCAGGATGTTCCAGAGGGCCAGCACTATAGCAGAGAAGGCTCTTCTCCTAGATGCTGCCAGACAGACTTTCTTGACTGATGGGACCTCAGCAGGTCTCCTCAGTTGTCACAAGTGGGCTGGGCTTGTCTTACTGGGAAGAGACAGTCCATCAAATAATCTGGACCCAAGCCATGGAGGGCTTAAAGGTCATAACTGACATATTTGAACTGCACCCAAAAGCAAAATAGCAGCCAGTGCAACTCATGAAGTTGTGGTGTGGGCCATTCCAGGGATGCCAAAGGTTGCTTGTACTGCTGCAATTTGAATTAGTTGAAGCTTCCAAAAGCATTTCAAGGGTAACCCCTGTAAAGCGCATTTCAGTAATCTAGAGAAGAGATGACTAGGGCTAGAGTGACCAAGTGCAGAGAGTCCTGATCCAGAAAGGCAACAGCTGATACACAAACTGAAGCCGTGCAAACGTTCTCCTAGCCACGATGATCCTATCCATTCTCTTTCAGCAGGAGTTAATAGAACAGGAGAATCTGAGTTGTGAATTGGGTTTGAATGGGGTAATGCCACCACATTCAGAACTAAAGTTAACTTTATATATTATAATAGTGAATTTAGAAATGAGAGTCAAGAATAAACACAAACTATTATAGATCGAATAAAGAGAAAGGAAGACAATCAAATAAATTTCCAGAGAAGTTAAGTATTACTCAACAAATGAAGATTGAACAGCGTTTATGTTAATATAAGAGAAATGGAAATACAAATGAATTCTATAAAGAAAAAAAAGATTTTGTAATAAACCAGGAAAATGAATAGCATGTACACTATAAAAAGAAAAAAAAATGATATTGAAATTACAAAAGGGAGATACTGCATTAGAAAATGAGGCCACACAAAAAGTATTTCATCAATTTTATTCCAATTTATACTAAGGCAGTGACATCCCTCTAGAGAAAATAGATAAATATCTAAAGAAGCAAAGTTTACTAGGGATTACAGAGGAACAAATTCCGAATGAATCTATAACAATAAGGAAAGTTTCTGAAGCTAAAAAAGATTAAACTAGAAAGGTGGCAAGAAGGATTACCAGGTTCTTATTATAAATGTTTTGAGGATGAACTTTTACAACCTTTACAAAACATGATGATGAACTCTAAATATAGGGAGGAAAAAGGCCAATACAGCATACTCTTTAGGCCAGTACCTAAAGAGAGATACAGTAAGTTTTGACTTCAACAAGAAACTATAGACCAATATCATTACTGAATAATGACTACAAGTTGTTCACACTGATTCTAGCTGATAGATTAAAATTAATTTTACAAGAATTTATTCCTGAGGGTCAATATAGGTTTATTTCAATCTAAAAGACAGTTAAAGGGCAATGTTAAAAAGTGTTCAATATTTTTGGAGCAATATAATGAAAACAAGCTGCATTTACTTTCCAAAACAGAGAGAAATTTGCACTGAAGCCTTCTTGTTCAGAGTCTTAGAAAACATGAATTTTGGAGATAATGTTGTAAACTTTATGAAATGGACAAGATCAATTTATATTTTGAGGAAAGCCCAAAAATTATTAATGAAGGTATAATGGAATTCTGTGAGATACACAAGGAACAAGACAGGGATGCCCATTGTCTTCCTTCTTGTTTATTTTGGTACTTGGAATTCTGAATATGATTCAGAAATAAAATCCAAAAGGATAAGTTTCTGGGAGTACAGATTTAAAAAATGCATAAGCTAAGGACTTTTGCAGATGATGTTTTAGAAATTTCTTTACACTGAACTGAATTTAATTGGCAAATTAAAAGAATTGATGAGTAAATCAGGGTTTATGAATGAGAAGAGAGTAAAACATTAGAATATTATGTGACTAATATGAATTGTATATTATTTCAAGATAACTATGTTAAGACATGGAATGAAGCTGAAAAAGACATGTTAAGATGGAAGGAACAACAAATGTATGTATCGGGGAGAATTTCTATGATACAAATAAATTCCTTGCCTAGAACAATGTTTTTGTTTCAGACAATGCTTGTTTTGACAGCTAATATACCATTTAAACGGTGGCAGAAGGTTATATCTAAATTTGTGTGGCTAGGGAAAATAATTATGAGTTAAATATATGTTACTAGATACAAAAGAAATAGGGTAGTTGGGTTTACCTGATTTGAAATTGTATTTTGTTGCTGAGAAATAAAAGACTTTTGGAGTTAGGAGAACACATCAAATTGAGAATATGGAATAGATAGAAACCCAGGCTATGTCTGAAAACACCATTGTGGCTCTCAGCACAAGAAACATTTTATGCTGTAAATGAGAAATAATATGAAAAAATAAATGGTTAAGTCATCCTGAGACACTAGAATTTTGTCAAGAGTAATGTAAAACTAAAATAAAGAAAACAAATGCTTGAGCAATGTACTATTGATATATGTCACCAGAGAAATTGTCTAGAAAGTACAAAGTCACACCAAATTTATGTTGGAAATATGAACAGCAAGAAGGAACATTTTATCATGTTACTTCCTTGTAGCTTTTTCTTTTCCCTTTTGTCTTTTCGGCACTTTTATCTTTCCCTTTGATTTCTTTTTTCTTTTTTAATTTACATTAGTTTGAATTGATTTTTTATCGTCCTTTAAAAACATTTTTTTAAATAATTTATATTTATGCAGTGGTGGGATTCAAATAATTTTGAATTGGCTGTCATGGGGTGTGTAGCCCTCCAGCTCTGCTGCACATACATGATGAGCCTCCCATGACAGTCAACCTGACCCTGGGCAAACTGGTTGTTAAATTTCCACCCTTTGCTAAAAGGCTGTTTCAGAGGGTCCTTGTTTGCATATTGGTCACCTGTTTAGTAGCTTCAGCCCCTCCCTCCGAGTGCCTTGTCAGAGGTGCCTTGGGGTTTTATCTGCACCAGCACTGCTTGCTTGGAGAGAGATGGTTGGAGGAGTGCCAAGATGCTGAAATTGCCTCAGAAAAGGCTGGGCAAGGCGAGGACTGGCTTGGAGGAAAGGAGGGAGCCGCAAGGTGGTCCCGGTTTTATCTGCACCAGCACTGCTTGCTTGGAGAGAGATGGTTGGAGGAGTGCCAAGATGCTGAAATTGCCTCAGAAAAGGCTGGGCAAGGCGAGGACTGGCTTGGAGGAAAGGAGGGAGCCGCAAGGTGGTCCCGGTTGTGGTGATTCAGCTGGTTTGCTGAACTGCACACAAATTTAACTACTGGTTCAGCTAAACCAGTACAAACCAGCTGAATCCCACCACTGTATTTATGACATGGTTTTGCTATATCAACATGATTTTAAGGGGGAGATAAGAATGATTATAATCAGGAAGGTGGTTACCTGCAGATGAAGTCTTTAGGGAAGGCCCAGTCTAGAAGGGTTAGGCAGAAATCTCATGGGAAGTACATCAAACAACATTGTTATTGTTTTATTATTTCTATTTTGTTATTGCTTGTTATTTTTATCTATGTCTCCCTGCCTCCCTCCCTGCTTCCCTGTCTTTCCATCTATCATCTATCCATCCATCCATTTTTTATCATCTATTATCTATTTATCTACATTTTTAATCCTCTTTCTATATTATAGGATAGTAAAATGCGTAGAGGCATTGAACAATTAAAACTTGTAAGGCTAGAAAAGTTTTTTAAATGTCAAAATTTCAGCAAGTGGCTCATCCCTCCTCCAGCTGAACAAAGAGAATAAATTAGAAAGACGTGGGTGGGTAGGAACAATAAAACACATTTGAAACATAAAACTGAAAAAAATTGTACCAAAAGAAATAAATGGCAACTTTAGTTTTTAGAAGTGCTTAAGTATTTGCCTCAATTTCTAAGGCACAATAAACTGCCTTAGAATATTATCCTTTAAATGTATAAAGATGCTGCAATTTCTTCTTCCACTAGCTCCACTCCTGTGTTTTTGTATTCTGGCTAAATGGATTAAATAAAATGTGTTCATCCAGCTGAATTGATAAAGGTTCCTTCCCACAGTCAAGACTGTATGCAGGCCAATTCCAGAGAAGACCCCAGAAATCTTTAGTCAGCTTCTCTGTCTTGAAGCCAGTATTGATATTTATAAGCCCTTCCAGATTCCATGGGAGAGGACCAGAGGTGGTATTCAGCAGGTTTTGGCAGTTCTGGAGAACCAGCAAATACCACCTCTGACTGGCCGCACCCACATGTATTCTCTGCCTTCCAAGTCCCAGCTGATCGGGAGGAAATGGAGATTTTGCAGTATCCTTCCCCAGGTGTGGGGAGGGAATGGAGATTTTACAGTATCCTTCTCTGCCACCCCCACCAAGCCAAGCGCACCGAGCCATGCCACCCCTACCAAGCCACCCCCATAGAAATGGTAGTAAAAAAAAATTGAATCCCACCATTGGAGTGGATGTGTGATAAAGTGTAATAAAATTAAATAAATAAGAAATAACACATAGGGAACCATAGAATGGCCAGATTTTACCTCTTCTGTACTAAGGAATATGAATGCTAAGTTGTCTATTTCAGAAATGGAGAAATACTTTCTGCTGGATCAAAGCACTAACAGTGTTTTTTCAGGGTTTTAGAAAAAATGTTTTCCCATGATTCTAGTCCCAGAACATGACTTCCAAATGAGGAAGTGTAGGTAACACAACAGGGTTTTACAAGAATCTCTCATTCAGGACAATGAGCCAATAAATCTTAATGGAGAGTTTGAGTTACCTGTGAAATCATTACATAAAGCTTTCTGTCTAGTACTTAAAGTTTTACAGAATGCAGGACTGAAACATCAAAGAAAATGGACTGTTGTAGTCAATAGTCCATCAAATTCAGCTGGATGCCTGATGAAAACATGAACATGACTTGAAGGTTCATTTACCGCTGCTCTTTTTCTGCTTATCTGTGTTTCTGTGTGTGTGTCTATGTGTGTACATGTGTGACTTTAAGGAGCATAATTGCCTCCCAGAAAGGGAGAGAAATGATGGAGATTTATTTTGGTTCCTTTACTCTGTGTGTCTGTATGTATGCTTGGGCACATGCACACATGTGCACGTGCGCGCATGCACACACACACATACACACACACACACAAACTCACAAATTAGTGAAAACCAGAACTATTTACAACAGTCTTCAGACTTCTCAATTCTATTTTTTTCTACTCCTTTTCTTTTTCTCTACCTTTCTACCTATTCTTCAGCAACCACTTGATGGGCAGTTTAGATATCAATTTCTCCTACTTCTCCCACTCTGCATTTTACTAAGAAAGGGAGATTCATATTTGATTTATTTTGCAATATGCTTAAAGCCATTCTTAATTCTTTTCTGGATGTTAACAGTCGTCATTTTGTGTAGCTCAGTGGTGAAATTCAATTTTTTTTTTACAATTGGTTCTGTGGGTGTAGCTTGGTGGGCATGGCAGGGGAAGGATAATGCAAAATCCCCATTCCCTCTCCACTCCTACGGAAAGGATATTGCAAAATCCCCATTCCCTCCCCACTCCTGCGGAAAGGATATTGCAAAATCTTCATTCCCACCCCACTGTGGGGCCAGCCAGAGGTGGTATTTGCTGGTTCTATGTACTACTCAAAAATTCTGCTACCGGTTCTTCAGAACCTGACAGAACCTGCTGAATTTCACCCCTAGTGTAGCTGTTATGTGATGCACTTTTCCCTAAAATTTCTGCCCAACTGTTCCTGCCTGGGCTTGGGGAAATCCATCTGCAACCAGCCACCTAGGTCCATCCTGTGCTCTCATGATCTATTGGGGTTCTTCATTTCTGTTCCCCTAGGGAAGCCTATGTCTTCACCTCTTCTCCCCATGGGGCCAGGAACTTCTGACTATATACTCCAATGGCCCAGCATACAGACAACTTGTCTTTCTCCAGCCACTAACATATCTTTGTGTGGGAAGACCCCGCCCCCCAGGAATGAAATATTTTGGGGAACATTAAAAGAGACAGAATATTATATTTCCCAAAAGGAGAAATGGAGAAAAATCCTAATAAAGGCAGAAAGCAGCCCTGACAGCCTCCAACAGATGCTTAAATTTTTTAGATGGATATTTTGTGCCTATTAAGAAGTCTGGGCCAATCTATTCATAAACAAAACATCTTCAGCTCCATCTGAGGGGATTGAGAAAGACAGGACATGACCTTTAGGACATAATAGGATTAACCCACCATCAATCAAATAATAAAAGCACACAAAGCAAACTTCAACATTACAAAATATTGCAAAGTGTATAAAAATCTTTGCACTCATCAAGCTAATTTGTCAGCTCTCCCAGAACTACATGCTGTTGTTGGTTCTGCTCATCAGTAAACAGAGTTCTTCTTTCCAATCAACATGCATTTTATTTCCAGCATCTTTTTCCTGAACTGGAACTGAACAGGATTCCCCCCCCCCACCTATATTTGCAAAGGCTCCTTCTCCCTCAAAGTAGCAGGCTCAAATGTGGCAAAGTGATTATCCATTTCTCTTCTGGCTTTTACGTCACAAACCCCAGCAACTGGGGAGATGGGTTTCCCTCCCAGGAATTTAGTCTCAACATCTGTAAACAAGCCTTGAACAAATGAGATTGCTGTCACATAACATATGCCTTGCAACAATCCTTTTTGGCAGCCAGGGATGGTCACCTTCCTCCAGATGGCACAGCTGCACTCTAGGACCTTTCCTGGGTTTTCTCTTCCCCCTTTTGCCTTTCTTCTACTGATTTACACCAGCTGAATGGGCACAAAACTCATATGCTACACACAGGTACTTGTTTTAATGCACAGTACAAAAGTAATATATTTTATTGCCCTAATGGGATTGAGATTTGCTTGCTGACCTCCCAGTCTATCCTGAAGCTGTGGAGTTTCTGGGGTGAAAGAGTTTATGTAAGAATTGCAGCTGCATAAGAAGTGAGCAGCAGGGATGATAGCAGAGCAGACTTAATCTCCTTATACCATCACATTAATTCAAACCATAATATTATGTGGCTGCCCAATTTTTATTTTTTTTAATACTGAATTAGCCTTGTCATTGAAAAACATTTTTCTGGTAGCAGAAACAAAAATGCAAAAGGGCCCCTGATCTGTCATGGTTACAGTCATTGAGTAAATTTGTACACATAGCCCCAAATGGTTTGTTTATTCATTGCATTTACCTCCAGACACTCTCAGAAACATAAACACATAGGAATTTACATAAGCCTCTCATTTAGAAGAAAGATATATTCAAACATATATATTTTTATTTGGGGAGGGGCTGTAAGTGTTTATTTAATAAAACAAAAATATATAAAGCAATACTGCAACAACAAAAGGAAAAGGAATTGTAATAATATTTTGTGCACAAAATTATACACACAGACAGAAATATACACATATTATCAAAATAAAGCTTTTGTTCAAATATGAAGATGTCTGGAGAAAATATTATTTGCTGGCTATTTTCATTTGTTCAGTATTATGTGATGTTTTATAAAATTAATGCTTTTATGAATTATTGTGTGTGGGGTTCGGAGGACTAGAATTAAGATTTTTGTAGATCTGTGTGATATATTGATGTACACATTTTGCTGATAATTTTGAAAATCTAAATAAGTATATCTTGATCATTTTACAAAAGTATCGAAATCTCTCTCAAAAACATGCACAGATTAGCATGCATTTCTTCCCATGGGGAAAGTTCATACAAGTTTGATTTAGTCACTGTAATATGTACATATTTTTCCAATAGAACAGAATATATAGAATAGAATAACAGAGTTGGAAGGGACTTTGGAGGTCTTGTAGTCCAACACCCTGCTTAGGTGGGAAACCCTACACCACTTCAGACAAATGGTTATCCAATATCTTCTTAAAAACTTCCAGTGTTGGAGCACTCACAGCTCCTGGAGGCAAGTTGTTCCACTGATTAATTGTTCTAATTGACAGGAAATCTGTAGCTCAGAGTTGAACTATGGAATGTTTGGTGCTCTCTGAGCTTGTTTTTTTGCTTGCAAACAATTCATTAACTGTGTAGGTTACATCATCATTGTAGGTGAGTGTGGGGTTACTCCCAGTTCATATGCAGCAGCTTGCCCTGTCAGTGTTGGGTTTGTGTGATTTTCTCCTTGATAGTTCTTTGATTAAGATGTTGTTTTCTGCTTACATATTGTTCATGTCAAGAGTGTGGCTAGTTGGCTAACTACCAACAAATAAGTGGCTTCCCCAGGAGAAAAAATTACTTGTTCTTTTCCTGGAACCACTTGGTCTTGGCCTTTTGACTAAGATCAAGCATTGTATCCTGGAATCCTTTATTCAAGGCTGAGAATCGCAGAGCATAAATTCTGAAATGTATAACAATGACATTAATGTTCTGATGGTCATTACAGTCAAGGCTATAATTGCTTAAGCTGCCATAATATCAGAAGACAGAGGGGGGGGGAATGTCTTTGGGTTCACGTGCTAATACCTTAATCATGTATTTCAGATATGAGTATCTGTACTCTATTTCTTTGGAAGTGTTCCAAAATAGATCCTCCTTTTGGCAGTCCTGTTATAAGTTGTTTTTTAAAATTGACATTTGTGTCACCTTTTAATAAGGGACCATTTATTACTGTCTAGAATCAATTAGCACTTAGGCACTAATTAAATCAAGGCCACTTAACACTAATGGGTTGCCAGATTTCTTTTTTCCTCCAAGCTAATGGTTGTATTACTGGGATGATGAAATGGGAATGAAATGCAGAACTAAGATATTCGTGTCTTTGGTTTATATTCATTATAATATTTAGAAGGAAGGAAGGAAGGAAGGAAGGAAAGAAGGAAGGAAGGAAGGAAGGAAGGAAGGAAGGAGGATGGGAAGGAGGGAGGGAGGAAAGGAAGGAATTAAAGGAAGAAAGGAAGAAAATAAAGGAAAAGTTTCTAACAGAGGCAAGGAGAACTGTTTTATAAAGAACTTTTAATTTGTTTAAACTAATCTAAATTATGAATCTTAATAAGATTAAAAGCTTTATATATATTGAATGCTGGGATATTCTGATATCTTGTTCTTAGTAATGGCAAGGCAATTCTAGTGTTGACCTGTTTAATGGAATGTTTCTTTATAAAATTATTGCACTTTTACCCTTCACCTGCTTACTTAGGAATCAGTTCTGTTTTGCTCAGTAATGTTTTTCGGATGTACTTCTGACAAACATTTATATCAGAATATCAGGCTCTGCAAAAAGATGCATTCTGCTTTGATACCATGTTTAGAATGACAGGGATGGAATATTTCACCCTAGCATGCCACCTTGGTATACCACTCTGCAATAAAGAGAGTTTGTTTATTTGTATATTTATTTATTTATTTATTTATTTATTTATTTGTTTGTTTGTTTGTTTGTTTATTTATTTATTTATTTATTTATATCATGCACCTTTTGTAGGGGATGATCAGGTGGTTCCTGAAGGCAGGGTCAAATGTCTCATCCCATGTCTTGACAGTTAGTAGGTCAGATTCTTGTGTACAGGTAGCATGTAATAAACTTGAAATGCCTTGAACACAACTCCTTTTTCTGGTGACTTGCACCTGGTATTAATCTGAACTACTAACAATTGAGCAAATTGGTGCTAGATAAGAGTCAATGGAATTCATAAGGGGCTGGACTTAGGTCTCCTGTTGTGACTCTAAGTTGATGACACATTTGACTCTGCCTTGACCAGGTTCTGCCTGGTCATCTCCTACACTTCATTATACTGACAAACAATTCAAGGCAGAAATCATACAGTTAGATTTTGACTTACAACAGTTTATTTAGTAACTGTCCAACAGCACTGAAAAAGTGAATTATGACCGTTTTTCACACTTACAGAAGTTGCAGCATCCCCATGCTCATTTGATCAAAATTAACACTTAGCAACTGACTCACATTTATGTTGTTTACAGTGTCCCAAGGTCTTGGGATCACCTTTTGCAACCTTCGGACAAGCAAAGTCCTTGAAGAAGCCCGATTTATTTAACAACCATGTTAGTAAAGTTACTAACATGGTCGTTAAATGAATTGGGCTTCCTGCAGTGATTCACTTAACATGTGTGGCAAGAATGGTCCTAAAATGGGGAACAACTCACTGAACAACTATCCCACTTAGCAACTGTCTCACTTAGCAACATAAATTTTGGGCTAAATTTTGGTTGTAATTGGGGACTATCTGTATTTAAACACATTTAGACTTACTTCAGAGACAATAAGAACTAAGTAGTTCTTATTGACATTGCATGATAGAACTCAACATTTATACAAAACGTCAGAAGTTTGCTTATTCTAGGAATTCCTGCTTGACTGATTTCATTTTCCACTTAACTGAAAATGCAAAAAAGAGTACATTGTTTTAATTGGATTTATGCTTATAATTTTAAAACACAAATGAATTATGAATAACAAGACTGGGAGCAAACACTTTCCACAGACAAGCTGACTTCCTTCTAATCAAGAAAGAATGTTGGTGAGGGTTGTGGATTTCCAAGTCCTGTTAGACTATCTCATTATGACAGATGACTGTTTCTGAGAGGGATGAGCAAAGAATGCTGGGCACATCTGCCAAGAGTACATATAATCCTAGAAGTGTTATCCAAGATATTAAGGCCATCCTGGTTTAGGCAAGCAGACACATATATTGGGCAATACTGATGTAGCAAGATGCTATATGGTAACTTTAGTGACAATGTCAATTATATAATTTCTTACAATGCAGAAGAAGGCAATGATAAATTATTAGTGTATTTTACCAAGAAAATCATATAGATAGAAAATATAAAATAATTGATGATATAATTCTGGATAATCAGGCCCTTAGGTCAGAGAGGGCACTCAACTTAGAAAGAACCGAGGATCTTTCACATCAGTGTTTAAGATATAGCCAGATTATAGCCTTCAAGATGTTTAGTTGCCAATGTTGGCATGCAGAAAAAGAATATCTGAAGACAAAGTCACAGTAGGAACATGGAATGCAATAATCATGAAAATAAGAAATACTGATTCAGAAGAAGAGGATGAGAATGAGTTTTATTATAAGGTTTAAATGGAGATAGACTATGCTGTCTGTGTGAGATTGGAGACTAGAATGCCAAAGTTGGAAATACTAAGGAGGAAAATATAGCTGAACTGTGAGCAAATAGAAAACAAAATGAAGTAGGAGAATAGGTAGGAGATTTCTGCCAATCCAATAATATTTTCATTGCTCATATAGTATTCAAACAAAATGACGTTTTCATCAGGTGAGACCAGAGAAAAGGGCATCCTTGATGGTCTTCCCTTCTTTATAGAACATTATTTTTCCAAGATAAACTTGGGACCACAAATTGATATGGAGTCGATCAAGTGCCCGATTTGATTGTGCTATTGTTATCATGAGGGTATGTGCAAGATGGACTTTCTAACGGGTTTTATTATATGGTGGATTTTTTTTACTTTTTTAAGCAACCTGGAGTCACCTATGTATTGTTTGTATGCTTGCTTAATAAATACATAAATAAATAATGACAAAGTAGCAAACAAGGTGCATTGCATTATCCGCAAGAAATACCTTTTGACTGTAAGCAAGAACTGGTGGGATCACAAAATGAAGGAAATAATAGAAAATGAGGAAGCTAAAGGGCTGTGCTAATTTATAATTCAAACAGACAAGCACCTGCCACATAACACCTTGACAACTGTTGATGAGAAAGACAAAAATGTCTGGATAGTGGATGTGGCAGAACCTGGAGACAGCAGAACAGGAAAAGAGAGAACTGGAGAAAAATACAAATACACAATGATAGTACTAGGTCCTTGGTTCAATTCCAAAACATCTGGAGCACTACTTGAATACCATCAGCACCGACAAGTCAATTGCAAAAACAAGATTTACCTGGATCAGTTTATAACCTGGGACAATACCTTCAACATCATCAAACATTGACATCTGTCTATCCCAGGTCTTTGGGAAAGACTCAATCGGTAGATAAAAATGTGAAATCCAGGCTAAAGATTTGACTGACTATGTGATGGACTGTAATAATTAATCATTATTTATAATATAATATTATAATTATTATTAATTATTATCAGGTTAAAACATTGTGGAATTTTGAAATACAGATTGATGAAATTTTGGCTCATAACATACCAGCTATAACTGGTTGAAAAGAAGAAATTGTGGATAACTGATGTTACAATACCAAAGGATAGTAGAATAGACAACAAGGAAATGTATTAAGATTTGAAATTGAAATATAATGGCATATGCTGGTCATGAGTAGCCCCAGTGGTTATCAGCACACTGAGTGCCATACCACAAAAATCTTGAACAGCACTTAGAAAATGTGCTCATTGACAAAATTTTCATCTGTCATTTATAAAAGGCCACCTTGCTAGGATCCACATATTTACTACACTGATACATTGCAGCATCCTAGGTTCTTGGGAAAAACTCAATGCATACGAAGGCCAACACCAGCTGTGACAGCTGTGACTTCACATTATTGTGAACTGATAATGATAATCTAAAGTCACCATGTGCTTTCTTGATTATGGGAAGATTTTAACTGCATCGATCACATCAAGCTGTGGAATCTGCTTACAAAAAGTGGGAATGATAGAATACTTCATACTCCTGAGAAATCTATATACAGTTTAGAAGCCACAGTCTGGACAGAATATAGCAAAACAGTCTGGTTCCAGGTTGAAAGAAATAATATAAGATTGTATATTTTCCTCTTATTTATACAATCTGCATGCTGAATATGTATTTAGAGAAGCTGGATTGGAAGAAAATAAATGTTGTTTAAAATTAGAGGAAGAATCAATAACCTGCACTGATGACACTACTCTTACAAGCAGTCAAGAAATATGGCACAGGGGAAGGCAAGGCTGACGTCACAACAGTACAATGTGTAATCTTGGAGCTCCAGGATCACGGTCGATATCTCTGCCGCTGGGCGGTCCTTTTGGACCTAAACCGTCTCCTAGAGATGGTGATAAAGAAGGGCACATCCTGCTGATCCCAGGGGCATCTCAAGTTCCTGGTAGATCCAGGAGAAGCCCTTTTTTTCCGGCCACAGAGAAGCAGCCATTGAAGCTGCTGAAAGTTGGGACAGCTCCCGAATGGAAGGAAAGTGGGAGAGAAAGTGTGTCGAATTAGTGAGATAAATTTTATTATTAGAGAAGAGAACACCCAAAAAGATCAAAAGTAAAGTTAAAATTGAAAACAGAAGAGGTTAAATGGTGAGATTAAGCCTGAGTCAAACTTAGTGTGTTATTTTTTAAAAAATCTTTTTATTGATGGAATTTTTACAAACGCTTCTTATTTTTATAAACTGGACTGGATTTTTTTCCGCCTTTCTTCTAATTTTCTTTTTTTTAAAATACTTATTGATTAAGACTTTCTTTCTTTTTCTTTTTCAATGCTCTATTGCATTTTCTTTTTAAGAAATTTCCCCCCCTCAAGTTTGGAATATAAAGGGGAAAGTTAAAGTAGAGGAAAAGAAGTAACACTGCCACTTAGAGGTTTGGAGGCTTGAAAACATTGTTTTTCTTTTCTTTCTTTGAGCATTTGATCTACATTTCAAGGTCTCTGAGCTTGTTTATTGAAAATGATAGCCAGATGAGCATGGATTGTTTATACAGGTGCTCCTCTGGGGTACTGCCAGTAGCTAGATTGGATGAAAAGAAAGCTTTGATTTGAAAGAGAGAAGATTGCAGTGAACTTGTTTGGAACTTAATAAAAAACCTTGGATTCTATATAGTGGCAGTGTTTACTATCTGGACGAAAAGATCAATATAGATGATGTCGCAGCATGAAAAAGAAAAGGAAGTGACATTGCGGATGATTATTCAAGAAATTCAAAAAATACAAGTAAGAACAGAGAACATTGAAAAGAGAATGGAGAATATTCAACAAAGAACAGGAAAAATAGATGAAAAAAATTGAGAATATTTACCAAACGATGATGAAATATGAGGACAGATTTCAAAAAAATTGAAGAAAAAGATGAACATACAGACAAGAAAATTGGAGATATTGACAGCAGATTGAGTGTGGTTGAAAAAGACAAGAGTGAAATATTGGAATGGGAGAACTACAGATCAGAATTTTATCTCAGATTCCAGAATATAGAAGAAGAAAAGGGAGAAAATTTGACAGAAGTAATGAAAGAAATTCTAGCAGAAGCATCGGTTATAACCACAGGGAAGTTGATGGAAGAAAAAGATGAGGGTTTTTGAGTCTTTACTTGTGAAAAACAAGTTTCCAAGAGAAGTCCACATAAGATCTACCAAGAAAGCAATTAGAATATAAATACTACAAATGGCAAGAGATATAAGATTGCACTACTATTGGATGGATACAGGATGACGTAATTGAATGCTATAACAAAAATTAATTTAAATTTAGTTAAACTTAAACATTAAATGAAGTAATAATGGTTATAGTCAAATGAATGATTAATAATGATAATAATTGTGTGTGTGTGTCTATCAGCACAAATGCAATATATATATTTGTGCTGATAAATAAATAAAGGGAGACTAATATATATCTATTTCAAGCTATTTAGCTAATATCTATCTATCTATCTATCTATCTATCTATCTATCTATCTATCTATCTATCTACACACACACACACACACAATATTTGTAAGTGACCAAAGATAAACAATTTTATACAGAATACAATATAAAGATGTAATTACTGGATGGTTTTAGGATGATATAATGAAATGCCATAATATAAATTTATTCTAAATTTAGAATATCTCACATAAAAGGAAGTAATAATAGTTATAGTCAAATAAATGTTTAATAATGATAATAATTGTATACATATATATTAGATTGATAATATGAGATTCTATATAAATTGTAAGTGAAGACTATGGTGAGGAAGTATAAAAGTTTTGTAACCAATCAATACACTGTATGTACCTGGAGGATATCAGAATCAAGCAGACAAGTCTTTTCCATGTTACATTCTATGGAAGTTAAATTTGAACTTTAGTGGAATAGAACAAATATTGACATTTTTCAACTTTGTTGTTGAAGAAGGTTCCTAAGAATTCAATGGATAGTCAAAAAAATCCAGAAATGAATCTTTGAACAAATCTAATAAGAGATCTTATTAGAGGCACAAAAGACCAGGTGCAAATAATCATAGTTTGAGCACACAATGTAAAAATCTAGTAACACCAGTAGCACTTTTTTTTTTTTTTAGCAATAGCAGTAGACTTATATACCGCTTCATAGGGCTTTCAGCCCTCTCTAAGCGGTTTACAGAGAGTCAGCATATTGGCCCCAACAATCCGGGTCCTCATTTTACCCACCTCGGAAGGATGGAAGGCTGAGTCAACCCTGAGCCGGTGAGATTTGAACCGCTGAACTGCTGATCTAGCAGTAGCCTGCAGTGCTGCATTTAACCACTGCGCCACCTCGGCTCTTAGACTTATATAGTGCCCCAGAATGCTTTATAGCATTATAATGTCAGCATATTGCCCCCAACAATCTGGGTACTCATTTTACCAACCTTGGAAGGACAGAAGGCTGAGTCAATCTTGACCTCTGTCAGGACTGAACTCAAGAACATGGGCAAAGTTAGCCTGCAATACTGCGTTCTAACCACTGTGCTGCCAGGGTTTATCTAAGTCTCTGGAGAAGTCTATGGTGCTGGGAAAAATGGAAAGAAGGAGAACAGCAAGATGATAAGAAGCAAGATTGACTAATTGAACCACACAGCAATAGCTACACTGGTAGGACACCTGAAGGATCAGTTGAGCCAGATCATTTTGAAGAAAATCTGTGAGTCATTAAGAATTAACATCTTCCTCCCTCCCTCGCTCTCTCCCTCTCTCCCTCCCTTCCTCCCTCCCTCCCTCCCTCCCTCCCTCCATTTCTCTTCCTTCTTCTATTCTCCAACACTGGCTCTCCCAAGCAAGTTTTCCCCCCTGAAAAGCATTTAAATTGGCAGTGTTGCCTGTCTTTTGTTTGGATACATCTGGTCAAAACATGTGCTATACATTATTTTAACTCCAAAATCTTAAGTCTAACTTGTGGCTTCTCCCAACTTCAGGATCCATTGCTGATATTCACCAGATGACAATTTCTTGGGGGCCCTCCATCTTTGTTACTAATGTCATCCCCTGACCAAGTGAAAAAGGTTTTAGATGGGATAAAGAAGCATAACTAGGAAAAACCCCTTTCATATGATTCAAAGAGCTACTGGAGGAGTTCCAGAGACTACAAAGCAGAGCTGCTTAAAAACAAAATACAAAGTAAAAGAACAAAGTAAAAACAAGTGAAACACAGGAGGCCTGCTTGCTTAAGTTACAAATGCAAAATCAAGTGTGACATGAAATATTCTTCTTAAGTATCTCTTTCCAAGCCATTTTACAAGAACAAATGGTAAAACTTGCAAATGTTCATCAATATTTTTTACTTCTATTTCTTTCATCTTTGCAATATGTCACAGTATTTGCATTGTCACAGTCAGTAAAGTTATTTGAATTTATATTGAATAAAGCCTTATTCAATATAAGCACTGCAGAAAGTTCCTGTATTTCATTTTCATTTTTATTTTGTCCTAAAGAGTGGTATTTATCAGAATGAAAGATTAAGTTTTTCCCGAGAAGTGCAGTAATGAAATTTAATTTGTCTAATATACAAGGTGATATTTCTTATGGCTTTAGAACAAAAATAATAACAAAAACAAAACTGCTATTTGCATTCCTGATCCGAATAATTCATGATAGTTTGGCTGAGTTCAAATTTTAGATTTTTGAAACAATAAATCTGTTGCTGAATTTATGAAATGTAGACACTAAGGAAACACTTCATTGTTTAGATGAACCTTATTTTAACAGCCTGCTAACAATGCAAAGAGATATAAGATGATGATAGATCTGTTTTATCTATAATTTGTGATTCTTCTATTATATCTAGAATATAAATTTCCCACTGAAATCTAGATGGCTTCTGATTTCCCAGTTTATCCTTTTTGTAGACCGCATTCTCAAAAGGATACTTCATGAACTGACGTGAATCTATGTCTTTCCATTCATAATTCCACTTCTGCATTATTATTGTAGTATTGTGAATGAACACATCATATTTGAAACTGCTTCTCTCATAGAATGATTCTGTTTTAAAACCGGCATATAAAAAGCATGCATGGACAATAGAAACAATTTAAATAATTTGAGCAAATTAAGGTGGGGTCTCTGTCTGCATTTGGGAAAAGCAGCTGCAACCAGACAGAAATGTTTCAGCTTCCATTTCCCCAGATATAATATCAGTTCTCTCAAAGAGCCATAAAGGCCTACAGTTCCAGAAACATGAGAAGATCATCCATTCCCCAATTCACACTTTATTCAGAAGCATCATGTGGTGTTTTTCAGAACATGGTAGCAGTGGTGGATCAAGGCTCACTGATGCCCTAAGCACTGACAAATCTTGGTGCCCCTCCTTTGTACATACTGTAAAAATCTTCATTGTTTTTTTTTTTCTTTCTCAACTTTGTGGTGCCCCCTTTGGGCTTGGTGCCCTAAGCATGTGCTTAGTCTGCTTAATGGTTAATACACCACTGCGTGCTAATATCCATAGGTAGCCTCACCCATTCAGGCCTTTAGCTTACAAAAGTATGGAAAAGGTGTGTGGGGAAAAAGAAAAAAGACAATATGCAGACAAGGAATTAGGAAGCAATGTCTGGAAAGTACAGCAATTAAAGGCAAGCAAGAACATTGTCAGTCAACTGCCAGGACCAAAAGCTACAGTAACCATAGCTGGCGATGCTGGCTAGGGAATTCTGGGAATTGGACTTCACATGTCTTAAAGGTGCCAAGATTGAGAAACAGTGGCTTAGAATTGGAACTAGATCTCAGTAACAACTAGAAGAGAAGCAACTATGCTGATGTGACTCTTAATCCCAAGAGGTGCATGATCTTTTGGAGGGAGGCAAAGATTGTACTTTACAAACTTTAAGAGTTTTGTCATTAGAAACTAACCACCAAAGACATATTTACATGGCTACATCAACTTGCAAAGCCTAGGAGGCTAGAGTTAATCCAGGGCAACAGGAACGTTTTGTGAGCTACAATAAAGAATTTTGCATGATTATCTTATACACACTTGTGTGTCCAATTCTTGGAAAACAAAGAACAAAGAGTTCAGAAGAACTAGATCTGTCAAGCACCAGGCAGGAAATCAGGAGATTCTGGCAGTTCAAATGAGTATTAAGATTTATTGCAGGCTGAAGCTCTCTACAAGAATCTGACCAGCTAATGGTCAAGGGAAATGAGCGGGAGATAAGAAAGGCGTTCAAGGTGGGCTGGACTTAGATCGCTTCTAAACATGCAGGGACTCATGACTTATTGTGTGTTTGATCCCTCATTCAGGCTCAGCCTAGTCCTACATCATCATTGAAATTGTGAATATTGGTATCTAGTATTGCAAGTTTCCTTGCAACTCTCAACGGACTAAAGACATGATGGCAATAGAGGACACTATATGTGGCTCCACAGATATATGGAAGATTGCAACCTGGAATGTAAAAAAACCTAAATTGAAAAAAAAACCATGACGTAAGAAAGGAAAAAAAAAATTTGTTCCTGTGAACTAAGAGAAGAATGAATGAAGGTAGTCTGACCTTGTGAATAGATTTCATGAATAAAAGGCAAAGGTAAAGGAGTCCTTGCAGATTTTACCCCACTAGTTGTAGTTGACTATAGAGGAGGTGCTTATCTCCTTTGGAGGCCATTGAGCCAGAGACGTTCAAAGACATTTCTATGGTCATGTGACCAGCATGACATCACAGAGTAGTTATTGACAGAAGTGCTAAAACTTATGTCAGAAAATATGAACTGGGGTGATCTACAGTAGGCAATGGGTGCATATGAAAGTAGGAATCCGTAAGCTGGAGAAATATAGAAAAGATATATTGGCCAATTAGGAGACCCAAGAATAAATAAAAATTGTAATGGTTTGTGAATACCTGTTAAAAGGAACAGGCATTAACCAGAAAAACTTCATGCATTTGGTGGTTTAAGAATGAAAGGCTGGGAGAATTAGTGACAGATACAAGGCTGACAAGACAGATGATGTTTAGGTAATATCAAGAACAGATCCTTGAGAAAAAAATGGAATGCCTATGAAAGAAGCAAAAAGAAAGTAACAAGAATAAAAGTAGAATGATTGCCAAAAGATGATTTATG
The DNA here is from genome assembly GCF_009769535.1 of Thamnophis elegans. Taxonomy (NCBI): domain Eukaryota; kingdom Metazoa; phylum Chordata; class Lepidosauria; order Squamata; family Natricidae; genus Thamnophis; species Thamnophis elegans. Next base: position 92,802,202 of record NC_045542.1, read on the forward strand.
AAAAAGTACTATAATATAAATTAATTTCCTAACAGATAAAAGCAGACAGAAGGAAAGATCATGTGGAAGCTGTGTGGAAAGAAACATGGCACAAAGCACAATTGAAATATGGGAAGTTGCACTAATGGGAAGTATGAAAAGGATGTTGGTGGAATGATAAAAGGAAAGAAGTGAGTAAGAACAAAATGAATGCAAGAGAATGCTGCACAAATTGTGGATTTACTTATGCATTATTTCAAGTGCTTCTCTGTCACTTATATTGTAATGGAAGCATAGACAGCACATACAAAGGCAAAGAATATAATTAGACAGCAAGGGACAGTTAAAATTAAAAGAAAATGCCCAACATTATTGATGCAAATTAAAAGCAATGTTTTTTACACCAAAAGAAGGAGCTTCTAGTAGATTGAAAGGAATCAATATTAAAACAGATGAAGTGGTTTGGAATCAGGAAATTCTGAAGAGTATTTTGAAAATACCATTGATAAGTCATATTGCAGAACTGAACTGAACACTAAAAATGTTAATATTAAAAAAAATGTAATTGAGAAAATAATTGCACATTTATTAATTTTGAAAAAGAACATGCAGTAGAGTGAATAGGTTTCAATTGTTTTGCATGGATCTAGTTTGCTGAATGAGGCAGGAATGATGTATTATAAAAGAAAAAAATTGCATGGGAATAAATTAAATGCTTAGAAATAGTTTAGGACTGAGTATGGAAGAAGACAGATAGGAAATATCTATTTGGATATTAGTTGTATTTTTTTTAAAAAAATGAAAAATGGCCGTGTAAGATTAGTATGCCAGTTAGGGATGATAACCATAAATCTATTTTATGTATAACAGAATAATAGAGTTGGAAGGACCTTGGAGGTCTTCTAGTCCAAACCCCTCCTATTGTAGGAAACCTTATACATTTCAGACAATCTCTTCTTAAAAGCCTCCAGTGATGGAGCACCCACAATTTCTGAAGGCAAGCTATTCCGCTGGTTAATTGTTCTCACTATTAGGAAATTTCTCCTTAGTTCTAGGTTGCTTCTCTCCTTGATTAGTTTCCATCCATTGCTTCTTACCTTGCCTTCTGATGCTGTTGAAAATAGGTTGACTCCCTCTTCTTTATGGCAGCCCCTCATATATTGGAATTCTGCTGTCATGTCATCCCCAATCTTTCTTTTCACTAGAGTAGACAAACTCAATTCCTGCTATGGTTCTTCATAAGTTTTATCCTTCAGCATAGAGATGGGCATCACATAACAACTGGTTCACTCAGAACCAAAAATGTGAGTCTTGCAGCCCTATGCTGGCGAAAATGGGGCCCAGGGAAGGTACATGTGACCCCCCCTGAGCTCCATTTTCACTAATAGAGGGATTTAACAGGTCAGAAGAAAATAGGGTGGGGGGAATGCGCAGCTCCCCCAAACTCCATTTTCATTGGCAAAAGGCTTCAGGAGGCTGTCATGGCCAAAAACAGGGCCGGGGAGGGGGGAGCTGCACTCCATTTTTTTTCATTCAAGGTTTTTTATTTTTTAATACAAATTATACATATTATAGGAACAAAGAGATGTTCAAGTCTTTGCTTTTACATCCCCTCAATTTTATAGTCCTTTTTACATTATAGTTTTGTTTTCACTTTCAAATTATTCTCCTCCATTATTTTTCATCTTTATAGTTATTTTTTCTTAATACATAAATAATATCTTAAATTGCCCCTTCAAAGTTACAGCAAATTTTCATTTCTTGTTTTCTCCATTGGTATATTATGCTATAAACAGCATACATTTTCTAATTCGATTTAAACATAGAGAGCATTGCTTTCAATTTTTTTCTATCATTAACAATGTACTATCATTTCTTTATTTCTTAATTAGTTATGTAACAATAACAATCTTACTACCATTCTCTTTGGTCTACTAATATAATTCTTTTTCCCTTTCTTCCTCTTTTAACCATTTACTCAGGCTCCCAAAAATCCCAGTTTTAATTCTTTTCCTTCTTCTCCCCCATTCTCTGAACTTCTTTTTCTTTTCCCTATTTTTGTGATTATTGTATCTTTTCTTCAGAGTATTTACTTGTATTATTCTAGTAACCATCCAAAGGGTTTTCCCTGTTCTCTTCCTTTCCTTATTATTTTGTGGTGTCTTTTTTGGGAGATCTCCCACTTTGTCTACTTTTCCTTTGTGACTATAAATCCCAATGAAATCTTCTATCTGCATTTTATTTTCAATTCTTCTTTTTTCCACTTATCTTCCTGTACATCATTACTGTCCACTTTTACCCCCTCTTCTCCTATTCCTTGTTCTGTATGTTCCCTTTGATTACATAGCTTTCCTTCACCAGTTAACGTTTCACGAAGGTGCGCACCATTTTTGCTGGCAGAGGGCTGCAGGATGTCGTCAACAGCTGAAAACAGGGATAGCAAAACAAACTAAGAACAAAACAAAAGGAAAAATGTTTTCCCTTTTCCATTTGAGCATGCAAGAAGGGACAGGAAAGGAGAAAGAGGAAAGACAAATAATAGATGGGAAGAGAGTAAGGAAGGAAACATAAGGAAAGTGGGGAATGAAGAAGAAAGGAGAATGAAGAGGGAAGGAAAAAGAAGAAAAGGAAAGAAGAAAGGAAGGAAGGAAGGAGATTATAATGAGAGTGAGGGAGGGTCTGAGGGAAATCTTGCCTTAGCACTTGGCCACCACAGGTGCCCCTGATATGAGTGACACTGAGCTGGCTAGGCTCACTCTGGCCACATCCACTCTGGCTACGCCCACCATGGCAATGCCCACCCAAGTCCTTCCCGAGATCAAATACAAATGTGATACAGCCCTCGAGGAAACTGAGTTTGACACCTTTGTGTAGATGTAGTTCCATTAAGGACTACACAATAAGTGTGGTTTGGCAGCCAGTAGTGATGCTGTCTGTGTATAAAATGGCATGCTATTGTATATTAAATGATTTGCGGAGGATGTTAGATTCTATGAACAATGAAGAATATGGGGGTGAAACTAAATGCACTGAAGTCCAAGGTAGTTGTCCTTGTCATGGAAAATGGTATGAATTGCCAGCTAACCAGTAAAAATAGATTGATTTTTGTACATTGCTTCAATGTTTATTGGAGATGAGCAAATGGATGAAGAAATTTTAGGATGTCCAAATACTAATAAAAAGGCATAATTTGTAGCTTGTGGCTACTTGAAAATCGCAAAACAAGAAGAAATAAAGTCACGAATGAAAAAATGCTAAATGAATGTGCAGTGAATACAAAAGTGTGTGACCAATATGAAAGAAAAATATTGAGGTTATATGGTCATATAGATAAAATAAATAAAGATTCCAACCACAACACAAAGTCATGATGATATAATATTGAACACACAAATAGGTCAGACTTGATGGGCATGAATGCATATATGCTGAGGCATGAATTTCTATAGTTCATTGAACAGTTGCCTAATATTGTATTATACAATCTAGGACATTTATATAGATTTCTGGCAGATGTTATATCCTGTTGTCAAGTTGGTTTGGCATCACATTTTTTTTCTGTCAAAGCCATGAATTATATTTAAGGACCTTCACACTATTCCTATGTCTCAGCATATATGCATTCATGCCCATTATAAAAAATATTTAAAACTTATATTCTCATATTTGTGAGTAGCACAGTGGCCTACAGATGAAGATACTCGACTCCCACTCAGAAGGTTGAGAATTTAATTGAGGCAGCAGTAGATGTTTCTCTATCAAGGTGCAAAGAGAAAATATCTGCTGCAAACTCCAAATAGGTGCGTGGAAGGGCATCTGGCCAGTAAATGCTCAGCTCCATTCAGTTGCCCTGGCTCCACTCCAAAACAAAGGGATTGAACAGTCATAAAAAGAAAAAAAATAATTTGTGTCCAGTTATTCATATTTGTGTTCAGCTTTTATATTCTCATTCTAACTGTCCAATAAAGGTAAACAGTTTTTTTAAAGCTTATTGCACTGCAGAAAAAAACTGTTGAGAGAAGAGTTGACCTTTGCTAAAGAACCTAGTGTGAAAACCAGAGGCAGGACTTACTGGCTCCTTTGTACATCATTCCATAGGGACTTATATATGGCTGTGAGATGTGAGCTTCAATGATTTCCGCAGCTACTACCAGCAGAAAAGAAATAAAGAAATAAAGATATACTAGTTTAGGCAATCAGCTGAAACCTGTCAAACCTTGTAGCTTTAGTCCTATGAAACCTGATACATTTTCTTGCCTACAGGTATATCCTTCTTGCTAATTTATGAGCCTGGTCATAATTTTTAAGGAAGTAAACATCTATGCCCATAGTAAAATAAACATCTGGTTCTCTTATCCGACTGATCACTAATATAAATCTCAAAACAAATTTTCTACCTTGTCTTTGGTAATTCACACTGTCAACTCTGCCCAATAAAGTGCTTTATAGAATTGCAAGCAAAACACACACATATACAAACTGCAGAAGCAGGACGGAGGGGGGGAGAAGCCTATAAAATTGAGAACCATGGAAAATTGCTGATGGTAAGAATTATCTCTCTATATCTATTTGTCCTTTAGACAGCTACTCTGCAGCTGGATGTCAGCATAGGATGCATTTCAATACAAAATCCCTCAGTAGAACACAGCTTTCATATTGTGATTAGTGTATATATACTTTTCATTACCCGATGCCACTCAAATTGCTTCCTGCTGTTAGTGGATCATCTGATGGGGCATTGTTCGCAAAGCAATTTCTGCACATAAGCAAGTCTATAAGAAAAGAATCCTTGCAAGAGATGATGGCATTGGCCCCTTCACGGGAATCAAATTAGATGACACCACAGGGAGACCAAAATAAATATCTGTATGACTGATCTTTACGAATATGAAAAGGAACAAGTGGCATCAAAGCAAGCAATGCATTCCTGCAAATGGAAAACAGACTAGAAGTTAATGAACTCACACCTTTAACATTGTAAACTTGCCATCAATTTCTATAGCTACCCAACTCATCCCAGTAACTCTTTCTTACTGTTTTTCTGCATTTTGCTCTCATGGCCTCTACTGAAATGGAGTTATGTCTATATATGTGTGTCTGTACATGGTATATAAGTGTATGCACTTAATGTCATGCAAAAAAACCCCAAACAAACCTTGATGGTGGTCTGAACCTGGAAAAATGGTAGATATATAGAAAAATTAATTATAAAATTTAAAAATATGAGCTTTAAAAGCAGCTTGGAATCCTCTTCCGCCTATAGACATTTGCATGTGTATTAGGCAGTAAAGGGTGGGAGGCATCTGGGTGTCTTGGTTGACCACCATTTAAGTATGAACCAGCAATATACTGCAATTGCTAAAAAAAAAAAAAAAGCCAATGCAGTCTTCAGCTGCATCAGCAGAGGGAAAGCATCAAGATCGTGAGAAATGATAGTACTGCTTTATATTGCAGTAGTAAGATCAGATTAAGAATATTGCAACCAGTTCTGGTCACCATAATACAAAAAAAGATGCTGAGAAGAGTGTACAGAAGAGAAATAAGGATGATAAGGGGTTTGGAAGCCAAATTGTACGATAAACATCTAAGGACTTAGGGATAATATGATAACCATCTTTTAATACTTGAAGGCTTCAATGGGAAGAGGGGGTCAATTGTTCTCCAAAGTCCCTGAGGGTAGGACAAGAAGCAATGGGTGAAATCTCATCAGAGGGAGATCCAATCTGGAACTCAGGAGAAAATTTCTGACAGTGAGAGCAAAGAATAGAATAGAATAGAATAGAATAGAATAGAATAGAATAGAACAGAATAGAATAGAATTCTTTATTGGCCAAGTGTGATTAAACACACAAGAAATTAACTAATAGAACAGCTTGCCTCCTGGAGACATTGGTGCTCCATTGTTGAAGTTGGTATGAAGAGATTGGGCATCCATTTATCTGGGATTGTATAAGGACTCCTGCCTTGGGCAGGTGATTGTACTAGAAGATATCCAAAATCCCTTCCAGCCCTATGATTCTATGCTATGTGGAAGGAATGTCTAAATATGGTTGAAGTGTGAGGCTCATTCTGCCGTCTCAGCTATGCAGACCAAAATGCCCATTTATGGAAAGATGAATCCAGAATGACACTGAAAAGACAAATTCAGCAGAATCCTCTGTGGAAATGTCAAAGGAAATGAAAAAAGATGAAAACACTTTCCTTCTTTGCATTTCAAAAGCATCTAAGTAAGAGGGCTATATTTCCTAAGCCTTTATAAGGCAGCTGTGCTTTGCTTTGACAAGACACTTTGTGCTACGGAGGCAGTCCTATTTGTTCAAAGAAGCTGCCATGTTACTCAGGGGGCTTCATCCAGGGCTGGTAGCAATGGACTGGAAGATTTAAAAAAGCTTCTGCTGCTTTAGATAGGCAGGCAAGCCCTCCCTGCTCCCTCTCCCCCAAATGGCAAACTACTGATTTCCCATCACCTTTTAGGCAGCCTCATACAGCAGCTTTCAAGAATGCTCTGCTTGAAGCCTTCCACAGTCCCAATACTGAATTCACCCTAGACCACATTAAATATTTCGAGCAGCATCAAATATGATAATAGGGTTAATAGGACTTTAATAACAGCAAAACAACAATGATCCAGTTACTTGCTTGAAGGGACAGAAAATCAATGTATTATGAAGAATGGAGTTGGAGTTGGAGTTTATTCAATTTGTAGGCCGCCCTATTCCCCGAAGGGACTCAGGACGCCTGAACAAAAGCCAAGGGAGGGGAGATTACAAAAAGTAAGACAAAAACAATCAGACAATTTAAAAACACAACAGACACAGCAAATTCGAGTAGGGGGGGGAAATGGTGTATGTGTGTGAGAAGGAGAATAGAATAGAATAGGTATCAAGAATTTATAATCTCATTAATAAAGGTTTGTAAACAAACTGTGCGGTTGAATTTAATCTCTCAGAAATACTACCTTGCACATGATCAAGTATCCAAGTTTTTAAGATTCCAAATGATCCAGAATGATATTTGCCCAAATCAAAGCACTAGCAATGCTTTCCCTCATTTTAGAGTTTTAGAAAAGTCATTCTGGATTCCTGGATAAACCTCAGCTCTGAGATAACCTTGGCTACAAGGTCTTGAATAAAGTTTTGGCAACAAGGAGACAATTTGGAAAACTCTTTCAGAAGAGGCCAGAACTAGGAAAAACTTTACAATGCTTATCATTGAGAGGACCTACCACAGCTTTTACCAGCACTAGGCATTGTTATCGTTAGAGCTACCAATTAGCAGAATGGCTTTTCTCTCTTCCCTGCCTCTTCTATGGAAGGCCCCTGGGGAACAGATGTCAAGAGACTGAGGAGACAGCATAGAGGAGGCGGGAACGTCAATGCTAGCTGTTTAAAATAGCAACAGTGTGATGAACTTGGCTGATTCTTTCAGAGTGGGGGATTTCACTGAATCTGCCACAAGTCTAGAAAGCATTTATGAAGAGGACGTCCAAGTTATGCATAATGCCCAGCCAGATTTGTTTAAACCAACCGACTAACCGTATGGCTTGTTGATTAGGCCTACAGTAGCCTGATTAACATGTCACACTAAGATATAATGGAGAAATTCACACTTCATGCTAAGCCAAAACAAATCACATTATGACTTAAGAATCGTGTGTAAAGCAGGCTTGTGGGGGCATGCAGCTTTTTCCCCCTTCCACAGAACAAGAAAAAAAAAGAAGCAATATGAGCTGATTGTAAAGATACCAGCCATATGTTAATATTCACATTCTCCTGTTAATAGCTAACAATGTATAAAGGAAATTATTCCTTGCTCTATCCAGAATTGGGGAAAAAAAGAATTGTCAGGAAGGACCAGATATGATTGATTGGCTAAGTGCTTTAGAGTAGGGCATTGTAATAAATGGAGCACAAAAGATGTTTGGAAAAGTCATCTCAGAAAAAATATATTACTTCTCCATAAAGAGTCCGATATAGTCAAAGATTTAGACTATGCTTTCACTCCATGATATTATGGGTAGATTTCCTGCTCAATTTAGGCATGGAATAACAAATTTGGGTAATAAGGTTTCTACTAATATCCTCACACACACCCTGGGAACATTAAGAAAGCACCACATTAAGTTAAATTAGAGATGCTACTACAGCTCTAAAATTTATGAGTTTAAAACTCTCAGAGGGGCCATATTCTACACACCACTCCTTTTTTTTTTACTTTAATAACCATCATTTTAAAAATGCACAGAGGATTTTTTTTAAAAAAAAAATCTAATCCCCAAACAATAGAAAAGGATGCACAGAGACAGACTTACTAAACTGTCAAATATTATCCCAATCAAGTTTGTTCCCCACCATGTGACAGTTTATATAAAACTGAATCAATGCATTGCTAAAACCTGCTTTTATAGTTTTGGGGTTGCTAGCTACAATGGGATGTCTTGGGGAGGGGGAGAAAAAGAGTTAAAATTGAATGCTGGCATTTATTTAAAGAAGATAAACCTGATAAATATTTTTTCACATGGTTCCCAAATCTTCAGTATACAGTACACTAAGTTCAGCATAATCAATATTCAGGAAACCTCGCAAATTCTAGATTTCAGAAATGGTTAGCACTGGGCCATCTCAGATAAATGAAAAGAAATCCTTCTCCACAGTGCTTTAGTGCTTTGAGAATGAATTGTGCATGTGAAACAGATGCCTCGGTTCAATGACTGTCTGATTTTTTAAAAATCCAATCTCTCTTCTTTTCTATTTATTTCACACCTGCAAAATCACAAAGCCATTTCCTTTTCCAACTGAAAAGACTGGGCTCTACCAAGGCTGAGGAGCAAAGAAAAGAACATCTTTACACTTGCTATGCAGTTTGAAAATGACTTTTTTTTATCTTTCTCTCTGTGTCTTTTTTTTTTTTGCCAGCTGTCTCCGTCTAAAGTCAGGCTATCTATAAAGGATTAGCAAGAGATTATTTCACTTTACTTACTAAGGCATAAATCATAAGCATCTTTAAGTATGTGACAGAGAATGCAGCTGGTTTTCTTCTTCCTCTTCTCCCCCCCTCCCTCCCTCCTCCCCTGTTTCTCTTTCTTTCCTTTTCTAATTTCAAACTAATTGCTTTGGCCACATCTTTTTCCTGCCATTTTGTTGATTTTTTTTTCAAGTAGCAATTTATTTAAACTTTCATACTCATTTCACCTTTTTCTTTTTTCTTTTCTTTCTTTTTTTACATCTGGCTTTTTAAGCACATTCCAGTTTTTGATAGACAATTTGAAATGAATTTATTTGCAGCTCTGGTTCCTATTCCTAGATATTTAAAAACATCTCTACTCATATTACTGAATTCATGCATATTAAACCTGCCATATCTGGTTTTTAAAAATCTAAATAACCAACAAAATCCTACAGAAAACTCTAGTACTTACCCCTCTCATGTGTTATCCAGATTTTTACAGACTAGTTATGGTATACATACTATGCAGAGATAGGCTTAAATTATTCTGTAGGGCATTATACATTCTTTTCTTTAATAGCAATAGCAGTTAGACTTATATACCGCTTCATAGGGCTTTCAGCCCTCTCTAAATGGTTTACAGAGTCAGCATATTGCCCCCAACAATAATCCGGGTCCTCATTTCACCCACCTCGGAAGGATGGAAGGCTGAGTCAACCCTGAGCCTGTGAGATTTGAACAGCCGAACTGCAGAACTGCAGTCAGCTGAAGTAGCCTGCAGTGCTGCATTTAACCACTGCGCCACCTTGGCTCTTTTAAAGAAAAGAAAACACCTTTGATCCCAGAGAGGACTGAATCCAATTGTTATCTAAGCCAACATATGCAATGTATTGAGAATGACCATATGGAGGAAGCATTTATGAAATTCCTAAGAAAAGTGAAAGAATTATCAATAAAGCTGATAACATTTAAAAAATGCCAGGATATCACTAAAAGTAGCCAAATATATTTTGGTAGGTTGAAGAAGGAATATTGGTTAATTATTTATGTGCCATCAAGTCATGTTGGAATAACAATCGCAATAGTAATAGCACTTAGATTTATATACTGCTTCATAGTGCTTTGTAGCCCTCTCTAGGCAGTTTACAGAGTCAGCATATTGCCCTCAACAATCTGGGCCCTCATTTTACCCACCTCGGAAGGATGGAAGGCTGAGTCAACTTTGAGCTGGTCAGAACTGAACTGCTGAACTGCTAGCAGTCCGCAGTCAGCAGAATTAGCCTGCAATACTGAATTCTAACCACTGTGCCACTATAGCTTTTGTAAGGTGACCAGACGTCCCGCTTTTGGCGGGACACCCCCGCTTTTTAATGCATTTTCCCGCGTCCCGCACGCTTTTTTAAAAAGCACGCTTTTTTTGGCGCTCGCAGCTCCCGCCCATCAGCTGCTAGCTTGCTGGGCTGGCTCATCGTTCTGTTCTATCTGCTACCTACAAATTTAAGCCAGCCCAGCCTGCCGCTCACTGATTTAATTGGCCAGGACTCCAGCCAATCAGTGAGCTGGCTGGGATGGAAAATTTTCCATCCCAACCAGCTCACTGATTGGCTGGACTCCTTAGCCTGAGGACGCCTGCGCGAGTCTCCATTTTCCTTTCGTCTTTTGGGGTTGCAGCTGCGCTTGTTGGTGAGTAATCTAATCTAATTCTAATCAGAGAATTTTCCGCTCGCCGCGGCAGGAGGAGAGGGTGGGGGCAGCGGCAGCCGCCCGCAGAGAACTTCCTCTCACTTCCGGGGCTCCCGCCGCCCGGCAGAAGCCCCTGAAGCGCGTGGAAGTTCTGTGCGGGCGGCTGCCGCTGCCCCCACGCTCTCGTTCGTGCAGAGAATTAGCCTCGGCTGCTGAAGGGATCGGGCCGCCACTTTAACTTTCTCCTCCTCCTCCTCCTGCCCTCAGCAAGAGAAACGGCAGCCCGCCCGGGAAACGGACACTTTGGCAGGGCTTGCACAGCGCTGTGGAAGCCCTGTCAAAACGCACGTTTCCCGCCTCGGCTGCTGAAGGGATCGGGCTGCCACTTTAACTTTCTCCTCCTCCTCCTCCCACCCTCAGCAAGAGAAACGGCAGCCCGCCCAGGAAACGGACACTTTGGCAGGGCTTGCACAGCGCTGTGGAAGCCCTGTCAAAACGCACGTTTCCCGCCTCGGCTGCTGAAGGGATCGGGCCGCCACTTTAACTTTCTCCTAGTCCTCCTCCCGCCCTCAGCAAGAGAAACGGCAGCCCGCCCGGGAAACGGACACTTTGGCAGGGCTTGCACAGCGCTATGCAAGCCCTGTCAAAACGCACGTTTCCCGCCTCGGCTGCTGAAGGGATCGGGCCGCCACTTTAACTTTCTCCTCCTCCTCCTCCCGCCCTCAGCAAGAGAAACGGCAGCCCGCCTGGGAAACGGACACTTTGGCAGGGCTTGCACAGCGCTGTGGAAGCCCTGTCAAAATGCACGTTTCCCACCTCAGCTGCTGAAGGGATCAGGCTGCCACTTTAACTTTCTCCTCCTCCTCCTCCCCTTCCGCCCTCAGCAAGAGAAACGGCAGCCGGGCTTCCGCCACGCCCCCGCGCAGCCGCTTTTTCTTCTTCCCCGGCCTTCCCAGTTAGCTTGCTTGAAGCTCCGAGGAGGCAGGAGGAGGGTCGCAGGAGTGGAAGTGGGGGGAGGTCTCCCCGTCCGGGAACAGATGAGAGGCTGCCGGCCCCTTTCGCAGGAAAGTTAACTTTTCTTGGCGAAATCCTGCCCCCCCCCCGCGTGGTTGAGTGGTCGGCTGTCCTCTTCCCGTAAGCCGCCCGGAGTTACCTGTGTGTGAGGTGGGCTGCCCTATGCATTTGCGTGTGTGCGCTGGAGAGAGAGTGAAAAAGAGAGGGAGAAATAATTATATTAATTAGATAGATCAGTCTTTCTCCACCTTGGAGACTTGAAAGTGTGTGGACTTCAACTCCCAGAAAGGGAGTTGGGAGAAAGGGAGAAAGGAGGAGAGAATGAAAGGATGATGGAAAGAAGAAAGAGGTAAGGAGAGGAGGATGGAAAGGAGAGAAAGAGGGGGAGAGGGGGTAGAAAGGGGAAGAGGAAGAGCAGGAGTAGGAGAAAGGTAAGGGAAGAAGGAAGGGAAAGGAGAGCAGGAAGGAAGAAAGTAGAGAAGGGAGGAAGGGAGAAAAGAAAGGGAAAATAAGGTGGTGTTATAACAGGAGGAAGGGATGGTAAACAAAGCAACCCAAACTGTATATTATAACCTATTAAATGAAATAATAAATGTATAAGAATGATAAATGTTAAAACACTTGTAACCAAATGACATGCTATATGTGATGATGGGTTTTTTTTCTTTTTGTTTTGTTTTTATTGTTGTGGGTATGTGTCGTCTATGTAACAAAAAAAAATAAAAAAAGTTGATAGGCAAGAGGAAGGAGGAAGGAAGGAAAAAAGAAAAAGAGGGAGAGAGGAAAGAAGAAAAGATGGAACTAGAAAGCAAAGAAGGGAGGGAGGGAGGAAAGGGGAAGACAGGGAAAGAGTAGAAAGACAGAGAAGGTGAAGGTAGATAGGCAGAAGGAAGGAAGAAGGAAGAAATAGGAAAGGAGGGAAGAAGGAAGGAACAGAAGCGAAGAAATGGAAAGAGCAGAAAGACAGAGAAGGTAGATAGGCAAAAGAAATGAAGCTGAAAGAATGGAAGGAGGAAGGAAGAGAAAAAAAGAGGAAGGGAGTGAGTGAGGAAAGAAGAGAGGATGGAAGGAGAAAGGAAGGAAGAGAGGGAAAGAGCAGAAGACAGATAAGGTGAAGGTAGGTAAGCAAGAGGAATGAAGGAAGAAGTGAGGAGTCTCGAGGAGGGGGAAAACATTTAGTGACCAAAGTTACAATGGCATTGAAAAACGTGACTGATGACCATTTTTCACACTTAGCGACCGTTGCAACATCCTCATGGTCACGTGATCAAAATTTTGTTTGGCAACAGATTCGTATTTATGCTGGTTTCAGTGTCCTGGGGTGACCTTTTGACAAAAAAAATTTTTTTTAATCAAGCCCCCCCCCCCCCCCCCGGTCAAGGGCGTCCCTCTTTTCCAATCTGAAAATCTGGTCACCTTAAGCTTTTGATAACTGAGTAGCTGCATGAACAAATTTTGACTTGTCCCTTGCTATCACTATGGCTTTTTCAAGGATACTTTTTGTATATATTTTCAATTGTTTTCTTTTGAATGCATTTTCCCCTTCATTGTACCCTTCCTTGAGTCTACAGATTGGGACCAACTGCAAAAATAAATAAAGTTTTTAAAAAAGTAAAATAATAAATATTTCAGTAACCTTTTATTTCATTGACCTTTTTTATCTATTGTCTTCTTTTACTGGCACAATTTTTGCCAAGCATGGTTGTTTTTCTTAGTCACTCATCCACTTATGTATTCTGCCTAAAGTACATACATTTCTGTTTGTGATTACCACCTTGAAGGAGCAAACAGTTTTTATTTGATTCAAAATTGATGAATTATTCTTCTTGCAGTCTCTGATATTCTTTGTAAGCGTCTTCATTCCTCAATTCAAAAGCTTTCTCTTCCTTGTTCTTCATGAAGTATATTTCTCTTGCTACTTCATATATTTCCATTAGAAAGATCATTCTTTTAACTATTGTAATCTTGAGTGTCCTATTCTTATTTCAAAGATCTTATCTAAATGTTCCACTGTCTCCCATTGTAGGAATAATCTTTTCTTTACTTATCCACTACTGACAATTTTTAAAATTCTAAAAACAAAACCAGAAAACTATTTTTCACTTCCTCACTGTCAGTTGTAAGTTCATTAAGCAAGATGGAGGTTAATATTATCTTTATCTTCTTATTATAAAACATTAATCCAGATTTTTCACTTTCCTTTTTTTACTTTCATATTAAGCTTTTCCAAATCTTCTTTGCCTTCAGCTAACAAGGTGGCATTGCTGGTATATTCCAAACTGTTAGTTTTTCAGATGCATCTCTTCTACTTTATCCATTTTTATAATATAGCAGCAATATATATGAAACAGTGTCATTCCCTTCTCTTTTCCAAACCAATCTGTTTTCTCAGAAGATAGCAATATCTTCTGAGTAAAGCTTCCTAAAAAACAAAAACTGTCAGGTTCTGTCCGTATTAAATTAATGTTCTTAATATGTCTCATGATTCTGGCACAGTGACATGCAGTCAGGGGAGGCAGGGGAGGCACAGCCTCACCACTGTCATCATGAAAAGGGGGAAAAAATGTAAAAGGAAAAAGGCGAGTGCTGAGGTGAGGCTAGCTAGCTTCTGCCCCACCATGAATGACTGCCTAACTGTTTAAAAAGCCTCTAAAAAAGCGCCCTTTACTATGAGGCAGGATAACTGTCTGCCTCATCTAGTCTAGTCTGAATTCTAAGGCATTTTATGATCGCTCGAGCAGAATTAAGCGAGGTTTAAAAGCCTAAAAAAATCCTGAGGTAGGTGAGGCACGCAGTTCTTCTGCCTCATAGTAGAGGGCCCTCATTCTTCCTGTGACTCAACGCTACCCTTCTTCCCTTTTTCTTCCCTTCTCGCTTGCAATACAGTGACAATAAAGGGGGAGCACAGAGATATACCTTCATCTCTTCATTGATTTCCCTTTTTACAGGATGAGCTAGCTTCCTGCTTCTTTTATTTTCTGGAGGTCTCACTTCTTTCTCCATTTCTGCCACTTTTTATTTTATTTTATTGTTTGGTGTGTGTGCATGTATATGTGTGTGTGTGTGTGTATGTGTGTGTGTGGTGCGCACACACGTGTGTATGTATTTACTTTGGTGGAGATGAAATGGCTGCTGGTATTATTTGGGAAAAAGCTTTCGGGGGAAGGTTGTGGACAGGAAGGAAGGGAGGACGGGGGTGGCTTTTAGTGCTGATTGGTTTCCCTCTCTTTTCTCTCTTTCTCATTCTCTCCCTTCAGCTCTCTTTCATTTCTCTCTCCCTCTCTTTCTTTCTCCCCTTTTCTCTTTCATCTCTTTCTTGTGTATGCAAGCAAAATACCCCAGGATCACGGTGGCGGGGAAAGCAACTCCTTCTGCTGCGCGCAGAGAAGAGCCATGCTGTGTGGGAGACTCAGGTCAGCGCAAGCCGCGGTCCCCTTCATGTTGGCTCAGGAAGGAGGGGAATGGGACCGCGAATGGGACTGCGGCTTGCACTGACCTGAGTCTAGCGCTAAGGAGTCTCCTGCACAGCATGGCTCTTCTCCACAGCACAGCCAGGTATTCACTTCTCAGTGGTAGCAGCGGAAGGAGTGGCTGTCCCTGCCGCCATGATCCTGGCCTTTGCTTCCACGTGCAAGGAAGAGATGAAAAGAAAAGGGGAGAAAGAGAGCGAGAGCGAGGGGGGGAGAGAGCAATGAAAGAGAGCTGGAAGGAGAGAATGGGAGAAAGGGAAAAGAGAGGGAAACAAATCAGGGGAAAAGAAAGGAAGAGAAAAGAAAGAAAGAAAGAAAGAAAGAAAGAAAGAAAGAAAGAAAGAAAGGAAAGAAAGAAACTTTTTCAGACCTATGTTGAAAGCAATGTCAAGTTAGATCTCTTGCCAAGAAAACTGTAGTTTGCCAGAAAGCAAGTCTGATTTTTTTAAAAAGAAAATAACAGAGATGGCAAAAAAAAATGCATCTGAAAATAAGATTATTTATAATTTTGGATAACGTATTATATTGCCAAACTCAAAAGGTTTTTGATACTTAATTGTTATCGTCGTCGTCATCATCATCATCATCATCATCATCATCATCATCATAATCTCTCTCTCTTTCTTGCTCCCCCCCTCGGAGGGACTGTCATCCCTTGTGGAAAACACAACAAGGAACTCCTCGGCTCCTTGCTCCCCCCCCCAATCTCTTTTTTTGTTGTTGTTGGCCACTGGTGGTCACCGCATATGGTCCTCAGCGATTCGCTCTTGACCGCCCACTGCTTCAAAATGCGCAAGGATGGGACAAAACGGTGCGGATCCTTTTATTAAAACCCCCTGTATTACAAAGGCATTTTAATAAAAAGATTGTGATGACGTCAGTGCCTCACCAGCCATAAACCTCATGGCACGTCACTGTTCTGGCATGATAGTCAAAGCTTTGTTGAATACATTCTCTTTCTCCCTCCACTATCTAGCATTTTTTTAGAAAATATTTTTTGTTAAAAACTTTGATTACAGTAATAAAAATTCAAATTAAACTGGAAGAGAAAAGGAGAGAGCCAGAGAGAAAGGAATAAAAGGTACAAAGAAAGGGGAGACAGGAAAAGGTAAGAAAAGAAAGCAAAATTGAAAGAAGTGACTTCTGATCTTCAACATAATTATAAACAAGTTTAATAGTTTTTTGCCCCCTAGAAGTTTATAAAACAAATGTCTCTTCTTCCCATAGCCCATCCCTTATCCATATGCAAATCCATAAATTATAAATTTTTCAGTTTTGGTGCCAGTAAAAAGTGTTGTCAGTATGTATAGAAATGTGTATTTTTTAAATCTTTGTCAAACAAGCAAACTTTACATTTCAACAGTCTTTTATGTTTAATTTATTTTTATTTTTTCTTTAATTCATTCAAATGACTTGGATTTGATCTTTCTTCAGTTTTCTGTTTCCCATCCCAAAGGCTTCTTTGAGACTTTAGCAAACCTTTTTTTATAAATCCAATAAAAATAATTATACAGGTCATTCCCCTGGTTTGTCACTTGTATTACTATTTTAATTTCCATGGCTTAATTCAAGACCTATGACTTCAAGGTTTCAATTGACAATCTTTATTCAGATCATTTTTTGACTTGTTTTTTATTATTTGTTTTGTCATCTTTAGTCTTCTCTGTTTTATAATCCACACTTTTTAAAAAAATCTAGTATTTTGGTTTTAAGATTCTTATGGCAAACAAAATTTGCTTTACCTCTTTATCCTGTACATCTCTCAAAATATTCGATTCCACTTCTGTCATTTCTTTAACATCATTTGGACATAGATGCAGACATCATTGCTGATATTGTGGCTGCTAATTTCTGGTCCCATTCTTCAAAAATCACCTGGGTTGTTTCAAATTGCAGTACTTACTAATAACAAAGGGTAAGCTTTGACTCCCCTCTCCTTATTCTTTCCTCCCTGAGATCTTTGGTCTCACTTGGTGTCTAATTTATGACATCATAAAGTCTTGAGGTTTGTTCATTTCAGTTTATTGCAGTTGTAGACCTGTGAATATATATATTATATATTATATTATATTATATATACATACATACATACATACATACACATACATACATATATACATACATACATATATGTGACACTAAATACATACCTATTTCCCTGGCTCAGCTGATAAAGGAGAAGAACCTTGTGGCTTAATGGTTAACACATCTGCCTAAGATGCAGTACAGCACAGGTTCTAATCCCAGTAAGGGTATGGCTAGCTGATGAGAGCTAAATAGCTTGAAATAGATCTATACTAGTCTCCCTTTATTTATTTATCAGCACAAATGCAACACAAATGTAAAGGGGTTGTGACACTAAATAAATATCTATTTCCCTGGCTCAGCTGATAAAGGAGAAGAACCTTGTGGCTTAGTGGTTAACACATCTGCCTAAAATGTAATACAGCACAGGTTCTAATCCCAGTAAGGGTATGGCTAGTTGATGAGAGCTAAATAGCTTGAAATAGATCTATACTAGTCTCCCTTTATTTATTTATCAGCAAAAATACAACACAAATGTAACAAAGGCAACAGTAAAAATATTGGCTTTCTGTCTGGATGGTCTCTTGTGATGAGCCGATAGACAGAGAAAGGAAGCAGTGTGCCTCCTCCCATATTTGGGCATACCAGGGGTTGTGACACTAAATACATAAATACACACACACACACACACACACACACACACACACACACACACACGTGTGTGTGTGTGTGTATGTATGTGTATACACACACACACACACACATACACACAGGCAGGCAGGCAGGCAGATAGAATAAACAAAGAATTAATGGCCATAGTATACAAGAAGTGACTTGTGTTAAACATTCAGGGGGAGCCATACAATCTGCTTGCTCAAGGAAAGCTGATTGTGAATATGCTGCTGCTGCTATTGGACAAACATTTGCAATACTATCTTCAATTTTTCACACTCTAGGGGAGGATATTATGTTCCAGCTGCACTTAAGCTCTTTCAAACTAAACCACTATAGGACTCCAACTGGCTCTCTAGCTTTCGTTTCACTCCTTGGATAAGGTTATAGTATAAATTCATCAGAGCAGGTCTCCAGACACCTTGCTGTGTCTCAAATACAAATATTCCACAAGAGACAGGCATGATAGAACTTGAGTTAAGAGTGTGTCTAGCTTCGGTAACCCTTGGTTAAAGCTTAAGCTTTATCCTCGACACCTAGCACCATTAATTCTTCAAGACAGTTTTCAGTACTCATGGATCATAGCTGTTGAAATTAATCTTATAAATCTCAGCTTCTCTTCTTCCTCCATTTTTAAGATGAAATATGATCAGAGGAAACAAACTCTGAAGCAAAGTGCAGAGTGGTAAGCAGATCCAGGGAAAGTCCTAGCCTTTCTGCCTCCAATACACAACAGATATATTGTCACTGCTGCCAGCTACCTTGCACAGCTAGAAGCACCGAGCCATTGGAAAGCTTTCTCTCCATTGTCATAGTCTCCATTTTGCAATATAGAATGGTAAATATTAAAAGATATCATTGGATGACATGTTTTGCCCCTGTGATTCATTATCCAGAGAGATTCTTTACTCTGTGCCATGGTCATTGTCTCCACTCATTCAGAGATATGCTATTTTGCCATTCCTCCCTCAAAAGTATATATTTGAGCTATTGATTCTCACGTCCTCCTGCTTTCTCTAAAAACTACCTATCAATTTTTCTGCTTTCTCGGAAAACTGTCTTTCTTCATAAATGACTTTATCATTCTTTGTAATAACCCCATTTTTCTCATATGAAGAATTAGTACAAAGATTTGATCATTTGCTCACTTCTGGGTAGATGTATAAATCCCTAACCCTTTGTTCTTTAACATCCTCTTTTCCTGCATGTTCCAGCAGTTCAATTTCCTCTGCACCTGAGGCTTCCTGATTTAACCATGCTGTCTTGTCTGTCACATCTCCCTTTCTAGGGGCAAGGGAGCATTTCTTAAGTGTCCTAAAATCTGAAAAATGTCAAGTCATATTCAGTGGTTTCTATTCTGGAAAAACAAAAGAGGAAGGGATTGGAAAGAAAATTAACGTTCAGTAATAATTTCTTGGAGGGGGAAAAGGAAATGATTTAAATATCTCTTCAGGCTAAATTTGTCCTGCTTCAGCTTCCAAGTACATATTTATAGATTTTTCAAATTATTTTTCATCATTTTTTTCCTAATCTACTTCTTAATTCCTTTCCCTTGATATGTCTTTTCTTTCTTGAGGATGGAGCAGAGGTGGGTTCTTACTGGTTCACACTGGTTCAGGTGAACCGCTAGTGGAAATTGTGACTGGGTTACCGAACTGTTAGGGATGGCAGGCAGGCCACGCCCCTGAACCAGTTTCCTGGTCACCCATGCTGTTGCCAGCATTGATTTTAGTCCTGTTCTGTGCATGCGCAAAATAATTTATAGCCAACTGTGCACGTGCATGCAGTGAACCGGTAGTAATGCCAGCAGCAACCCACCCCTGGGATGGAGGACTTATGGTGAAGCAGAAAAATCCATACTGCACCTGAGGTTAGTTGGTTCTTTTTTCTATATTTTTTATGCTAAGAAATGTTCCAAATGATTGCTTTTAGGAAGCTAATAACTCACATGGTTTTGTTTGTTCTTTCTGTGCAATGGATTCCTTCTTTGGAGAAGATAAATGTTTTGCCTTTCATAAGATCCCTTGTTCTCAGAATCAATGGATACCAATCATTCCTGCCATCGTATAAAGCAATGCATATATATAAAAGACTCTTTTGTTTGGCCTGTTGAAATTCCCTGTTATATCATAGAAACCATATGCCAAGGATGGGCAAGAGAAATTTAGCCTTGCTTTGGAAACTAATTTCAGGAAAATCTGTCTGTTATCATTATATTTTTCTGGAAGGATTCCATTGCCTTTTGGGATCTATTATCAAACCTGCTTTAAAATGGAACAATCTTTATAAATAAAAATGTAAATGTTCGTTTGTTCAAAATCTTAAATCTCAGAAAGTTCTTCACCGATTGTTTTGAAATTTTGACACAACGTTGCATTCAAATACGCGGGTGTTTTTATATACCTATATTATATAGATGTCACACCTGTGACAGGTAAAAACATGCTTTTTTGAAAACCAGCGCCATCCGTTGGACATAAAAGCAACACGCTATACTAAATATTTTACGATTCCATTTCAATGTTTCCAATTGCATTGTTATATTGAATTTTCATAGATTTCAATTTATTTTCATTTTGATTTAATTATTTCATATGACATTGCATTGGAATTGAGCTGTGTTGTTTACCATAGCGTTCATTTCATGAGTATAGTATATTCGGAACAGTTCAGCCTCTCTCCAGCTTCGTCCCGACGGTCCCTTTATATGTTTGGCTGGGCTGCGGCCGCACCCTTTCCCGTTTTCGTCCCTCCTCCAATGAGCTTCAGCCATTTTCGCCAAGGGGAGCTGAAGTCCTTCAGCCTTCCCCTCCCCTCTCTCCCCTCCCCTCCTGCCTTTGCTGTCTGCCATGGGGAAGTGCCGGTGCCATCCCTTGGCCACCTCCCCCTGCCCTTAAGCCGGCCTCCCCTCGCCCAGCCCAACGGAGTTTCAGAGGAGGCAGTGTCTCCTCAGCCTGGCTGGACATGCACGCTCTCCACCCCCCCCTCACAGTGAGCCAGCTATGGCCTCATCAAGGTGGCTCCGATGAGGCGGTGCCAGTGGTGTCAGCCTGAGGTGCAGCAGGGCTGGGGAGGCTACTGGGTGCCCCATGAGGCAGCAGCTGCAGTAGCGGCAGTGTCTCTGGATGGGGCCACAGCCGGTGGGGGCTGCCTCGCGTCTGTGTTGCCAGGGGCAGCTCCTTCCTCTTCCTCCTTCTCCTCCTCCTCCTCCTCCTCCTCAGGGGATGCCGGCCACCTCCTCTCACCGCCACCACTGAGGGAAGCCGGGTCAGGGGCGGCAGCGGCAGCCTCGTCTTCCTCTCTTCCTCAGCCCGAGGGAGGCGTCATCATCATCAGTGGTGGCATCAGGCCTTCCTCCCCCTGGTCCCAATGCAGCAGCAGCCTCAGCAGCAGCCGCAGCAGCCGCAGCAGCTGCAGCAGCAGTGTGACTCAGCAGTGGAGGCACAGGAGAGGAAAAGATGGCACAGACCACGATGTTGCCTCTGTGGGCCAGCAGCAGCAGCAGCAGCGGCACTGGCTTGGAGGACTTCCTGCCTGGCCTGCTGGCCTAGCCAATGCCACCTCCCCTGGCCTCTGCTGCTTCCTCCATCTCAGTGTCCTCCTGCCCTCCCTGGGTGCCTCTGCCGCAGAGCCTGGCACTGATCTCACAGGGAGGAGGCATCGGGGGTCCAGCAGGCACCCAGTTGAAGAAGAGCAGCTTCCAGATCACCAGTGTGACCCCGGCGCAGATCTCGGCCAGCCTCAGCTCCAACAACAGCATCGCCAAAGACATGGAGAGCTATGACAACCTGGACGAGTCACACACCGAGGACTTCTCCTCCTCCGAGATCCTGGACATCTCGCTCTCCTGGGCTATCAACTTGGGGGAGCCCAAGGGCAGCTCCTCCGAGGAGACACTCAACAACTTCTACGAGGCCGACAGCCCTGGTGCAGTCTCCCCCAACCAACCTCACCCGGCCCAGCAGCCCCGAGGCCTGACCAATGGCAGCGCCCACCCGCCGCCCCACTATGCCCATGGGGGACACCCCTAGACTCCCTCTCACATCCTCCCATGTCTGGAGGGACCCCATCCAGCTCATTGTTCTGGAGGCTGCCCATCACGGGGAGCTTGGAGGTCACCAGGCCGGGGCCTGCAGGAGCATCCTCCATGGTGGCTCTTGTAGGGGCTACCATGGCTAACTTCCATGCAGGGATTGCCTCTGCCAGAGGAGCTGTAGCCAGTGCAGCGAGTGGCAGGGCGGACCAAGTGGGCAAGACTCTCATGAACCTTGCTGCTTTTGGCAACAGCATGACCCTGCCCAGAAGGAACCACCCTGGGAATGTTTCTTTCTTCACATGCTGTTGGTAAATGTGCCCGGTCCAACATTTTTCCAGCAATTGAAAATTTTTTCTCACATGAACAATTATATGTTGCGTGTTCTAGAGTCAGCAAACCAGACAATCTCTATATCTGCACATACAATGGAACAACAAAAAATATTGTATACCCACAAGCATTGTGAAATTAAACATAGTAGAAACTTGAACTTTCTCTTTTCTTTCTTTTCCATTTAACCAGAATGGGCCATAGCAACACGTGGCCGGGTACAGCTAGTAATTTAATATAAGGCATTGAACAACATTAATTCAAACTATGCATTATGAGTCTTGGCAAAATCAACTCTTTCATGCCTGGCACTGATGTATTGTATTTCTAATAATGCTTTGGCTGTCTTCATTTCATGTTTTTGCTGCCTTTTCTGTCTCTTTTTTTCACTCTCTTTCACAGCCTTTGCTTTTACTTTTCAAACTTTATTCACTGCCTTCGTTGTCTTCTTTGGAAAAACATAGTACAACTTTACCCACATCTGAAAAATAGAGAGCAGAAGCTGTGAGAAGGGTAGAAGAAGAATACAGCAAAAGCAGTGAAAACGTGTATGAAATGGAGGCAACCAAGCAGCAAAAAGCTTTCCAAAAACATGGCAGCTTTAGCCACAGTTAGGAAATGTTCACTCAGCATAGGGAGCAGAGCAACTGGGCACAAAAGGCAAATACAGGGAACAGAAAGGGGAGGCAGCCAAGCAATGAGTGAGCTTCTGGGGTTGCTTGCCACCCTGCAAGGCAGATATAGGGTGTCCAAAAGTCCATCTCTCTCTCTCTCTCTCTCTCTCTCTCTCTCTCTCTCTCTCTCTCTCTCTCTCCCTCCCTCCCTCCCTCCCTCCCTCCCTCCCTCTCTCTCTTTCTCTCTCTGTGTGTGAGAGAGTGAGTGAGTGAGTGAATGAGTGAGTGAGTGAGTGGTGGGATTCAAAAATTTTTACTACTGGTTCTGTGGGCATGGTAGAGGAAGGATACTGCAAAATCCCCATTTCCCTCCCCACTCTCAAAATTGAGAACTGGCTGACTCTGGGGAGGGAGGGAGGGAGGGAGGGAGGGAGGGAGGGAGGGAGGGAGAGAGAGAGAGAGAGAGAGAGAGAGAGAGAGAGAGAGAGAGAGAGAGAGAGAGAGATGCATGCAGACACTTGGGCCTGGGTGGGATCAAGCTCAGAATGGTTTGAATTGAACTTTCTTAACAAACTATGATTCTTGGTTTATAACTACAATGGTAGCGCATGGATTACTATTGTAAGTTGATTAGTCATGTGAAAGCTTGCTTTTGCATCACACCATTGGAAATTCTGGACCCAGTTGTGGTCCTAAGTCAAGGACTATCTGTACCCTGAACAAAGGAATTTATGGTGCCGCCAGACAAAAATACTATCTTTGTATTGTAAAGCTTCTAGAGACCCTCTTCAGAAAGACATCTTTATTTTTAACTCTGTTGCAAAAGCAAAAAATGGGAGGAGTTATTGCATGTTTCATCTGCTCCCTTCCTGGAAGGAAGAAGACCTGCTTATTGCCTCCCTGGTCTTTTCTGGGTGGGGGGCCTACATTTGTACCACAGCAGCCACAAATTTATTTTTTTATTTTTTTTATAGAGAATACAAGTATAAATATAACATGTATACATATAAGTATAAGCAGTTATAAATATATACATAAGAAATGAGTACAAATAAATGGGAACAGTAAGACAGGGACGGTAGGCACACTGGTGTGCTTATGCATGCCCCCTTATAGACATCTTAGGAATGGGGTGAGATCCATGGTAGACAGTGTGAAGTCAAAGTTTTGGGGAAACAAATGGAGAAGAAGGAAGGAGAGTGAAAAAGACAAATGACATAGGAAAGGGGATGTGATTGGCAGCATAATTAAAAAAGAGCATGTAGAAAGATGTTGTTGTTGTTGTTGTTGTTATTGTTAGTTGTGAAGACATGCCTGACCCATTGTGACCCCATGGACAATGCTGTCCATGGGGTTTTCATGGGAAAGATACTGGAATGGGTTGCCATTTCCTTTTCCAGTTTTGTCAGAGCCCTCTGCTATGACCTGTCCATCTTGGATGGTCCTGCATGGCATAGCTCTTATCTTCATTGAGCTACGCAAGCTTCTTCGCCACAACGAGGCAGTAATCCATGAAGGGCTTATAAACATAGCTTATAAATAGATTCCGGAGCCCCATGAAACAGTGTATTGCACCTCTGGCTCTCATAAGCATAGCAGCAGCTTTTTCCTTGTTCTTCCCAAGGAACCTTCAGCCAAATATGTCACTAAATGAGAGACGGAGAGAGAGGGGGGGAGGGAGGGAGAGAAGTGGGTGGAAAGAGGATCTTCATAGACCCACTTAACATGCTAGAGAGAGCAGGAATCTCCCTGTAATTTACATATAAGAACAATATACTAGAGGTCCTCTTAAATCGGATAAGATCAAATCAGGAAATTAGGGGCTTGACCATAAAAAAAGAACAATATAAAGTACAGGCCTTCGCAGATGACATGGTCTTTATTGTGGAAGACCCCTTACTTTCAGGACCGAATTTGATGAAGGACATTGAGAACTTTGGGTGTGTGGCCGGTTTAAAAATAAACAAGGAAAAAACAAAAATGATTATAAAAAATTTCCCCAAAAACCAGATTGGAGAACTAGAGAAAACAATGGAATTAAAGGTAACTAAAAAAATTAAGTATTTAGGGATCTGGCTGTCTGCGAAATGCTCTTCCATAAAAGAAGACAACTATGATAAGTTGTTACAGAATACTCAAAAGGACTTAAAAACCTGGTCAAAACTACAACTATCACTGATGGGAAGAGTCGCAGTAATTAAAATGAATGTTTTGCCAAAAATCCTCTACCTATTTCAAACGGCACCGGTTAAGCTAGGGGAAAAATTTTATAATGATTTGGACAAAATGATTCGAAACTTTATATGGAATGGTAAAAAGCCCAGAATAAAATATATGCACCTGCAGGATAAAAGAACTCAAGGAGGAATGGGATTACCAGAATGGAAAACATATCATCAAGCAGCAACAACTATGTGGATAAAAGAATGGGTAATGTTAGCTAATAAAAGAATCTTAACAATAGAGGGCCACGACCTGCAATACGGGTGGCACAACTACTTATGGTGCGAGGGAAATAAAATCCACAATTATTTTAGTAGTCACCATTTAAGGGGGGTATTGATTAAGGACTGGCTCGAAATTAGAAGGAGATACTACACGCAACTACCTAAATGGATATCTCCGACGGAAGCCCTGATATACCCGAATTTGATAAACTTGGATAAAATTGTTACCTACCAACAGTTGCTAGACGACCAAAACAAACTAAACCCCAGGGAAAATTTGGCTCATAAGGGAATAAACATCGATTGGCGGCCATATCTTCAAATTCAAAACAAACACAAATTCGATCTAGCACAACCCGGCTTCCAGAACAAGAACCAGGAATTAGATAAAATTTTAATTGGACCAGATGAGAAATTAATTTCAAAAATATACAACTGCTTACTGATTCGAAAAACGGAAGCAGAAAGAGTAAAAGAAGTCATGGTAACCTGGGCCCAAAACATCGGCCACACAATAGACCTAGACGACTGGGAAAGAGTCTGGGAATGGAACCTAAAATTGACAAAATCGACGGCCTATAAAGAAAATATATATAAAATGTTCTACCGCTGGCATCTTCCACCGACAAGACTGGCGAAAATGTCTTCAAAAGTTTCGGCCATATGCTGGAAATGTAAAACAGTGCTGGGCACGTACTACCATATGTGGTGGACGTGTCCGGTAGCCAAAGCATATTGGAAGCAAATACTAGGATGGCTGAATGGAATCTTGTCAATTAAACTATGTCTTAAGCCGGAAACTTTCTTATTAGGGATAATAGATCAAAAAATTTGCAAATCTGACCAATACCTCCTAGTCCATATTCTGACAGCGTCAAGGATTGTTTACGCACAGTGCTGGAAGAGTGAAAATGCCCCCACCAACACTATGGTGATGAATAAAATTTTAGAACTAGCAGAAATGAACAGATTGACGATGCGAATTAATGACAAAGAAGATACAGACTTTTATACAGTCTGGGAGAAGCTGTACAAATGGCTTGATGAGTCAGTGAAGACTTAGACACAAAAAGAGATAGCTGACTAACCTAATACGATTAAACCAATAACTCAAATGAACAATATACAACAACTGAGAGATAAGCGAAAGGAGAAATGTATCAGGGGCGAGAACCCACCGTCGAGCAATTTTGTTACACTACAATGTTGGGAAAACTTAAAAAAGCTGATAGGAAATCCGCTATAATTACCTGCATGAAATTAGCGATTAAACTTCATTTTAGATGAGGCGAGAGGACTTATAATCCTTGCCTCTTCAAGCAAGGAAAGGAAAAGAGAACCAAGTTGTCCTCAGCAGAGGAAAATATGCAAATGTAACAAAGGTTAGAAGGGAGGGAAGGAGGACAGTAGGGAAGTCAGGATGGAGAGGAGAAAGGAGAGGAATAGGAAAGGCAGAAGAAGGGGGGAAGGATAAAGAGGAGGAAGAGAAAGAAGAGAAGGGAAAGAAGGTGGGAAGAAAGAAGGAGAGAAGAAAGAGAAGAAACTGGGGGAGGAAGGAGGGAGGGAAGAAGAGAGGGTAGTAAAGAGGGAAAGAGGGAGGGAAAGAAAGAGAGAAGGAGTGTTGAAAGGAAGGAAGGAAGGAGGGAGGAAAGGAGGGAGGTTAAGAGAAAAGAAAGGAGGAGGGAAAGAGGAAGGGAAGGAGGGAAGGTATGTGTGAAGGAGGGGGGGATCGAGGGAGGGAAAGGAGGGGGAAGGAAAGGAGGAAAGGAGAAAAGAAAGGAGGGAAGGCAGGGGAGAAGGAAGTAAGGGGGGGAGGGAAGAAAAGGGTATGGAAAAGAAGAAATGAGGGAAGAGAAGAGGGAGGGAAGGAATAAGATACCTAACCTTTGATGTGTATAATGATTTGATAGTATGGGAATATCTTGAAATGTAGTTGTATTGTTTTTTACAAGTTACGGATGTTTTATTTTCTTTTTACCAATAAAATCTTTTTTAAATTTTTTTTTTTAAAAAAAGAACAATATACCATGCTGAATTCATTTCAAACTGTGGTTGTCAGGGTTATTCTAAAGTGTATATAGCTTGGCTGCCAGAGAAATGTAAACTGGAGTGATGGAATTTGGAATGAAAAGGAAATTCAAAATCAACCTGAGGCTTACTACATATGTTGCAACACAGAGTACGATTGCAATGCCCATGACCGATTTTGCTTAAAGATGCGAAACCCATTTTTTTTAACTGCTCCAAATATTGGGAAGTTGAGCCATTCTGCTTTGTTGAAAATTCCACCCAAAAATTCTACTTTTTTCTATTTGTGGTAAAGAAAACAGGCACTGGAGAACACTGTTTATTTAAATTAATTTTAATAAAATTTTGGAACGTTTTGTTCATATATGTTGGTAACTTAGACCAGGAAATAGGGTAGAATAGTGAAAACCATATTTATTTTGGATGTTTCATTAGCTTTTGAAATCATCAGTCAAGATATCCTACTGGATCACTTATTTAATTATATCTAAGAAGACACGGGATTATGCTATAATCCTTTTTAGAGACTATTCTCAGAAAGTGACTTTGGAAGTTTTTTTGTACCACTACTTGACGATTTATGTGGTGCCACCACAAGATCCTATCCAATTGTTCTCTATACACTTCTACAAATGCCTAAAATTGTTACGGAAGACCATCTGGAGAGTTGAGCTGAAGTATCTTCAGTATGGGAATACTTCTCAGCTTTTCTTCATCCACTCATCACAGTGAGGAGTCCTTGAACGAATCCCTGGAGACTTTTATGATCGATGATGGCAAAGAAGCAAAATTTATAGCAGAAAAGTCAATTACACTTGAAAAAAAGGTTTACAACAAGTCTTAGATGGGACTGTTTTACCTTGAATTCATCCAACTGCACAGCTTGTGAATCCTCCTAGGCTCATTGTTAGCTGGGGAAGCTCAAATAGCTGCTTTGAAGAGGAACCTATTTGCAGCATGCACTGCTATCTATGGTGATATTCTGCGTATTGCAAAGTATATTATATGAGCTTCCCTATCTATCCTATGCCCTCTCGAGTATTTTGGGGGGAATGGGACACCTGAGGATATGCAGCATCTACCCTGCATTGAACACATTTCTGATCCAAATTCAAAGAAATGTTCTTATTTTTAAAGTATGAAAAGATCTGTGATCACTTTCATATTATGTATATTTTTATTGCACTTTCAGATCAGGGATGGGGGGGGGGATGTTCTTTTAACCACTACTGATTGGGCCAAAATACAGAGAGGGCCTTTTCTATAATAGAAACATTTCCAATTTTTGGTTTTAGAGCAAATTTTATTAATGTTTTATTCTTACACTTAAATTACATGAAAAGATGTAGGTTGAGTTTTGATTATGGATGGATGGATGGATGGTTGCTGATAATTATTCTTATAATTATGTTATGGTTTTTAATACTAAGTCACATAGAGTTGCCTTTGTGATTCAGGTGACACATAAGTTGATTAAAAAACTAAATATTTCATAAAAGAATCGCTCACAGAAACAAGGCACAAGTATAGCACAGTGTGATATTAAAAAAGAAAAGAAAAGCTACTAATATTACCAAAAAGTGAAAACAGAAGTCAGAGTTGAGTACAAATGTTTTTAAAAAATAAAACAATATCTTTGAATGCATTGTTTTCAGTCAAGTCTGTACTTCCAGAAGGCAAATAAAACTCTGAGATAAGTAACTGAAATGCTTCTGAATTCCATATGACAAAGTACAAGCAACTCCCAGAAGCTATCACCAAATATTCATTTCAAGAAAAGTTAACTATTGATATTTAGAGGCAACCATCCAAATATATGTAAGGGACCCACCTATGCTACAGCACAAACAATTCATGCAAACGTCCCACATGTTCACTTAATAACAACTTGCCTCCAGAAGTTTGAGAATGCTCCAACATTGAAAGTTTTTAAGAAGAGATTGGATAACCATCAGAAGTGGGTTTCACATTTTGTTACCACTGGTTCGCCCAGTGCACATTTTCCACTACCAGTTTGGGCGAACTGGTCCGAACTGGCTGAATACCATCTCTGATAACCATTTATCTGAAATGTTGTAGGGTTTCCTGCCTAAGCAGGGAATTGGACTAGAAGACTTCCAAGTTCCCTTCTAACTCTTTTATTCCTATTCCTATTCCTATTCCTCAGTCTCAGATTGCAAGAGAGCTCTTCCTACAGAGCTACAAGGTCCTTGTTCTTGGTAGATGCCTTATCTCAAAGGTTATACACAGGATTGGAGACACTCTGGGATATACTGTTTGGCCAGTCACATATATGGACACTGCTACCGTGTGTGTGTGTGCATACACATACATACATACATACATACATACATACATACATGTGCATAAACATGCACACTCCTTCAAGTTAGTGTTGAGTTTTAGTGATTGACTGGACAATGCAGTTTTCTTGGCAACTTTATCAGCAGTTGTTTGCCCATGACTCCTGCCTAGGGTTAACAGAGAGTGTCCGCCCTCCCCCCCCAAGGCCATCCAGTTGGTTTTGTGCCTAAAGTGGGCTTAGAGCTCATAGTCTCCCAATTTCTAACCTGGAGCCTTATCCATCACACCATACTAGCTCTCCCTATCATTCTGCTCACTCCCTAAATGGGATCCAACCAATTGTCTTCAAGTGACTCTTTGCTATAAGATTGTGGTCAAAATTGTTCTAAAGTCTTGGTATAACATTAACAGCAATGACATTTTGAAAGTTAACTTCTTTGTATGTATTGTAAGTATGAATAGTAATAATGTGCCATGTTTGGGCTGCGAAAATCTGGAGATGTTAGATGGCAGTAAAGAATGAGTATTCTATGCCTCTCTCTGATGTAATCTAGTGATCATGTGAATTTTTGCAAACCATATTGAACCATATTATTAGTGTGAGGCATCCTTGGTGCCTTCTGAGCTTCCTTCCTTGTTTGTTTGTTTGTTGCAGACATTTCATTACCCAAACTAAGAAATATCATCAGTGCTAGTGTTACCTAGTTTGGGTAATGGAATGCCTGCAAGAAAACAAGCAAGGTCAGAGAGCACCAAGGACCCCTCATGTCAACCCTGAGCTACAAATATTCTCCTTTATTAATATTATTAATGTATCTGTTAACAAAGATTTGAACAGGAAGCAGTCTGAATTCACATTCATTTAATTCTTCCACAGAGTGTAATTGCTGAATTGCTCACTTTTCTCTGAGCTCAGTGCATCTTCCTCAAGAGATCCTCTGGATGTTGTATCCTTTTGTGTGCATTTATGACAAAAAAAATGATAGAACGGATGCATGTGTTTTGTGCTTGTGTGCAATGTCACGGCCTGACAAACCAGTTTAGCTATCTTACTGAACATCCCAAAACATATGCAATCTAAATGCGTATTAGCTCATGTATTTCCAGTAATGATTTTTATATATATATTCAGTGCTTTAATTCTGAAATCACATAGGACAAGCTGAATATATTAATAGATAGTAGAAATACACCGAAGGGAGGAGTAGAGGGATAGAAGAAAGAGGGGTAGAGAGGGTGGGAGAGAGGATGGGAGGGAGGGTGAGAAGGAAGGGAGGGAGTGTACTGGGAGAGAGGAGTGGTAGAGGGGGAGGGGAAGTAGGGTAGAGGGGAATGTTGGAGGGAAGATGGAAAGTTGGAGGGGGGCGAAAGAAAGGGTGTATGGAGGGTCGAAGAGGTACATTGGGTTTCTATTTTGGGGGGTATTGCTGACAAGAGGAATGGCCGTGTTTATTGTTTAATGTTATATGGCCCCGGTTATGCACAGTATATATGTGACTGTACGAAATGAAAATGGAAAATAAATAAAAACACATTTACATAGCAATTCTGAAATCATCCATTCTCTACTGAGGGGTTAAGAGGCTCGTTGGAACTATATCCATTTTTTTCTGAAGGTTTAGCAGCACCCATAGGAAATCTGATTAGATCTTATGTCTAGGAAAAGTTGTAGATAGTCTTTTTTTAAAAAAAAACCTAATATAAAATTGCTCATTTTAGAACATTGGATGCCTAGTTTTGGTTTGCACATGTAAACTGTCAAATCTGTATGTTATCTTTGGTGCTGCTCTTAATGTAAAACTCAAGGCAATTACTGAAGGGACAAGAATCTGTAAAATATGCAAAATGATTTCTATTATTTCCCAGCATATTCAGGAGAACTAGTTTTACTGATGATCTGTAACATTCTGTTCTTGTCAAATTAATCCTTTCTGCATTAGTTGCTAAAAATTAACTCTATGTTACAGCTATCTATGTGTCTGATTTTTATCAGTTACATAAAATCAGTGTCACACAATCAAATAATAGTGTGTTTTTGTGTTTGTGTAAAGAAATCTTTTATCTTTCTCACTGTATTTGTATTGTATTTATTATTTGTATTTGTATTTATTAATTTTGGAGATGAGAGTGGGTGCAGGAATCACCACAGTAATCACATTCCTTTGTTATATTTATATATGCTTGTTTCAGCACTATCTCCCATTCTCAGGTCCTAGTAGTCTTCCACATTTGCTGTAAGAAGGATAAACTAGAATACATTTTGTGACATTTTCATAGAACATCATTCTATCAGCAGAAGGAACCTGTATTTATTGCTCACCGTACATGCAATAATTATACATTATTAATTATCTGTACAATTGCAATTTAGAAAATCCATCTTTTACCCATAATGCTATTCAAAATTATTCAAGCCAAAAAAATCCTAATAACCAAAGAGGTATTTAAAAAAATCATACTATTAACTACGTTTAATGAAAAATCAGTGAAATCAGGCTCTAGCAATTGTTCAGCAATAAAGAAGAAACAACCACTACAACAGCACAAAAATGAAATTTTCCTTTCATAAATAAGCTATTTTTAATGGAGGAAGTGTCCCTTTAAAATGGCTTAATTTATTTATTTATTCAACTTATATGCTATTCATCTCACCTGGAGGTGATTCTAAACAGAACATAGATGTCAGATGATAAAGGCAGTAAAAGACTTGGACTGCCTGCAGCAAGTAAGGGTTGTAAAGAAAGTTAGATGATTATCAAATAACCCCCTACAAATAAATGGAAAGGAAAAGAAGGAATGCCTAATCATTTTGACTTCATGTTCTGGAAAACAAAGAATATAAAATTATGCCATTTAAAAAGATTATGCATATCCTATAGATAATTAGCTATGGTGCATTTGAAACTAAGATTCTAGAAATCAATATTTTCAATATTAAGGAAAAATGAAGAACACAAGGACATAATCTCAAACTGATAGGAGGAAAGTCCAAAAGCAATGTTATAAAGAATGACTTCACAGAAAGACTAGTGGAAGCTCGAACCAACTTCCAGATGAGATAGTGGATCAGTAACTGACTTTAAATATGCTTGGGGAAAAACACATGTCTAGCATCCAACAACAAAGATAAAAATAATAATGTAACATAATAAATAAATACATTAAAAAGAAAACAAAGATCTCAAAGGGCAAATCCAATGACCTAGTAGGTCTCTTTCTGCAGTCAGTTTTATATGTTTCTCAAATAAATTTTGCAGAATTTATTTAAATTTTACTTCCCCTCGTGATCTATTACTAAAATAGATTTCAACCTAGCTGTCATTTGCCAAATCCATAACCAAAGATAATCCATGTGATGGCGTAGGTTTTTTTGAACTGGGAGAGTGAGCAAATTGGTTTTCTTTTTCTTTCAGTAAAGCCACTGACTGCATTCATCCAACCTGGTCCCAGGGCAGCAATTCCTTGTGAAGGAGCAGTATGGTAATTCGGGCAACAGGAAAATTGGGCTGAAGCCCAGCCTCATTCCATAGGGTGATGTCATTTCCTCCTGGCAGCTAAGAATGGCGAGGTGGAATGCTAAGTGGGTGACTGTGTCTGATAATTCATTTGTTACTTTGAAAATAAAGTTGTCGAAGCCTTTTTGGAACTGATGTTAAAGCAGTCAGAAGATTTCAAGTTTTAAAATACTATATGCTAAAACAGGAAGTCTGGAACCTGCCAGGCCACAGAAATAATACACAACGACACAGAAGAAGCAACTCTGGTAATGTAAGAATGAAACAAGACAATTGTTCCCATGTGTATTGAAGCAAGGGAAGGCCAAAGAATTGTGGTTGACATTTCTTTGGGGGACTGAGAGTTGATGATTCAAAGTGAGGCCGGCTTTAGCACATATACCAAGACCAGCCTTGGATTCTCATTCTTTAAAATGTTTGGGGGAATAGTCCCAAATGTACTTAAGGTACAACAATGACCTGGATGACTGAAAATCTCCATAGACATTTTTGAGCATAGGATTCTAAATAAAAGGTGAATGATTAGCCACTGTTTTTTGTTATGTATTTCAACTTTCTTTTTCAAAGAAAAAGAAAAATAAAGTTTAAAGGCTGCAGATTGTCCTGCCCTACTACTGAAGTTAAGGCTACCATCATTAGATTGATGATTTAGAAGATTAGAATCTCAGAAGCAGGAGTCTGTGTTTTAAATGTCTTTCTGGAATGTGCATCTAATTAGATCTCCACATATACCCTCAGACAGTGGTGGGATTCAAATAATTTAACAACCGGTTCTCTGCCCTAATGATTTCTTCCAACAACCAGTTCACCAAACTGCTCAGAAAGTTAACAACTGGTTCTCCCGAAGTAGTGCGAACTGGCTGAATCGCACCACTGCTCTCAGAGCCCCTTGATGAAGTGGACTGTGATCCATGAAAGCTGATGTAGGAATGGGTGTATTAAATGTTTAGGTGCTACAAGACTCTTTATTGTTTGGCCTATTTCCCAAAAAGGTGGGACTTCTCAAGGGTTAAAGTAGATGGCACCTTCCTATTTCATTCTTCAATCCTTCCTTTAATATCTCCTCCCGCCCTTTCCCTCCCACCCTCTCTCTCTTTCTCCCTCCCCCCATTTCTCCACTCTCCTCCCACCATTGCAGCTTTTTGCAGGCAAGGCACAAATCATTTTTGAAGTCTTGTCTCACCAGTCATTCAGGGTTGGCTGATTCTTGTGCAGAAAGTCTCTGGTGCTGTGGATAGATTCTAGGAAGAATGGTTACTTAAAAAGGCATCAGCAAAGCTTAATCAGACTGAATGAACCTCGAAGGAACTGTTTTAAGGCTGAATTTTTATTTCTTTTGTTCCATCTAGACCTGACAGAATTAACTTGTGTTACTCATAATAGAACAAAAGAGTAATATATACAACAAAGCCCACTTCAACCAAGTTCAAGAAAGAAATATATTCATAAGAATATAGCTCTTTGTAGTAAAATCAAGAGATGCATTATTAGTTGAGAGAATGCTATTTCCTTGGGGTATACATGATGCAGAAGCACATTACTTGATGTATAGCATGTTTTTATAGCTATCATACTTTCCCTTGGGATCTAATATGAAAAGTAACGTGGTTATCAACATTTGTACCCATATTTTTCATAAACAGCAAGCATGTGCATATCAAAAGGATTTTATTTTTAGAGTAAACCTTTCACTTATTGAGGATAGACTGCCATATGAAATCTAAAAGTCAATTTGAAAATTTGAAACAAATTATTTTTGAACTTTAATGGCAGGCGCTAGCTGCCTTCTGCTGATATCAGAAACTAAGCTGGGTTACCTCATAAATATTTGCACAGAGAGCTTCCTGGAAATTCCAGTGATGTTGATCAGACTGTGGTCTTGGTCTGTGGTAAGTCTAGGATAAATAGCTCCAAGAAAACTGCATAGAAAGTGTACTCACAATTTGAGCTCATCTTGAAAACACCTTTTATTTCACTTAATCTCAGGAAGGGCATCCAGTCAGTAATTGCTCAGCTCCATCCAGCCACACCTACTCTGTATTAAAGGATTACAGGGTGGTGAAAAAGGAAATTTATTGATGAACACTAATGAGTGTTTGACTCATTCAATGACATGGTTCTGGCTAATAGATTTACAATAGTTCATTTAGTGACCGTTCAAAGTTACAACACTGAAAAAGTGACTTTTGACCATTTTACACACCTTGTGGCCATTGCAGCATCCCCATGGTCACATGATCAAAATTCAGATGCTTGGCAACTGAGTAATATTTATGATGGTTGCAGGGTCCCAGGGTCATTTGATCCCCTTTTACAGCCTTCTGATAAGCAAAGTCAATGGGGAAGCAAGATTCACTTAACAACCATGTTAAGTGTTAACAACCATATATAAGTCTAAGTGCTATTGCTGTGTTACTAACGTAATAACTGCAGTGGTAATAACTGTGGTAAGAAAGGTTGTAAAATGGGGCAAAAATAGCTTAACAACTGCCTCACTTAGCAACAGAAAATTTGGGCTCAATTGTGATTGTGAGTCAAAGACTACTTGTAATTCCACTTCCACGTCACATCCATTTCTACTGTACATATTGGTATTTGCATTTATGTTAGAGGCTTTTTTATTTAATGTACTTCATACATATTTTTTTTTCAGATAATTGAGTCCAAGCTGCAAGTTCTCCCTCAAATATACATTTTTGTTTGTAACTGTTTTTTTTCCAAACACATGCTTTGCTTTGCAGATTTTGAGTTCAACATGTCTCTGAAATGACATTTGAAGAGGTATGGTGGCTGAAGATAAACTTTGTTCCAGTCCATGGCTTATTTTAGGAAATTAGTGTTAAATTGACTTGCCAATAAATAAGGATTAGATCTAGTTCAGTCCTTCCTCCTTCTCTGAATAAAGAAGTGTCTTGGCAGAACAACAAGCTATGACTTCACATGGACTTCCAGAACCTGCTTAATCCCCTCCAAACAGTTTGCAAATTAATGTTTAATGTGACAGAAGGTGAAAATCATCAAACATATGGGAGAAATATCATTTTAAGATGATAAAAGCCTAGGGGCCAGAAGAATTATTTCTTCTTCCCCTGCGGCCTATGTCAATGCACCTTTTCCTGAATTATCTACTGAATGCTTAATTATGTACTGAACTATCCATTGAAGTTGGTATTTCTAAAAAGAGGTTACATGGATGAACCAAAACTTTGAAAACTATTATGATCATATACGAAATTACTGAGTATATTTAAATGCAAAGCATCAATTCATCTGTTGATTAAAGATAAAGATTGAACAATGTTGGAGAGCCAAGTGCCATTATTAATATTGTTCCTTCCCTTACATGAGAAAAATCACATTCACAGTAAATAATGTAATAAAATTGATGGACATAAATCTATATCTTTATAGATATAGCCTCATTTCTTTTTTGGAATACAGGTAGTCTTCGACTTATGACTGGTTACTTACCAAACATTTAAAGTTACAATGGATCTTCCTGGGGGTAATTATGACTCAGATTTGAAGTGCTGTCACATGTCCCTTCACCATGGACATGTGACAGCACTACAGGAATTCAACAACCAGTCCATATTTATGGTCATTTGCAATGTCCTGCAATCATATAACTGCATTTTAAGATTTTTTTTTCTGAAAACCAGCCCATAGTGAAGCATTGATTTGCTTAACATCTGTAGCATTTGCTTAATTTTTGAGACAATATCAAATTTCTCAGTGTTGGAGATTATCTGAACTGAACCCTCTATTTTATTTGGCACTTGCTGGATAGATAAATAGATTTGGTTTGACTTCCCCCCCCCCCGCCTCCCCCCCCATTCCCCCCTCAGCTCTAATTTCAATACCTCAGATTAGCTAACACTAACTCCAAGGTTAATTGTGGAGACCTTCCAGGTCATATGAAATACATTAACTATGCAATTATCTAAACTGCATAAGCTAAAGGACCACTTTATCACAATTCCATTACTTATGCATGTAAGGAAGGTTTTACATTCAGATTGTCTTCTATAATATGGTGATGGCAAAAGTATTGAATTAAATTGATTGGTCTGGCAGATAAGACTGGGTTCTTGAAGTTTAGGGATCTATTTGTCTATTTCATTGGCCAGATCAGATTGAGGAATCCAATCTGCCTTGCATTGGCTAAAGTTGGGAGAGTCCATTCCAATTTCTAATCTTGTTTAGAGAGTTAAATGTGGGGTGGGTGGGGGGAGAGATAAAAGTCTGCAGTTAACTATAAAATCAAAAATACATCAAATTTACTGATAATAGAATTTAAAATCAGTTGTTATATGAACCTTTCTTTAAGGAGATGTATTTTATGCATAATATAAAGTATAATTAAATATAGGCAGATTTGTGTGTGGTATATATAATGTTTCAGTATTTATATAGCAATAGCATTTAGACTTATCTACTGCTTCACAGTGCTTTCTAGCCATCTCTAAGCGGTCTAAAGCAGCCTGCAGTACTGCATTCTAACTACTGTGCCACCATGGCTATAGAGTGTAATATAAACTGTTATTTAAAGTGTCCCAAATATTTCTGAAAGATATTTGTATGTGTTCATGTGCACGCATATGTATATGCACATCTGGGACAGCCAATTTAATGTAGACAATTTAGTATAAATTGCTCATAGTCCGTTGGAGTTGGATGGCTAATAAATTTAAAATAATTATAGTAATGGTGAAAGACACTAGAAATTGGTAAACTGTTGCCTTAGGCATAAAGCCAGCTGGATGACTTTGGGCAGTCATTCTCTTTCAGCTCTAGGAAGGAAGCAATGGCCAGCTACTGACAAAAATTCCACCAGGAAAA
Organism: Thamnophis elegans; assembly: GCF_009769535.1. Lineage (NCBI taxonomy): Eukaryota > Metazoa > Chordata > Lepidosauria > Squamata > Natricidae > Thamnophis > Thamnophis elegans. Next base: position 92,840,107 of record NC_045542.1, read on the forward strand.
CTGTAGGGACATTTCTGTATGGTCATTAAGAGTTAAGACTAACCGAAAGGCACCCACAACCCACAAATAAAACACCAATAGCCATACACTGTTACAAGTGTGTACATATTTCTCAAATGTATATGCTTTGTTACAGTGGTGGGTTGCTCCTACCGTTGCTACTGGTATGCTGCTTGTGGTCTGTTCGTGCACATGCCGGACAGGCGCTGCACACACATGCACACTCTACTGTCCCTGCGACACCCCACTGCTTTTCTGGAGGTTGCGCAGGCGACGCATGTGGTGTGCGCATGCTCAATTGGCCCAGTTGCTTCAAAACCAGGTAGGGAAGGCGGGCCAAATGAGCCACCATACTGGTACAATGCCCGCTGCTCCCGACTACTACCGGTACGACTGTGCCAGGCCGTACCGCTTGGAACCCACCACTGCTTTGTTATCCAAATCCCCCCAATATTAATCCTTTTTATACAGTTCTTGGAATGAAAATGAGAGTTTTGTCTGGCCCCACCATTACATTTAAACATGACTCTTTGAGTATGTTTTTGACTCTTCCTACAAATGGGGACAGATAAACAGTTTTGTTTTTATTCTAAGCAGCTGCCTAAGTGAACAATTTTCTTCCTTCTGACATTTCTTTGTGAGTTGCATTTCCCTAAATTGAAAGAAAGTGTTCTTGATGAGGCCACACCTGCATCATTTATATAAAAATAGCTAATCAGCAGCTGTCTGTTCCAAAGCTGTGTAAGAAAACCCAAGTTTATCAGACATATTGGCCTCCCTGTCTCCTCACAGGAGACGAAAAAGTTACAGCCTTATGTTTTTAACAGCTGTCTGGCTAGGACAGCCAAAATGTTGCCAGGGCACGGCCAATTACCACTTTCCTCTCGTGGCTTCACCTCTTGAATGATCTCAGAAAGTAATCACTAAAGCAGACAGTAAAAAAAAAAGTGTGTGTGTGTATGAAGGGGGGAAACGTATATGATTTTCCCACTTTCCCATGCTAAATTGGCAAGTAGAGATATAATTATTTTTTACTGTCTGCTTTAGTGTATATATATTCCGAGAAGTTTGATTTATAATTTAGGCACAGTGATGATATTGAATAACATTAAACTTTAGAGAAAATGCTATGCATTCTGCACAGCACATCCTGATGCTCAAATGGGACAAGCATCTAAGGACATGTATGGCAACTGGGTTCAGAATTAGCTTTTAGTATACTATTCAAAATTTAGATAATGCCATCTTAATATGAAACAATAGAACTGAATTTTACATGAAAGTCTTGTGCACCATTTGAGATGGTGTTTTACTCTTTTGTTTTTCTGGATTGATTTGATTCTCAATCTTTTATAAAAGTTATTGACTAAAATATGAATCAATGATGGTCCTAACCATAGTATAGCTACTCTTGGATCAAATACTAATCCATCAAATAATTTTTCAAATCAGCAAAGAAGCATGCCAAGAAATCCAAATTATTTACTTCAGCTATAACAGTATAGAATCTCTGTGAATAATCTATTCAACTAGATACCTAACTACCTAATATTGTTGAATATTTCTGGGAGGTAAGCAAATATCCAAACTTAGATCTAGAGTGAATATTGCTTATTCCACATATATTTATTTGTATCTCAGTAGGATAATTTTCCAAGTTTAGATAGAAAAGATTCTATCCAGATTTTTACCTCCCTTCTTATGACTTCTGAAACAGGTGTGAAAGCTGGAGACCCCTCTTGAAATAGTAAAAATTGGGGTATTCTTTTTATATAATGACAATTCTCCATGAAATTTCTAAATACACAAGACTTGGATGGCAAAATGTCAAAATTATTAGCCTAGAAAAACTGATTTCCAGGCAAGTTCTAAATAGCAAATTTGTCATGATCTAGTCCTGTGATGGCAATCCTATGGCATGCGTGCTATAGGTGGCACACAGAGCCCTCTCTGTGGGCACACTATCCATCACCCCAGCCCAGCTCCACCACACATTCGTGCACACCTCCCACTGGCCAGCTGGTCTTCAGGTCTCTGCTGCGCATGCGTGGGGGGATGCATGCATGGGAGAACATGCGCATGGGGGCACTTGCATTGCATTTTATGGCCTCACACAGCACCCTCATGTCCCATTTTGGCTTCCAGGTTGGTGCAAGAGGCCTTCCAGGTCCAAAATGGGGCACAAGGCAGGGGCGGGGGGTTATAGTGTTCTTATATTTATTTAATTACAAAGTAGTCAAAGTAACATTTGTGAATTATCTGTTTTTCATGGTGTAATATTCTCTGGTACTCTGTCATTAATCCTAATATTGTTCTCTCCCTTGCTGTTATTTGGTACCATAATATTTGGAGTTTCCGCATTCCTAACTCCAAATTATTAAAGGTTTATAACATTTAGAAATGAAAAAAAATGTACAATTTCTTAATATATAATGACTTTGACTGTGTCGACCATGTCAAGCTGGGAAATATGCTTAGGAAGATGGGAATCTGCATCTTACTGTTCTTATGCAAACTTTATACTGTATACAGGAAGCTACAATTCAGATGGTGAAACAGATCAGCAAAAGAATGAGACAAAGCTGTACATTTTCTGGTTAATTATTTAATATATTTGTGAAATACAATATATATGAATGTAAGGTGCATTCCAAGAAGATAAGCAAGATTTAAAACAAAAGGAAAAAAAGATGAATATCCTATGTTATGCTGATGGTACTAATCTGATTGTTTAAAATTAAATGACCTGAAAGTTCCAGTAATGAAAATCAAGAGGCCCAATGAAAATATGGAACTAAGATTAAATTTTAAAAACACCAAACTAATGACAATAAATATAACAAGTAGTCTTTTAATTGACAATGAAGATAATGAGGAGCTGCATAGATTCTTTGAATTGAATTGAATTTATTGCACTTATATGCTGCCCTATTCCCGGAGGGACTCAGGGCGGCTCACAATTCAAAGGTAGGGGATACAGACAAGGGAAAAATAACAAGCAAACAACTACAAAAAGAATTTAAAAACAATCAACAGCCACACAATTCGAGCGGGGACGGGAACTCGTCAGCCCCAGGCCTGTCGGAACAGCCAGGTTTTAAGGGTTTTATGGAAAGTCTGAAGGGTGGTGAGGGTCTGAATCTCCACAGGAAGCTTGTTCCAGAGGGCCGGAGCAGCCACAGAGAAGGCCCTCCTCCGGGTGGTAGACAATCAGCATTGGCCGGTAGATGGAATTCGGAGGATTCTTGCCTTTTAGGATCAATGATCAACTATAAAGGAATCAGCAGCCAAGATATATGCCATAGAGTAGCACTTGGTAAGTAGCCATTAAACTCTTGGAAAAGATAATCAGTTTTCCTATGTTTGCAATCTATGATAATCAGAATCTTGTAGGCAATGGCTTTCCCTGTTACATTCTAGGGAAGCCAGAGTCAGACTTTGAAGAAGTCAAAGAAGAAGAAGCAGGATAGAACAAATATTGACAATTTTGAACTTCAACAAGACTCGTGTGAATATCATAAATAACCAACAAACCTAACACATGGATTATTGAATAAAATTATCCAGAGTTCTTTATTCAGCCAGGCTCAAATGATCATACTTTTGCATACTTATCTGGAGATGGAATGGGACAACTCACTTCAGCCAACCTGCCATGGCCAACTTACCACACTCAACTTGCCACGGCCAATTTGTCACAGCCAACTCACTGTGGGACAACCTGACCTGGCCAACTCACCACAGGCCAACTTGCTGCAGGTTAATTCAAACATTCAATTTAATTTTTTTAATTTTTTTAATTTTTGTCATTCACATTTCATTTTGTCCTCCTTTGGCATCCTTTCTTTAATGATTCTATTGCACTATTTCTTCAATATTACTGTAACTCTTGTCCCACAGCAAGCTGTCCCATGATGAGTTGTCCATGGCGAGTTGGCTGCAGTGACTTGGCCATGCCAAGTTTGCCATGGCAAATTAACCACGTGGTGAATAGAACCCTTTAGAAAAGGGTCTGCTAGAACAGGTTGAAGAAAAGAGAAGAAAGCTACCAACAGAAGACCATAACACCAGCAATAAAGACACCATTGGAAGACATGCAGGAACCAGAATGGAAAAATATTAACCTGAAGAAAGTTTATCTCTGTAGTCACAAAGATGTGATACCAACTTGATGTCAGATAACCATTCAATAGAAATAAATTTGCTCTTCAGTTATAGAAAGATGGAAAGAGGCAACACAGTGGAGATCACACTTCCATGCAAATGTTCTTATGATGTCCTTTAATTTAGGGTGAATGTCTTTTCTCAAAGCTTCCCCTGCCATCCCCCCCCCCATGGCATTTGCTGAAACTATATATTTACCTAAAGCTTTAAATGTTGGAAAATGTTCCCAAGATTTTTATCCTCTTTTCTGTTGTTGTACACATCAGAACAATTTCTTTTTCAACCTCCTCTTGGTTTTCTCTCTTGTTCTCTCTTTTTATATTGGCAGCAAGAGGCATTTGAGAATCAGCTGGGAAAGGGTTGATAATACCCACAATTTTTTGCATTCCAATTATATTGGGTTATGTCTAAGCAACACCAAAGGTTAATTCACTGAATCAGTTTTTCCCAAATTAGTGTACTTTGTTGACCTCTTTTAAAGCAGAGAATTTAAAAAGTTTTTAAAGATAAGCAAATGCCTACAATTTTAGCATTTCTGAAAGTTTTACTCTCCCATTCAGCTGAACACTCTTCTTGGTTGACCAGCATGCCATGCCAATAAAAAGGTTGATTATGTGCCATCAGCATAAACTTTTAGTGACCATGTAGATAAACCTTCTCTAAGATATACTGCCCACTAGTTCTTCCAAACTCCCACTGTTGTAATTAAATCTATCCATCTTGCTTCTGGCCATCCTCTACTTCTCTTTCATTCTATCTGTCCTAGCATTATGAATTTATCAAGTTATTTAAATGAATATTTATTACAAACCAACATAGTAAGGTTCACATGACTTGTTAAACCAAAAAAGGAAGCACATTATGGTTTAATGCAATGTTTGGACAGAGGCTCATTTATGCTCTGCTTTGATAGTATAGAACTATATAAGGTTCTCTTCTACAAATAATGAAAATGCAATATTAATGAAAACATATTCTAAATGAAATTAAGAAGAGGAGCGGTGCCTGCTTCATTTTGCCTCCCCTTTTCATAAGGTGTTTTATATTCTACAATTATATCATAATATATACCCTTAATAATAACAAGAATACTAATGTCTCTTCTTTTACATAGTATTCATGTGCCAATGATATTTTAAGAACTTCCAGAGTAGAAGAATAAACACATTTTAAAAGGCCAATTTAATCTTGTAAGATTAAAATTGGAGAGACAATTAAAACTAATTCCAGGCACAAATATAATCAGTAGTATGCTTGTAATAATGCACACGGAATTAAGATATCAAACACATTATCTAAACTGATTTAAATTGAGGATGCCCTCAAGTGACTTTAAAAGGTTCTTTAAACTGACTTAAAAGTGTTTAAAAGTGAAGATAGATTTATATACATTTGTTTGTATATGAGAAAGGGATAACTATGCCAAGTGCAAGTACATGAATGTATATAGGATCTATATAACATTTTTTTGTTTCTTGGGTTTTCTGAGTAGAATTTAAATCTTATGAGCCCCCAATACAGAGCACATGAACATGGAAGACACATGAACATGAAAAAATGCATATAATTGTTTCTGTTTTGGGTGCTTTGCACTCTGTGGAGTTCATATTCGCTATATGACTGTTGGCAACTTCAACACTAACTGAGGGTGGGATGGGAACCTCTTAATTCAAATACTACAAGCATACTCACTCAGTGATGATCTTGTTTTCATTATGCCCCAGGTACCTGAACAGCAGTTCTTGAAAGTTTAGATTAACATGCTGTTGTCAAATATAAAATGGGTTGACTAAATCCTAAATTAAAATAGCAATCCTCTAATAATCAAAATCTCTGTATGGAAGAGCTTAAACAAAAATTAGTAATTAGGCTGCCTTGTACCCAAAGTGAAGAAATGTTCAAATTTGCAATCAGCTTGGCTCTTTATATAGCCAAAACTTGGCCCTTTTCCTGTTCTACTTTGCTACTTCTGTTTTCAGAAATAAATAAAGTGAACTAAATTCAAATCTAGTGGAAGTAGAATGATTAAAGTCAGTCTTGTACACCCAGAGATCACTTGGCTAGGGAAACAGCTCAATTGGGGATATAAAAGACTCAAATATAAGGTTTTGCTACCAGTGAAAACATGGCCAGGTGGAAGTCTTCTTTGTTCTTCCTTCCTCCTTTCTGTTTCCTCTTCCTTCCTATGAGACTGAATTTTTGCTATATTTCATTAACAGCTTGTGCACCCATGAAAGCTTGTATTCCTGAAAGCAGAGTAAAAGCTGCAGATTTTCCCCCTAAGGGGTCAGTAAATGTATGTCTCTCTATATAAGAAATGGCTGCAATTTAATTTGCCAGAGGGCAATCAACTTGTTTCACATGACTTTATATGCATTACTAGGTGTTATATACTGAATGGATTTAGGAGGAACATGATATCTGTTGTGGGAAATTTTGATGACAAAATATATTTCTTGCCTTATACCATCTCCATCTTCCCTTAAACATTAACAGAATCCACAACAGACTGAGTATTAACATCTCCACTGGATTGACAGTCAATCTGAAACTAACTTAATCAAGTAAAAATAGCAAATGGCAGAATGGATCTTTTATTCAAACTTTCTAGACCCATGATGGTGAACCTATGGCATAAGTGCCACATGGAGCCATTTGCTAGGGCACACAAGGTGTTGCCCTGTCAGCTACAGCGTGCATGCATTGGAGGCCTTCATTTGCGGCCATTTTTTGCCCTCCAGAGGCTTTCCTGAAGCCTCCGGAGGGGGGAAAAACAACTCAATGTACAAAATGGACATTCAGGACGGACTTCCTGTTTGCATGTTGGGCTGGGCTCTGGAGGGCAAAAAGATTGCCCCTTATGGGCAACCCGGAAATTCAGGAACAGACTTGTGGTTTGCCTGTAGGGTCATTTTTCTCCCTCTGGAGGCTTTAGGGAAGCCTCCTGAAGCCTCAGGGGGCAGGGAGGCTGTTTTTGCCCTCCCCAGGCCACTGGAGCCTGGGGAAGGTGAAAAACGGGTCCATCACGCACCAAAAATGGGGGAAGGGCGGGAATCACACATGCATGCATGGGGGAGGCCAATAGCATAGAATTATGGGTGTGGACACGCCCGCACATGACCCCCCTGCACTTTCCCAGCTTTTGGCATGTGATGGGAAAAAGGTTTGCCATCACTGATCTAGACTGATCTAGACTTAATCCATGCATCAAAGAAGAAGGTCTGTAAAGACAAATAGAGCTACTTAAAACTGTCTCCCAGTGGAACTGCAAGTTCATCAGAATAAATATCATAGATGAACATGAACATGTACCTACACATGCCCACATCCCTCAAGTGTCACCCTAGAATCGGCGTGTACACACTTTTGGCAGAGTTCATAAAATATTCAACTGCTATATCCTTTTGATTAACAGTTCCTTGTTCTCAGCCTTTTTCTTCCATGAAAGCAATTGCAATCAATTCTTAGTGAACATACTGTATATACTTTTATGTGAATAAGTGTATTTGTGTGTATATACAGTATGTATATCTAGAATCTTTCCACATGGTCATTAAAAGTCAACATTGAGTTGATATAGATATATTAATATGCAGAAACACCCACACACAAGCATACACATTATTAGCAGCCTGGATCAATGTAGTTAGAGATGAAGATTATTTCACTTAAAGTTATGGATCATAATCTATCATGCTGGCTCACATATCTGACTGAATTTCCCAAACTAGCGAGTAACTAGCTCTCTGTCACTTAAACAGCTTGTGTGTCTAAGGGAATATTATAGCATAAATCTCCCCAAGCCTATTCCACCACTTTAGCTACATTGTTACTTGCTGCCTATATCCCCCACCCTCTATATAGACAAACACACACACACACACACACACACACACACACACACAAAATCTATCAAATACTCTGTACCAGTGAGATAAATTCTAGTCCATAACCTTCAGTGATGAGACCGTCATTGCATTTCTTTGTTTGGGACTTTTATTTATTTTTTATTTGGTTTCCATTTTTTTAAAGTTTAAAGATTGTTTTATTTAGTTGTATATGTATGGCAATACTCTGCATTTTGTGTTAAAATATTTTAAATATTTTAGATACCCCACACATCTTAACGAGGACATCACTATTTGGTAGCAAACCAGAAAAAAAGGCTATAGAATCAGGAGAGGAATCAGCCGCAAAGGCAGCAAATGTTATTCCAGTTTAGTTTTCTGATACCTGGTGAGCACTTAACTGAAAGGTGTTAGGAGACTCCAGGACTTCATAAAAATGCTTTATTAGCCATGCTGTGTGTCAAGTGTCTGGGAACATAAGTCAGGTGACACTTAAACAAGAAATGGATAAAGGGAGCAGCCCATGCAGAAAGCATCTATGAAGTTTTGAAAAAGATACAAAGAAGGAAAGTCGTAATATGGGGTTTTCAGTCCTATTTTCCTGCTCAAAATTTTTCTTCTTCCACATCTGCTATAACAAATAGGGATTCTATTTAGTCTCACAGCAGGAGGGAAATGTGAACATACAATGGAACCAATGGAAACTTAACTGGAGGTTGACACCTTGCCTTGGAACAGAGTGTAAAAGTTTCTCCTTTTTGCCTTTGATGCAAATCACTATGCTGTGAAAAGAAATGGGATTTTTCTGCATTTACTACTGCTAAATCCAACAGAGCTATTTGCTAAATTCACAAAAGACTATTTTTTTCTATCAACAGTGTATATAGCCTCCCACATGAGGTCTTAGGAATTAATTCACTTGTCTACATGAAAAAACAGGCCTTGCTTGATTTTACTGGCAGGGGTATATTTACAGTATTAAGTAGAAAAAGTATCAAACCATATGCATATTTACACAGAAGTAACTCCTTTGTGTTCAGTTGACTTTCTTCTTCTGTTGAACCACAAAGATTGTAGCTTCAGGAAAAAATGAACCATCATGAAATTCAACAGCAAAAGAAAACTCTCAATAAAAATAGAAAAAAAATGAGGCTCTCATCACCATCACCTTTTGAAATAATTGTGTTTCTTGACACATTTACTCATATAAAAAATTATTGGTGATATTAAAAATCTAAAATATACAGAAATAAAATGGATATCTTTAAAAAAAGAATGAAGACACGTGAAGGAAATAATAATGTTATTCTTTCTTGAATGGGGAAAAAAGAGAAAGGAAATATTTCTTTCAAACCAATTCTTATTGTAGGGTATATAACATTTTCCAGACAATGAGTAGTGAATGCGAGGGGAGGGAGGGCATTTCAACAAATAATGAGTTGGGGTCAGCTTGAACATCTGACATCTCTTTAACCATATGAGACTGTAATCTGCATTGAATGATCTTTAGCATTATTCTGCTACTCTGACAAATTGTTATTGTACAATAGTTTGTATGCTCTGTTGAATTTTATTTTTTTAGAATAGGATGCAGATTGATCTCTTCAAATCTGTTGGCCACTGTATCATTCTCCAGATTTCCTTGGTTAAAACTTCATCAGCTTGTGGCTGCGCTTTTGTTGCCGACTAGAGGAACTTCTCTTAGATCAATCAGGGACTTTGCGGGGTCCTTGAGATCAGCAAGACATATTCTTCCCGATCACCGTCTCTGCGGGATGGTTTAGGTCCATATGGACCATCCAGGGGCAAAAGTATCGACTGCAATCTCAGGACTTTGAGATCGCAGGTCATGTCGTCGTGGCGTCAGCTCCTCCTCCTCCCTGAGTGTAGAAAATTTTTAAAGACTTTCTTTGTTTTTCCTTTTCTATTTCCATCTTCAATGTTCGTTCTTAATATTGCTTCTTTTCTCTTATATTAGCTATTTCTTTGCTTTCTTATTTTCTTGACTATTTCCATGGTTTATTCTGACATCCAGTTTGCTTTCTTCTCTTTTTTCATTCTTGGCAGTCTGCTTTTCTAATTCATTCATTCTTAATTAATTCTTTATATCCTATTATATCCTATAATTCCATTATCAATAAGGTTCAAGATTACAAAATGATTTCCGATGTTCTCATTGAAAATAAAGGGTATATGGTCAAGATCATATCGTGGAAACTGGCTAGTGATTTTTCTTTTTAAGTTCAACTTGGAACTTGCATATGAACAGTTTGTGATCTGTTCCACAGTCAGTACCTGGCTATAATTTTGATGCTATAATTCAGCTTCTCTACTTGCTTTTAGTAAGCAAGTAATTGCTTTGTAATTAGGTAAATAATTTGATTTCTATATACTTTATCTGGTGATATCTATGTATGGAGGTGCCATTTGAGTGTTTGAAGACAGTTTTATCTATGAAGAAGTCATTGGAGTGACAGAAAATGATGTCAGTCTCCTGCTTCATTTCAGTTTCCTAAACCAATCAATCCAACAATATTTTCCTCTTTCATGTTTCTATCTTTGGTACCCCAGTCTCCAATATTAAGCATCACATCTTTTTTCATATCCTATTGATTTCAAATTGAACTTGATTATCAAACTCTCCAATCCCTCTTCTGCATTGGTTGGAGCATAAATATGAATGACTATCACTTTAAATATTTACCCACCAATGCAATCAACGTTATTTGGTCATTGACTGCATTGTAATCAAATATCATTATTTCTATACATTTTCTAACTATAAAAACAACACTCTTCACAAGTTCTTCAGCTCTTTCTTAGCAGGATGGCAAATGCCATCCAACCTAAGGGGGCCATCAACTGGCGCTATCTAGTCAATCATTTGATGTTCTCCATTCAAGTGGTAAAATACATGAGTGGTTTACCATTGCCTTCTCCTGCACAATACAAATTTATGCCTTTGTCATAGTTTATGAAAGAGTTCATCGACTTCCAACATCTTCCTATATTATTGCTATCAATATTGGTGCCTGATTGCTTTACTGGACAGCTGGGATGACTTTCATACTATGTCTAACCTTGCTAGGATTATATACACTTGGCATACACTCCCCCAGGCATGCCCCACCAAGACCACAATGAGGCAGCACAGCAGGTTACTGCCACACATTTTTCCCATCAGTTCCACAATACATTCTTATCTTACTCAACTGAGTTAGGCTTAATAGGATTGGCAGCATATATTTATTTGATGTCAGTTGATTACATATAGAACATTGAGTTGAAGTTTAATTAGCATATAAGTGATAAGCCCAATTAACTTCTAATGATTTAGAAATTACATCAGCTATAGACTTATAATTGTGTGCTTATACAGAGGGTATAGGAAAATGTCATTGGTTATTGAACAGATTGTAAGAGTGGCCAATGGTATTTCTTCAATTTAAATGGGACTTAATCAGATTTCTGTTAGATGAGGAAGAAAACTTTTGGATTAGCTTTTATTAGCCATGCTAAAGGGTGACAGTCAACAGCTTTTATATTATAGATGAAAACAAATTAATGAATATGATTGGAAGATACGAGCCAGTCAAAGAGAGTCTATAAGTTAATGCATCCACATATCTATGTATTTACTGTAGTCTTGATTATACAAATATATGTTCAATGAGTTAGAATTAATGTAATTACATTTTCACTGTTTCTAATATTGATTCAAAGTCCGTGAGATTAGTTTTTGAAATCCTTTCCTATTGTCAAATAGATATGTAGCTTGCATTTTGTTTTCCAAATTATTCATTTTGCAGCAATTTGAAATAGCTTTTAAATAATCTATTAGAGGTTTCAGAATATGATTGTATTTCTATTGGTGAAATGATCATGTTGATTTCATTTGTTGATTTATTTATTTGCTATTCTTCAGCAAACAACTTTGTGAGCAATGATCCTTCAGATAGTGGGTTAATTCAATGTTGTAAAACTGATTGCCTTTTTCTGAAGAGGAACTTTCCTGTCTTACAGAACATTGTTAAATGGGATTGATGAAAACTAGCCAGGTTCTGCTTGCTTAAGTTGTTCCCCCGAGGCACCTAAAAATTAAGCAGAGCATAGACATAGGTCATGATGAATTGTCCAATCATCATTCTTGTTACATTACATTCCTAGATCGACACCTGGAAAAGACTAGACTATGGGATTCCTGGCAATTCTTTAATTCTCTATCACATGGAAATAAATTTCCAACTTGTCAATACCTGCCAAGATTTCAGTAGGGTCATATTGTAATTCTCAAGCTGGACCCAAAGAGAAATTACATTGCCTAAAGAGAAATTACATTTCAAGTTTCTAATTTCACTTCAGACAGGGGCAGAAGTTAAGATAAATGTCCAATGATAAACTTTAAAGTGAGGAAGTTTCTTAACAGGTAGTTGTAATTTGCACAGTAAAACTCTCATAACAGATGCTTATCAAAGGCATCCTGTAACGTTATTTACAGCAATTGATGGAATGAACATGGGGAAGTCCTCAGCCTTGGAGTTACATTCTTGTTCATCACATATATCTTACTTTAGCTATTCAAGGGAGTTTTAACTAGATCTAGATTAACTTTCATTTACATTTAAAAGGAGATTAGTTCAAATTTACCAGTAGAAATAGCTACCTAAAAATTATGATGTCAAGGGAAAAGGGAGTCAGAAAACAACTTAAAACTCTAATTTTTATAATTTTCTAAGCTGTTATTATAACTCAACAGCAACAAACCATCATTTTGTAGACCAAAACACCATACAAATGGCCCATTTATCCACTTCATCTCAAGGCTTGAAGTAATAACCTCAGTTAAATAAAATCAGGGTTGGAAGTATGCAAATCGTTGGGTGAATGTGACACTGTATGAGAGAAGACTGGATCCCACTAGATAATGTTGTCCAAAATAATGGGAGATAAATGGTCCCCAAATAAGCAGAACATATTCCATGAAGGGCTTTATAAATGATAACCAGGATCTTCAATTATATCCAGAAATCTACTGATGATCTGAATAACTGATACAGCCAATGATGCAAAGATGTAATATAGGTATACCATAGCATGCCAATCAATGTCTTTGTTGCTGTACTCTGGACCAGCTGAATAGTCTTCAAAGGCATCCCTATGTAGACTACAGAAACATAATTGTGTAAAAAACACTTAACATTCATAGGAATACTTGAATAATTTGGAAGACAAAACTTAGAGGACTGAAAAATTATTGAAAGTGTATCTTTAGAGGAAGATGAATGTTTAGAAATTCAAGAAATTTACAGAATAAAATTATGAATAGCATGAAGAAAATAATGTACAGTATTGAAAGAAAAGAGATGTGATTTTTTTGACACCTAATCAGCAAAAAAATAATAATACTCAATCATGCTTCAAAATCAGTGAAAGAAAAATTAGAAAAGGTGTGCTTTTACACACCGCATTAACTGTAACAGAACAGGCCAAGAAGAGATAATAGATAAAAATTGGATCTTTCTTTGTCCTTGTTTTTTCTTGTTGATTGTGTTTAAATATATACTATAGTAAAATGAATTTTTTTAAAAAATAAACCTGAAAAAAGATGTAATCCTGTTAAAATAATCCTGTGTCTTAGAAATTGAATAAGCCATGTCAATCTACAATAAAATACAGAAACCCCAAAGAAATTAAAACCCACTTCAAGAAATGTCATGAGACCTTAACAAATAGTTTCTTAACATCGCCGTTAAAACCTGGCTGTGTCGGCAGGCCTGGGGTCGATGAGTTCCCTTCCCCTCTCGAATCGTGTGGCTGTAGGTTGTTTTTTAAATGCCCTGTACTTTTGTAGTTTTTTGTGTTTTTCCCTTCCCCTCCTTCGGGTTTGTGCGCCGCCCTGAGTCCCGTAGGGAATAGGGCGGCATATAAATAAAATGAAACTCAAACTCAAACATCTAAAAACAATTACAGTATACCCGACTGGGACTTGCTTATTTTCTGTTCAGGCAAGAACATTAGTTAATAATCTAATATTGGCAGACGTTTGATGTTCTTGTGTATATACATTCTGGGCTCCTTGTATCTCATGCAATAAGGTGCTCCATAATGTGGAGGCAGTTATCAAGTTTGTACAGCCAAGATAGGTTGAATTGGGCAAGTAAAATAGTTCTGTAACTACACTGATGTCAATCATGTAGGGCCCTATAGATTCAAATCCATACCTTGAATTACACACAAGACCTTTGGTCATCCAGTGCAATAGGAGCAGTGTGCTTTCTACTAAACTGATCATCCCCTGTCAGTAGACTGACTGCTGAATTCTTCACTAGCTTAACCTCCTAAGTCATTTTTAGGAAGCCTCACGTAAAATATATTACAGTAATTTACTTATAAGATAATAAAACCGTAAGAATGTCCTAATGATATGAGGACATGAGTCCTTACAGAATGAGCATGACCCTATTGGATGTCATGAGGTCATCCACATAGGCCCACAATTGGTGTACCAACTGAAGCTAGGTGAATGCTCTCCTGACCAGAGGCTTCATTTGAAGCTGTATACCAGGGGTGTCGTGTCAAACTCACATCGGCACCATGGCATCACATGATATATCGGGACATTTTTGTCCTTCACTAAACTGGGTGTGGGCATGGCCTACCCGTGACACATCCAGCCCTTGGGCCAGGAGTTTGGCATCCCTGCTGTAGACTTTAGCAAATATAAGATTCTACAGCCAGCCTTATAACTACAATCAAGCCAAATCAATCACTTTTGAACATCAGTTCCATCTGGCAAGGATTTATTTTTTAAGCAATTTTATTGCTTAACTTGTTGAACTCCAGATGTCTACAACTTACTAGATTTCCCCAAAATGTTGCCTTGTGTAGGGTAATAAAAATGCTCTTTGGGAAGCCTAAGCATGAATTTAGCAGAAGCCAAAGATATATAAGATGGATGGAATGCATTCCTGGTAATTATTTTTCCCCTTTAAAAATGCAATTTTAGGCAATCTAGTTTTTAATACAAAGTCTATCCAATCTTCAGCAAATACTTCAGCAATAATGTATTTCAAAGATGATAATGTAAACAAGTGCATTTGAACAATGCATGTAATATTCCATCAGGGTAATGCTTCACAGAAACATACTTTAAAATTAAAATATCTAAAACATTTAAAAAAATAGATACAAAGAATGAGAAATCAAAAAATAATCTAGACAAAAACAGTTCTTATTTTTGGAGGAAAGACATACATAATTATTTTGGGGAGGGTTAATAGAATTTATATTCAGATATATTAACTAGCAAAATATTTTAAATACAAATATATTTTACAGGTGACATATTAGGATAAAAATACAGTTTTATTCATCTCCTGTTATTATATTGTCCATTATCTTTGTATACAAATGCAGAAAACAATCATGTATGTAATTATGTTCAGTGGCAGGATTGTATAAATTTAGGAGTGCTGAATGTACATGATCCAATCTGCCAATAGATGTTATCTCTTCATATTAATTGGCAGATTAGATCATGCACATTTCTTCTTCAACAATGATATTTTTTAAAAAAATCTACTGATTAAAATAGCAACGTTTCTTTCATGCAATGAATGTGAGTATGAAATTAAGAGCCAAAAATGAAATTTAACAGACAGAACACAAAAGCAAAATTTTAGAAAAAGCCTCTTATTTCAACAGGAGCATTTAAAAAAAGTTTTTTCTGCTTCCATGTGTCTATCAAATGATTTCTGAGTACCATTTCATACTTTCAGCCTAAACATGACTGTAAAGTTGATGGAAGTATAGAAGATTCTTCTTTTGAGTACTATTTCTCACATTATTAAACATTTCCTCAGTTGGTTTTGCTTAGTAAAAAATAAGCATTATATCAGGCTTAATTACCCATTCATTTACATGGGCAGAATGCCCATGTTTAAAATTTCCTTCCTAACTTATTGCATATTGCAAGCCAAAGATAATGCTTAAAAGTGTGACTCTAGCATCTTTGAAGTGTTTCTGCATTTTAGTTCCATAGAATATTTGTCTAGCTGCCAGCATTCATGAATATGACCTGCCTGAGCCCCACAATGTCACTTTAGCTTTAAAATCACAAATGTCCCCTTACATAAGAACACCATATGCAAATACCAGGCTATTCTCTTTCATATATTTTCACACAATTGGGCAATCACAGAATTGGAAGTAATGCTTTCTTCAGTCCAAACTACAATTAAAGTAGCAATAGCAATAGCACTTAGACTTACATACCTCTTCACAGTGCTTTACATCCCTCTCCTAAGCAGTTTACAAAGTCAGCATATTGCCCCCCCCCAAAAAAAAAAACAATCTGGGTCCTCATTTTACTGACTTCAGAAGGATGGAAAGCTGAGTCAACTTTGAGCCAGTCAGGATCGAACTCCTGTCTGTGGGCAGAGTTAGCCTGCAATACTGCATTCTAACTACTGTGCCATCACGGATCTGTCTGAAGTATTTGAACAGATTACTTTGTTTGGCAAATCCAGTGAAGGGGAATTACTTTGACCGGTTTTCAAGATTCTGTTACAACAGCCTGCTGGCAATAAAGAACTTTCTAGGAATGCAAACGGGTTTCTTATTTTTTAAGTCGGCCTGTCTTGAATAACTTTTATTTATGAGATTTTATTTTCATTTAGTTTGGAATTGGCGTACATGATGGGCCTTATTGTTTTTTAAATCCTCTCTTTAGTTTTATATCATGATTTTCCAGGAAAGGTAATGGGAAAATGAATACTTTGGGCCTATTTAACATGGTGATTAATAAGAAGTATAACTGATGTACACAACTAAAATATTCCATTTGCCCTCTGCTTGCACATCCTTTATCCAAAAATTGCCTCTCTCATGGATAATGGACTTAGAAATATTGCAGATATGCCTGGATATGGAAAGCCTGAAACTTTAGTATTTTGGGAGATAACAGAAGTTCAAAAATCAAGGGATTTTCTGCAGGATTAATCGAAGCATGCCAAATTGCAAATTTGCATTTGTATCATAATTCACAAATCCCTTAAAATTGACAGTGATCAGCCCATATTTGTTCTGAGAATTTTCAGAGGATTTTTTTTTTAAAGGAAGTCATTGGAGTTTGCAGGTATGTGTAATAATTGTTTATTTTAAAACATACATGTTGATTTGTGTAAGGAAATGTAACTTAAGGAACAAAATATAAATCCTCCTAAAATAGTTTTCAAGATCTTTGTGTCTCTTGGGCTAGATGGAGAAACTTGGCTAAAGTCTTCTCAATTTTCAATCAATCAGAATAGAGCTGGAAGGGACCATGGAGGTCTTCTAGTCAAAAGCCCTGCTCAAGCTGGAGATCCTATACTATTTCAGACAAGTGACTGTCCAACCTCTTCTTAAAAACCTCCGGTGATGAAGCACCCACAACGTCTGAGGCAAGCTTTTCAACTGGTTAATTGTCTTTACCAGAGGTGGGTTGCCAATATTTTTACTATTGGTTTGGGCGTGATCTTGTGCACTTGCACATGCACAGAAGCATGTGGGCGGGGCGTGAAGCATACCATCACCACTACTACCGGTTCAGCCAATCTGGGCTGAACCAGCAGTAATCCACCTCTAGTCCTGACTATTAGGAAGTTTCTCTGTAATTCCAGGTTGCTTCTCTCCTTGATTAGTTTCCATCCATTGTTTCTTGTCCTGCCCTCTGGTGCTTTGGAAAATAAATTGACTCCATTTCTTTGTGACAGCCCCTCAAATACTGGAGTACTGCTATCATGTCCACCCAGTCCTTCTTTTCTCTAGACTAGCCAAACCTAAATCCTGCAACTGTTCTTCATATGTTTTACTTTTCAGGCCTTTAATCATCTTAATTGTTCTTTTTTGTATTTTTTCTAAAATTTCAACATCTTTTTTTCTAAATGTGGTGACCAAAGCTGGATGCAGTATTCCAGGTTTGATCTTACTAAGACTTTTGCTGTGTCAGGATTCCAAATAGCATCCAAAATTACATCAGAGTCCAAGGCAAAGTATTGGTCAGTTTCAATTTATTAAGACAGCCATGTTGGCACATCTATGAAAACCTGAATCTGAAAGCTTCCCATACAACTGAAAGTTCACGAACTTGTCCCACACCCACCAGGCCATCACATTATCCAATCTTCCACTGCCCTGCTGACAGTTTTTCCCATCCAGTTCAAGTCAGGTGTAGAGGTGCAGAGACAAAGGATGACCTTGCCCTCTCAATTCTAAAAGCAGAGCAAAGTGGTTACATTGTCTTGCCTTGCTTTTCTCTAGAGGCCTCCTTTGGCAGTTGCAATAAGTGGCTTGTATTCAAGTTTTTTCCATGGGCAGCATCCACTTTTGGCTATTGAAAGTGCTGGTTAAGACCCCAAGACAACATAAAGCCTTGGGTTGAAGCAAAGAACATTAGGCTTTAATTTGATTTGAGAATTGCCCCTCCGTTGTGCAAAGCAGTATATCAAAGAGAATCAAGGTTCTCTTTGCAAAAGCCTGGCAGAGATTTTATTTTCATTTAGTTTGGAATAGGTGTACATGATGGGCCTTATTGTTTTTTAATCCTCTCTTTAGTCTTTTATCATGGTTTTCCAGGAAAGATAAGTTCAGTAGCACAGCTAGATTTTTTCTGCATCCTCCCTGAACAATTGTGGTGGGAAATGGAGGCCAGATTCGTAACGTATTGGATTCTTTCTGCAAATCCTGTTTGAAAGTCTTCACTAGGACAACTCCATCTGATCAGGAACATTGTTGGATTCATTGGCTTTAAGAGAAAATTACACTTTGCACTAGCTACAAGTATCTGTGGAATTTATTTAATTTTTAATGGCTGCTCAATCAACACACGATTTAGAACAGCTAACAATCAATGATATAAATATAATTAGAACAGTATTTCATGGACACAGCAATATATAGAAAATAACAGTCAGCATATTAAAATAGGCGCACTCAAATACAATGCTTCAGGGAAGAGCCAGGTTTCAGTGCCTTAAGAAAGATCAGCAAAATTGAGACTGTCTAAATATCAGGCGAATATCTGTGCAAGAAGGTAGGTGCAGTGTCTGAGAAGGTGTGGTTTTTGGGGTCTTGTTAGATAGCATTGTTTAATAGAAGGAACCCTGGGCAAACCCATCCTGTCAGATCTGATGGGACAGATAGAAATAACTGGAGAAGGACAATCGTACCAATAACCTGGTTTCATGCCATGAAGGATTTTATAATGATAATCAGTACCTTGTACTTGGAAATCCGTTGGGAGCAAGTGCACTCACAGAATAGAATAGAGGTGTCATCTAGGTAAACAAAGATATAACTTCCTTCACTGCAATCTGGAGTGGCTGCAACTCTTGACTAGTCTGAAATGCAGGTCACATTTAGAGTATATTTAATCCAAATAAGAATTGGCAAAGCATAAGTTATCATAAGCAGAGTCATCCAATCTAAGAAGAGGTAGCACAGATGATATTACTGTGCAAAAGCCCTCCTATTCAGGCTTATCATCTGCTCCTCAAGCAGAGTTTCAGAGTCTAGGATAACTTCCAGTTTCATCACCAGATTTACCTGGGTGTGTGTTAATCTGTTCAGAACCAAATTCAACAATTTCTAAAAGACAGAAATTGGCATGGTCCCAGTATCCAGAATCACTTGGCCTCATTAGGTTCAGCCTGAACCTGTTATGCTCCATCTGGAAAAAAATGGCAATGGAGAATGTACAGGTAGTCCTCAACTTATACAGGTACAGGTAGTCCTCACCAGTTCATTTAGTGATCATTCAAAATTACAACTGCACTGAAAAAAGTGACTTATGCCCTTTTCTCACACTTACTACCAGTGCATGGTCATGTGATAAAAATTAAGATGCTTGGCAACTGATTCATATTTATGATGGTTGCAGTTTCCTGGATCATGTGATCACATTTGCCAACCTTCTGACAAGCAAAATCAATGGGAGAGCCAGATTCATTTACAACCATGTTATTGACTTAACATTTGCAGTGATTCACATAACAACTATGGAAAGAAAGATCACAAAATGGGGCAAAACTCACTTAACAACTGTCTCCCTTAGCAACTGAATGTTTCAGCTCAATTGTGGTTGTAAGTCGAGAACTACTATAGCTTGACAGCATCAGTGGCTAGAAGTAGAGATATTTAATTGAGCATCCTCAATAACCAAAGATAGCAAATTCTGGGTAATGTCATCCATCCAGTAGCTTCATGTAGCTGTTAAATAGTAGAGTAAAAGTAAGTGCTCTCATCAGCATAACATAACTGGAACTTACTGCAGAGCAAGAAGAAAAACCATCCCACACCATGCTGGTATTATAGCTCCATCCAGGAATCCCTCTCTACCTGAAAGTTCAGAGGAAGAGCATGAGTTTGACTCTGCAGAGAAAAGCATGGAGCCAAGTATTTGTCAATATCAAGGCTCAGAGATTGATGGAGTAGTCTAAGCTGGGTCAATCAGACAAATGACGGGCTAAGGCTGAGAGTGGTAAGCTGCAGCAAGTTGGCCAGAAACCTCCAGGTGAGGAGCAGATGCCATGCATTAGCAATGAGGAGGAAGTGGACTCCACACCTCTTTCTGATCCAAGAAAAAAGGTAGAACAGAGAGGAGACAGGTACAACATCAGTCAGATAGGCTACTCATGAGGAAGGCAATGTCCCCTCTCATGAAGGGCTGCACCAGCATTCCCTACTTACTGTAACTGCCCTGAGGACTTGAGTGTTGCTGGAGCACTTGTGTGTTTGTGCCTTGTATCCTGGCCTGTTTAACCTCTGAACTGCTTTCCTGGACTTTGTGTGTGACCATTGGACTCAACTGCCCAGTGAATTTGGAATCCAGAACTGTGTAACAGGGATGCTTTTCGAGAACCTACTGGGGAGAAGGGGTTTGAATAAACACTTGTAGAATTCTTGCTGGGGGGGGGGGGGCAAGGCAGCATAGCTGGTCACTTCTGACCTCTTAAGGATGAGTTCTCCCACCTGATATGCTTCAATCTTTTCTTCCCAGTGTTTTGCTCCTTTGAGTGACATTTTTCTGGCCGCTGTAGGTGCTCTTCCAGCAGGCTTTTAAAATGTAAATGTTATGTATTTAAATTCTATTCAGTCTATCAGTGTTTTTTCAAACTATTGACCTTGTCTCTTTTATACATTGGTACCACTTTAATTGAGTGCGATTATAGTAAGCTATACTGATTTGTAGGACAGCAGTAGGAGATGCATTTACAGATGTATAAACTCTGTATGGCTAGATTCATGCATCTTAGATTTAAATGTTAGTGTACATGTAAAGCACAATCATACAATTAATGTTGCATCAAATTTGGTTCCCGTAATGACAAATAATAAGCTGTATATAGATATAATCTATGAAGGTTAGTATTCAATATATTTGATATCCAAAAGACATGTTTGAAATAATTGGTTTAATAAAGTCATTTTTCCATTTATGAATACTTGCCTTTAAAAAAAAAGGATTGTTAATACTTCTACTTTTACTGTCCATGTTCTTTATAACTAAATGATTTGGTCTCCAATGTCCTCTCTGATAGGATTCATTTTGCTAGTAATCTTTTATTTGACTCCTGATTAAGTCTGCTTTCCAAATGCTTCATTGAGCAATGTGTTCACATTCTAATTAGGTACAAAAGAGATGCTGTGCCATATTAAGGCTTTCTATTTATGGTAAAAAGTTTTCTGTCTTTTGGAAATTGTTGAACCTTGTTGATCTGAACAATTAGTTTAATCCAAATAGACTTGCATCATTTATGGTTTATTATCTTCATTAGGTCTGTGCCTTAAACAGAAATTCATTTGAATTATTGTATCCATTCACAAAACAGACTTAAATCTATTCAGGAAATGGATTCATCTGAATTCTACTTTCAAACAAATTGTCAAATGAGGTTGATTTGAACTGGATGTGTGTGAGTCATTTCTTACACCTATTTGGAGAAAGATGCTTTCTATGATTCACTTTGGAGGTTCCTTTCAAGTTCTAATATAATCTCCAAACTGAATATTTGCACAGTCCTCAAATAGATGCATTCAACAAAACTGGAAAATAAGCCCAACATAACCATTTGCAAAGCAAAACAATGTACATAGATATGTATATGTAATTCATGTGTATATGCATATAAGGTACATACACAAAAAACCCAAAGGTACAAGTACAAATTAGGTGAAACCTGGCTCAAAAACAGTAACTGTGAGAGGTAGCTTGGAATCCTAGTGGATGATGAGCCAAATATGAGCCAGCAGCAACAGCCAAAAAAGTAAATACAATCTTTGGTTGTATTAACAGAAGCGTAGAATCAAAATCATATAAAGTATGAGTATCACTTTATAAAGCCTTAGTGAGGCCACACCTGGAATACTGCAACCAGTTTTGGTCAACACATTACAAAAAAGATGTTCAGACTTTGGAAAAAGTGCACAGAAGAGCAACTAAGATAATTAAGCACTTCGCAACAAAAAAACATGTGAAGACTGGTTGCAGGAATTGGGTGTGGCCAGCCTAGAGAAGGACTAGGAGTGATATGATAGCAACATTCCAGTACTTGAGGGTCTGCCACAAAAAAGAGAGGGACAACTTATTTTTCAAAGCACTAGAAGACAAGACAAGGAACAATGGATGGAAACCAGGGTGAAATTCAGCAGGTTCTGATTTTGAGTAGTTCGGAGAACTGGCAAATACCACCTTTGCCTTGCCCCAGAGTGGGGTGGGAATGGAGATTTTGCAGGATCCTTCCCCTGCCATGCCCACCAAGCCATGCCCATGGAACTGCTAGTAAAGAAAAAAATTGAATTTCACCACTGATGGAAACTAATTAAAGAGAGACTCAACCTGGAATTAAGGAGACACTTCCTAACACGGGGAACAATTAAGCAGAGGAACAGCTTGCCTTCAGAAGTTGTGGGGTTGTAGGTGCTTCATTGCTTGAGGTTTTTAAGAAAAGATTGGACAACCACATATCAGCAATGCTATAGGCTCTCCTGCTCGATCAAGACTTCCAAGGTCCCTTCCTGCTCTATTCTGACTAAATACACACACACACGCACGCACACACACACACATGTATGTATATGTATATACATAAATGTGTATGTGTGTTTTATATGTAATCAGTTTATTGTTCAAATTTAATAAAAGGTTTATATATGACTACTTTTTAAAGAGTTGGGTATTAATAATATATGTCAAAGAGGAGAAAAACAGAATTTAGGCATTTTCTTACTCATGAATAATACCTTCATGGAGCAAATGAATGCATCCTTCCAATCTAGCTTTATTCAAGCTTATACTTCAATGGCCTATGATCCCCCTGCAGTACATATACAGATTTAATCCTCTCATAACATCCTTATAGAAAATAATTTCAGAAAAAGAGAACATTGGGGTGCATCTCCAATAGGTATTTCTCTGATTGCCACAAGGTTATGTAGTTCCTGGACTGATTTTCCAGTTTTGTTGAATGCAAGCCAGTAGTCAGCAGTAAGTATACTACTATTCTATAAATAAGGCTATACAAACACTTTCCAATTGAAAAAGACTACTGGTAAAGAAGTCAGGTAATATACTACTCAAATCAGCTCAGGAACAGCTCTATCATACTTTACGCTGGTGTCTCTGCAGGCTGTCAGTTTATGAATTGAAGTAGTTATGGAAGGATCTCAAGCCCATAGCAGTCCATAGCTACTAAGTTCTGGAGCCTCTACAAATATTTCATAGACAGAGAAGAAGCTGTCTTTTTCAGGCTTCTGAGATGACTCAGGTAAGGCAAACATGAAGGAATGATTTTTGAACTTTAATAATGTGACTACATGTGCAATTATTTCCACTCATCTTGTCTATAAAGACAGGCCATAATTTCTGGTGATGGTCTGACATAATGTTTCAAGGACAAGTTGTCTCTTTTTTAAGAATCCTGTGCATAAGCCATACAAAGATGACAAGGCTGAAAAACTGGAAAGGATGGTGCAACCCAGAACATAAGTAGAATAAACAAAGCAAATAAACACACTAGTTTTCTTTTGAACTTCTCCGAAAAAGTTGCTTGTAGACATTACTTATCCTGTGATTCAATGCAGTTGGACTAGCCTTCCATAGCAAGGAAAAAGATAATAGGTGCTTCTATTTTCCCAGAGCTCATAGATAAGAGATTTTGTCCAGCATCTGTAGTGAATCCTTATTAAATCTACTTTTTTGGTGGCCTTTTGTGAATAAGAATTTATTGAGTTGGACCCAACACACGGCTCAGCTAGCCATTTAGATGTTTGTTGTCAATGCATGATGCTATACTCTATGTCCATGTCTTTTGTCTATTCCTGTTCATCTGTCAGCATTCACCCAAGTATTGTTAAGGAGCTTAAAGGCAAGAGTGTGGACCTTCTAAGCAAAATATGCAACCTGTTTAATTCAGCCTCTGTAACTGAAAACTGGAATGTGGCCATAATAACTCCAGTTTTAAGAATGGCTCATGGAGACATCCCAGAAATTACAGACCTGTCATCTTAATGTGTGATCTGGAGAAGATAGTGGAAAAATAAAAATATGAAACATTTAGTGATACAAATTTGGCTCAAGGATACTCAACAGGGTTTCCTTCAGAGAAGGTCCTATCTCAGTGACAGCTAACCTTTTTTCTAAAGCTGTGGCAAAATTGTGTGGGCACATGCATTGCGTCCATGTGTGTGCCCACCCACCTGCACATGCGCGCATGACATCCCCACCTGCGCATGTGCGAGTGACCCCCACATGTGCATATAACCCCCCTGAGAGGCTACCCTAAAGCCTGAGGAGGGGAAAAACAGCCTCCACTGTCCCTCCGGAGGGGCCGGGGTAGGCCGTTTTTGCCCTCCCTAGGCTTCAGGAAAGTCTCTGGAGCCTGGGGAGGGCAAAAAACCACCAAATGGCCCAACCAGAAATTCAGGAATGAACTTCCGGTTGGCCCAGTGAGCCTGTTTTTTGTCCTCTCTACGCTCTGGAGGCTTTCCTGAAACCTGGCAAGGGTGAAAACGGACTCCCCCAGCCCTCCAGAAGGCTAAAAAACAGGTAGCCAGCGCACACCTGTACGCTGGAGCTGAGGGCTGTCATGCCAGCAAATATGGCTCAGCATGCCACAGGTTTGCCATCCTGGTCCTATCTAATCTAATAGTATTTTTTGAGGCTGTTAATTAACTAGTATCAGCATCTACTTAGATTTTCAAAAAGGCTTTTATAAAGTCACCTATCAAAGACTTATCAGAAGATGCAACATTCCTGGAATAAAAGAGCAGACTTTCTTGTGGATAAGCATACTTCTTCATTTAGGGACCCCTGTAGAGATATCACAGATAAGTACTCTTGGGTGTAATTTTACCAGCCGTTGGCTTTTTTGTTGGTTTTCCACAGCCATCAAGGAAAGGTGTTCTACTCTGCCCCAACTGTAGTAGGAGTTAGTAAAAGAGGTGCTTCATATTATAGGAAATCCTCTTGAGTATCCTGAATCTTTAAAGGACAATTGTGGGATTTTCTGTTCTGATCAATAAATTTTCTGAAACAATTACAAATAAACCTAAAGGACTGGATGAACTATATTGACTTCTGATGGATGGTTTAGAACAGGGGTGTCAAACTCACATTGTCATGGTGACATCATATAACATATCAGGACTTTTTGCCCTCTTCGCTAACTGAGTGGGGGTGGGGCCAGCACATGACGTATCCAGCCCATGGACCATGAGCTTGATACTCCTGGTTTAGAATCTTTCCTTAAGATCCCATTGACCACTTCTTTCTGCTAGCCCAGAAATGTTCTCTCTGTCAAACTCTGCTAGCCTAGGACTGTCAAACTCCTGGCCAGTGGGTCAGATGCATCATGCACTGGCCATGTCCATGCCCAGTTTAGCAAAGGGGGGGGGAAGTCCTGATACATCACATGACACCACCGTAATGACACGAGTTTGACAGTCATGTGCTAGCCTATTGACATTCAATTTAGCACAGGGGTCCCCAAACTTGGCAACTTCAAGTTGCCAAGTTTAAAGACATCTGATTTAGCATGTTTTTTTCTGGTAATAATATAAAGTCAGTGTTTCCATTTAAAGAAAAATGCCGATTTAGATTTGAAAAAATACAGTTGTATTGTTTCTCTATTTAAAAACTGCTATGTGCCTGGATCTCCTCTCACCCACCTCTCTCCAGTTCATTTCCCCTCACAAAATCCAGCAAAGATAACACTGGAGAAATAACTGAGAAGGAAACATAATGAAGCACAGCATGACAAGCAAAAGCAACCAAAATGCTGGAGATTGAAACTGATTGCGGTAAACAAGGCATCTGTAGACAAATGGTTTTAGCAGGAAAAATAGGGACTGTAATCTCCAGCTATCCGACTCCTTATGCTGTCTATAACAATGAGATTATTTCTTCTATTTCCAGAAATATAGCAGCTGGGTAAGTCTGGACTGGGAATAATTGGTGTTGAGCTGAATCATAGTTAATACTATTTAACTCAATTCTCTTTCTCCCATTTTATAGTTTAATCTTAATGGGGCAAGTTTCCAATATGGAGCCCATCTCTACTTAGAGTACAGTGCAAAGCAAAACAGTATCATCGTTTCAAAGAACAACTTTAAAAAATATTCAGGCTTCAAGGTTCTCAGAAAATGAAGTTGTTGATTGAAGCCCAATGCTTTATAAATATGCAAGGAGTAGGGAGAACGGAGCTGCTGAGTATCATAAGGAATAAAAAAAGATATTAGGATATATGTACAATCGTTCATGTTTTTAATGGTTATTTATTTTTCTGTCTTGGAACATTCAATGAGGTAGCCATTTTATGATTAGGAAAACCTCATTGATAGCCAGTTTGTCTAAATGCCTCAAAATGGCAGTGTGAAGTAAAAGCCTCATGATTCCTTCCTTCCTTCCTTCCTTCCTTCCTTCCTTCCTTCCTTCCTTCCTTCCACTCCAGCCACAAAAAGAAACACTGTGGTATGTATTGGAGGAAGAGCGAATGGCCAGTCTTACAGGAAATGGCTGAGCAAACTAAAGGATGCCCCAAACATTCTGACTTAGTGAGGTTGTGGGGAATACGATTAGCATGTAGTGGGTGATTGCTGGCACTAAGAGGCAGAAGTTGGATTGAAATTGGGAATGGGCAAGACCAAAGAGTATCAGAACTGAGAGACAGGAACAAGCTGCAGTCGTACCAACTTCTACCTCAGCATCTGCAGCCAGTAGCAAACTTTCCTCCACACAAAACTTTCCTCCTCATAGTTAGAAACTGAGAGGCACCAAAGTATTGTAGAAGCTCAAGTCAGAGGCGACCAAGCCTCTAAACCTTGAAAAGATTAACCAGCAATCACAGGGGGCAAATTTGTAGAGATAAAATATTGTTAAAGAGCAGCTAAAATGTAGGCTAAGAAGAAAGGAAGAGGTTTCTCCACATGCCATAGCTGGGAGACCAATATGGGCAGTGAAGGACTTGGCCAACAAGCCCTAATAAAGAACACAGCAGCAAATATTGTCAACAGCTATTCAGTGTGCCAGTCTGAAGCTCAAGCCTACTGTCTGTAAAAGCAAAAAATAAATAAAATAAAATGAGAAAGAGGTGGGAAAAAAGTCTGTAAGATACAATTTAAATTACAGGGACAGAGTTTAAGAAAGAGAGATGAACACAGACCCAAAACAATAAATAAATATGTGTAGCTGTAAAAATCTATAGGAAAACTCTGGAAATAAGTGAATGTAGCTCATTTTTCTTTTAAGGATATCTGGATGTGTTGCATAAATCCTCTTCTACAACAAAGGAAGGTAATATTTCAATTGTTCTCTGTAGTCTGTACCAGATCTCTAAAATAATTCATTGCAATCAGCTGTGCTCACCTGCTCCAAAACTTGCTTATTCTAAATCATAAAATAGGTTTGGATATATTAGAAGTGCTCAAATTCAAGGGAAAACTGCAACCAACTGATACTGGCAGCTGATGAATTTAAAAAGAACAGCATTCTAAACTGTCTAGTTTAGCCAACCTGAAGAAGATTGCAAGATGTATATATTTAATCAAACATAAAGCTCACCCAAGTCACAATATATTTTCTTCATCTTCAGTACAACTGAAATGTGAGGAGGAGGAGGAAGCAGAAGAGGAGGAAGCAGAAGAGGAAGAGAAAGAAAAATGTGTTGTTACTGTTATTGTTTTGTTGTTGGGCTGGCTTCTCAAAGTAAAATATTCCATTCTGACAACTAGAAAACTGATGGTTAGAATAGCAGTTAAGGAAAGATAGTGGAAGGGGATTGACAGTCACTGGCACATTCAATGGCTGTTAATTGTACCCCATTTGCTGTTCAAAATTCTTTTTATCCTATTGCAGTAAACTACAAAACAAGAATTTGCATGGCTTGAATAGACATAGTAGTAGTAACTCATCATAATTGATATATCTACCCCCTTAAGCTAACCAATTATTCTCTCAGTGATTTAACATGAAGTATGTAATAGCTGACACAAAAGCATTTTAACCAAGTAACCATAATTTTGATTTGTTTTCCATGTTATGCCTATTTTCTAGATTTTAACTTTTCTACCCATAATACTAAACGTTTCCAAAACATTTTTCTGTGTTTCAAGGCATTTCTTGCACCTTTTCATTTATTTTAGTTTGAATGAAATCTCCAGTTAAAATATTTTTTTCTTCTGACCTCTGTGTATAATACTAATATCTCAAATATTAGATCCTTTTTTGATTTAGACTCCACTTCCATAAATTGCACAATTATGCAACTGATATACACAAATGCCCATAATGTACATTTGTATTTAACAGACATTGCCTTCTCTTGAATGACCCATGAAATCAAATTGTTACTTGTAATCATTTCAGTTGTTGGGATGGATATGTATAACTGAAATGGCTAAACATTCATTTTAGTTACTTGTTGATTTGAGTTTCAGATATCTTTACTGGCTTTGCATTAAAATATTCCTGTCCATGTTTTCCACATTTACTTATTCCTAAAATAAAATATGGCTCCTTTTTGCTCCATTTTTAAAGCAATTTAAACTGCCCAGCACATCTCTCTGTGCATAATGATTTCATTTGTGGTTGCTGTTTCGATGGGGAAAATTACCTACCATTTTCTGGAAACCATTTTTCACAAATATTATTTAAGAAATCTCTGTCTGCCATTTTAAACAGGCTGTGTTCCAGAAGTTATGTCATAACCTCTGCTTACTTTACGCTCTCACTCAGAGTGAATTATCCAGGCGAGACCTGGATACCACTAAGTCAAACCTAACATTTACAATTATTTTATGCTATCCTACTGGGAGAATGTATTATTTATTTCAGTTATACGTATTCTGTCTTTTTGTCAGTTCATTTCTATTTAGAATTTATTTAATCTATTTACTACTGTATACTACTAGAGTCTTGGTAACTTTATGTTTTTTTTTCTCTTTTTGCTTTCACAATCAACATGAATTAGGTTACGATGAAAGGCAAAAATAGCCAATCATCACACTTTTAGTTTTATAACTAAAAGGCAATGGGAAACTAGATAGCTCCAGTTCTAGTCCACTGTCCAAATCACCATGCTATCTGTCACATTGTTCCAATAATTTTCAAGTTCTTATCTTCAAAGACCAAGTTCTCTACTCTGCATTTATTTTTTATCAGCATATCCATACTGTGGGTGTTCTTACATTTTGTTTCTTTGAGTATAGTTTCTTCCAAAAGATCTTGGAACAATAAAACCTTCTGTAAATGAGTTTAAGCTTATAGATATTGCTTGTTTAAGGGATGATGGACTCAAAGGCATTCTTCATTTTATTATCTATCTCAAGAGAACAGATTTTTTTAACATCTAGAATTGAAAAATATAAACTAAATGTTTTCTGGTTCACACTGACTAATACTTGCAGGCAGCCTGAAATTATAGTTTCAGTAGCTGTCAAGGGCCCTATCAGTCTCAATTAAGAACATCTATGAGCTGAAGTTGTTGAACAAGGGTTTTTTCCCTTCAAAAAGTCACAAAGGACCTTTCTCAGTTTCTCAGTTGGTATATTATCATTCCTGGAAAAGTGTTAAGAAATGTGGCCAGAAATTCTCCATTGTTATAATTTTTTTAATGAACAGAAATGTAAAGGATATGTGATTTAAAACATGTTTTCTGACCAAGTACTGTGGACTTGGTGAATTCAAATAAACAATGTAGCATGAAGACTTTACAGGGAACATTATTCAAAAATTGTGATCTATATTAACAGGAGCCTAGAGCCAATGGCAAGACATTATTGCTCCACCTTAATTCTTCTGTGGTCAGGCCTTATTTGCAATGTGTTCAATTTTGGGGGTACCAAGGAATCTAAAAAGGATATTAGCAAACTGAAGTGCATTCATTGGAGGGCTACCAAGATGATGAGTGAACCAATAACCAAGTCCTGGGCTCTGTAGTTAAAAGCAGTCAGATATCTAAAGGTTAATCTTACAAAAGACTGAGTGGTCTTTTGTTGGTGGTACGGGAATATATCAAAGAGATGAAACAAAATCCATGCAGGTTGGAGTGCAGGAGAAACTGACGGTATGAGCTGTCAGCTAGGGGAATCAGAACCTGATGGATGTTCCACTTCAATGGAAACCTTCAGATGGAGGCTGGATGACCATCTGTCTGTAATATCTATGTAGATCATAAGAGGGGTTTGGGCCAGATGACCTCTGAAGTATTCTCTGTCTTGAAGAGGGTGCTTGTTTTGAAGACTTGACTGAAACTTCTTTCAAAACTAGTTCACAAAGCTGCACAGTCTTTTT
Source organism: Thamnophis elegans (assembly GCF_009769535.1). NCBI lineage: Eukaryota > Metazoa > Chordata > Lepidosauria > Squamata > Natricidae > Thamnophis > Thamnophis elegans. The sequence goes on from NC_045542.1 coordinate 92,870,944, forward strand.
ACTTCCAAGAACAAAGAACTGTATTGCTTCACCTTGTTCTACTCACTATATCCTTGGACACTAGCAATAGGCAAAAGAGGTTTTGAAGTCATAGCAGAACTTAAGAGTAGTCTGTAAATCATATGTATGCAATGAAGTTGGCATTATTATGCCTTATTTGGGAATTCTTCTCTTCAAGGAGGCAAAAGCACACCAATTTCCCAGCATAAAACGCTTTGTGATTAATGCAAGTTAAAATAGCTATACATAAGGCTATGAGTTACTCCATTTATTTCTATTATTATTCTATAGTATTTCTTTCATGATTTGTTTGATGCTACTGGAGGAAAGGATCAGTTCCCAGACCAATCTTTTTTTAAACTATCCCCATTCATGATTGTTTCCTTTTAAATCAATGGGAGACTTGGACACTTCTTTTGTGGCCTGTAACTTCAGTGTTGTAGTTGCATGACGCCCTTATAAAGGTTCGTATCTTCTGAATTTCTGGTCAGGAAAAGGGTAATTAATCTAAAGGCATTTATAAAAGACATATGATTCAGGCCATATTCTCAGCCTTCTACCAATCCTGTAATGTTTCTGGATATATATGCTATTTCTACTGGGCTCCCATTGAAGCAAATGAAAAATCAATGACAAATTAATGGAAAGGAATGGATTTCATTTGGAACTTCTCCTCAAATTCCCATTAGTTCTATGACTAAAACTAATTAAACAAATGGATCTCATTATTTTGTGTTTCATCTTTGTGTGATTTTTTTCAGATGAAAGACATAAAACTATATACCACATTGTTTTGTTCTTGAACATATGTTCCAAATATAATTTGAAATGAACAAAAGCATGCCTGCCTTTTTCTCAGCATTAGCAACAGGAAGCCAAATAATGAATGAATAAAAACCTATTCCATTAGTCGAAGATAGAATAGATGGACAGAATAAAGATAGAACACAAAGATAGGGCAGAAAGAAAAATGGGACAGAAAGAGAGGCAGACAGAAAACAATTCTTGTGATGATGTATGAAGCAGCTGTGAATTATAAGATAAAGGAAGATAATTGTTTTGACTTTGTGCACACAGTGGTAATATACAGGACATTACTTAACATGAATAAAAACATTTTTTTCAAATTCATCCACCTTTCCCACACCTCTACCCGATGCACATATGCAATTTCCTCACACACATAAACATTATCTATCAAAACTGCTCCATTTTCAGTTAATAAAACTAATTTACAGGCTGAGCTGTATTTCAACCCTTTTGCTTAGAGAGAAAGCTAGAGATCCATACTTCTTAGCCTTAGTAAAGAAGGGCAAAAGAACCCTTCTTTTAACATTAGAGCCAAAATGATATGACTTCTCTAAATGAAAGGAAAAACACAATCAGTAAGCCAACCTTTCTGCCCCCAGCAAATGAATTGACTGTTATTAATACAATGAAAACAGAGTCCTTTCATTTCTCTGTTTACATATCCCACCACTGTCAGCTACTTCCTTTATGTTGATATCACCTCCCGATTACGCTATTACCTTTTGCCTTCCCAGAAATAGGATAAAGAAGGCATCTGCAATAACAACATTTGAAATTACATTTGACTGCCTCAAGTGAAGAAATGAATTAGCCAGCAGTGTCTGCAGAATACAGACAATGGCAGCAGATGAGTCAGTGAACTCACTGTTAGTCTAAAGAAGCAAGCTCTTATTTTAAAATAGTTTGTGGAGCAGGCATTTTAGTCTTTTAGCCTGTGTGCCCTGGAAAGCACAGAGCACCATATTTCTGAACGCCAGATATTTCTACAAATGTATGAAGTTCCAGGAAACACAGCAAATGAGTCAGAAGCTGACTCAGAATGTAGGCTATTATCCCAGAGGCCATTAGCTAAAGTCCAAGAGGTAGATCCAATCAAAAATCAAGAATTGATTCATCTATGTTTAGGAAGCTATTTCTTCTTGTAGAACTCTTGCGTTCTTGTAGAACTCTTGAGTTCTACATCTACTTCTGCCATTAAGTGAGCAGTTCCTTCTTTCTCTTAGCTTGCCCTGTGACTAAAAGGCTATATGGTTAAATCGATCAGCATAAAAATCCAGTATGAACAGCAAGCTGAGCTATTCCTTGCCTGTGCAAGGCTGGTAGAAAGGAAGTCTACTACACATCTTTCTTTCTGTAATGAAAGCCGACAGGCAATCATATCAGTTGGTCGCTGGAGAAAAAGCATTGCAAAGAAGTTAGACAAAGCGAGGAACCATGTCTAGTTAATTATAAAAAGTGGTAAATGCACAAAACAATTTATTTCTCAAAACTGAGATATGGTAGCAGTTTATTTAACTCATTTTTAAAAGGAGTTTTATACATAGCTCTTCCCAGCCGTCACTTTATAATTAGTATAATATTGAGTTGAATTCACTTAATAATGTTCATGATTGCAAGGAATTTCACCCAAATATTCCAGTATTTTTGGTGCAGAAATTCTTTCAGGGCTATCCCTTCCAATGAGACCCAACCAGTACAATATACATATACTTGGGGGGGGGACGATGTCCATGTTTTCTCAGTTCCACGCAACTAAGGCAGCTGAGACCAGGAAAATATATCTCTGATAGAAGAGAAAATGTAGCTCAATAGCTAAACTATGCAGTCCTTGGTGCTCTCTGAGCTGGGTTGTTTGGGGATTAAACCACTAGATGTTTCCCAGATATTACCTAGTCAGGTAATAAAATGTCTGCAAGCAAACAACCCAACCTGGTGACCACCAAGATCTCCACAAAAAAAATATTCCTCCATTATTTTTTATTTACACATATGTGACACTGGGTGGGTTATAAAATTAAAAATCCACAACATAAAAACCCATAAACCCCCACTTCTCTGTATTATGGCTTCCATATTGTAGAATATGATATGGAACTTAGAGTTGTTCTGACAGTGAAAGCCCTCTGGAATCAATTAAGAAAGGGTTCTCCTGGAGGAAATTTTTTAAATGTGATGTCATTACTGGGATCTCCAAAACCAATTGCTCTGGTTTTAAATTAAACTCTTTTGCTTATTATTTGTGGTTTGGAAATGTACAATAGAAGCTTCTTTGTATCACTGAGAGCTTCATGTTTATGTTCTCAATTTAAAGAATAAGTCCCCTATGGTTCCTCAACCATCTGGAATGATGTCAACATTTTAATTACTAAATTTGATGAAGAAAGCAGGAAGCATTTAACTGATAGTTAATACCCTTCTTCTAGGGCAGGGGTGTCAAACTCATGCTGTCACATTGTTGTCATGTGACATATCACAACTCCCCCCCTTCATTTAAAATAAGGGAGGGCATAGCCAGTGTGTGACGCATCCAGGCTGTGGGCCACGAGTTTGATACCCTTGTTCTAGGGTATCAACCCAACAGATAAACAGAAAATAAAACATAACCGAGACGAACTGCAAAGTTCTTCAACAAGAAACAGAAATTAAATTTAGAATTATATATAGATCTCTAGTTTAGCACTGTATTTGTGAAAAAGATCTTGAAATAGTAGTTGATTGCAAACCAAATATGAGCCAACCATGAGATGCAGCTTTTTTAAAAAAGGAAGAAGTGCACTTTTAGTCTGGAAACTGTACTATAAAGAAAGATTGAAGGAACTAGAAATGTTTAGCCCTAAGAAAAGAAGACTAATGGAAATATGATGGCACCTTTCAAATATGTGGAAAAATATGTCATTCAGAAGACGATAAACCTAGTATTTCATCACTGCATAATGGATGAAAGTTATAGGAGATGACATTCCAATTTCATGTTAAAGGGCAAAAAGCCCCTTCCCAATAATTAACTTAATTATCAAGTGAGATTTTCCTGGAATATGCTTAAGCAAAGCAGAAACTAGCAAGGCCTCTGTTGGAAATGCTTTGATTTGGATACCTGCACTGAGCAGGGGCTGCATCTGATGGCCTAAAGGACCTCTTCTAACTCTTATGCTTCAATGATTCTATTAAATACCTAAATCAAATCTGTACCCTTGGCTATCATTTAAGTGTTATCCGTGTTTATTCAGAAGCAAGACCTATTTACTTATTCCCCATGTAAATATATAAGGCACTGCATCTAACACCTTCATAAAGCTTTGCAATCTGTTTACTTCCCTAGTGGGTGGGATTTAATTAATTGACTTAATTAAATTAATTTATTCATTTAATTACCACTACTGTTTTTGCACCTTTCCCAGGCATTCAGAGGAACCAATGTTAAAAGTCAATCAAAGACATTTCTTAGATTCAGAGTTAAGTGTAGCAGCCCTACTGTAAAATGTAAAGACTCCCTCAAGTGAGCTCGATTCTTGATGACTACATCCATGTAGATTTCATTTTATTATAATACAGAAGTGTTTTGTCATCTACTCATGCACCATGGTTACCATGTTAAGGGTGAGCCACTCTTTGCTGTGGGAGGAGGGGTTCCAGAAGGACACCCCACAGTAAGTATTCATGCTGTCTGACAGATAAAATTGCTCAGATCCTCTTAGAATTGGACTCTGCCTGGGGAGAAATGCCAGATGAGATGCTTGAGGCTCTCTTGTGATGTTATGAGGACTGAATTTGTAACGCTTGAAATTGGACAAAAACCTGTGAATTGTGGGTTTGGCCTCTTGTATGTTAGTACCAGTCATCACAGCTTCTCAAGGTCACCTGAGAAATGACCTTTCAGGATTAGGGTGATCCCTCCGGCCTTGAAAGATGCAATGGTGCATCACCTTCTCCAGTAGTCTTTGTTGGGTCATGTAGTCTCCAATCTTCCCCTTATGGGGAAGGTTGTTGAGAAGATGGTCAAACAATAGATACAGAGGGACTTGGAAGAAATACATTTTCTGGAACTATTCCAGTTGGGTTTCAGGCTAGGGTACAATATTGAAACAGTACTGGTTATGCTTGGAAATAATCTCTGAGAAAGCCAGGATAGGGATGGTCCATCCTCATGCTCTTTGATCCTCTGATACCATTAACCATGGTTTCCCAGTGGATCAGTTGCAGGAATTGGAAATTGGGAGGGGGGAGAATGGACACCATGTTGCAGAGGTTTGCTTCTTTGTACAGCAAACGTTCCTGTTTATGTTAATAGGAGACTATAGATTGTATCCATAGCATCTCATTTGTAATGTTCTGAACAGCTGGAGACGGTCACCAATATTTATGTGAAACTGCTGAGGTCAGTGTCTGCTGTTATCACTACAGGTGGTCCTCATTTAAAGACTAGGTTAAAGCTGCAGCAGGAGGAAGATGGTGAAGTCACCCAGGAATGGCAAAGCCAGCAGCTGAGTATTATCTTTGCTTTCCAAACTTCCTTGATTATTAGTCAGCTTTTTGGTACAATTAAAGATTCTGGTCATTACCTATAAAGACCTGTAGGGAATAGGGCCTGATTATTTGAGGCAGCATCCATCTCTAAAAGTTTTTGCCCAATATGAGAAGCCCAGTGGTTAGAATGCAGTACTGCAGGTTAACTCTGCCAACTGTCAGGAGCTTGATCCAGACAGACTCAAGGTTGACTCAGCCTTCCATCCTTTTGAGGTTGCTCAGATTGTTGGGGACAATATTGTAAACTGCTTGGAGAGGGTTGTAAGGTTGTAAAGCACTATGAAGTGGTATATGAGCCATGGTGGTGCAGTGGTTATAGTGCAGTATTGCAGGCTACTTCTGCTGATCACTGGCTGCCAGCAGTTTGGCAGATCGAATCTCACCATGCTCAAGGTTGATTCAGCCTTCCATCTTTCCGAGGTGGGTAAAATGAAGACCCAGATGGTTGGGGAAAATATAGAGACTCTATAAACCACTTAGAAAGGGCTGTAAAGCACTATGAAGTGGCATATGTCTAAGTGCTATTTCTATTGAGCAGAGCAGACTGTGTCCCCTTCAGTTAAACATGGTTATCTTGTGGATTGAGGAAAGGAGCCTCCTCTGTCACAGTGCCTGTCTTCTAAAACAGCATTCCTCTTGAGATACATATATTATGTTTTATGTTATATTATGTTATGCCATGCTATGTTTCAATTTTAAAGTTTATAAGTAGCACACAGTCTTTTTGGAATCTGACAGCCTCAAAATCAACAATCAGGATTTGAATATTACAGAGCTGGAACAGCACGTAATGTATTAAATGGATTTGAATTTCAATGTCTATATGGTGAAGTGATGTAATGTATAGATTTTTTTTCCTGATAAATGGAGGGAAAACATTTCTGTCTCAGCCTCTAACCTCTGTAAAATAGCAGCAGCCGTTGTACTAATTCAGCTATTTAAGAAAAAAAACAGCAATGCACTGCACGTTTAATCCCTCATGAAGTGTGCTACCTTGGTGTGTAGGAGGATGATGGTGTGTTTGAATAGTTTCTTGTGTCAACAGTTATTCAGCAAGATAAAAACTAGCCTGAAGACTGTTCTGCAATGATGAACTACTTGAATGGGCAAGATCTGTGGAGGAATTCAAGTAAATAATTCTCCTTTATGTATCTCTGTTCTAAATTACTTTGCTATAGGAGGTGCTTTTGTGGGTCATTGTACCAGTCATTCTAAATTATATCAATTTCCAAATCCAGATTAAGTTATAGATTCAGCTTCTATATCCCCAGATCCTTTTTGTCTTAAATAACTGGACATTTTTCTCTCTTAAAAATGAACTGAAAAAATGATACATTTGACTGTGAAAATTGGCTTTTTGTAGCTGTACAGGAAAGAGTCAGCTTTAAGTTAATCATAGTTATTGATTTATGCATGCATAGATTTTTCACCCAATGATCATGTTTGTATAATTTGCACTTCATTTTAAAATTTATTTAGCTCAAAAACTGTGAAAAGAAATAAGACAAAACACTGAAGCATTTTCACAAGGTCAGCAAATCTGGAAAAAGGTTAATGAATTTTTCTGAAGATTTTATTTTTTTGCTTTATTTGTGTAGCTTATTGTTATTCTAGGCTCTCAACAGCAAATGCGATTGTAAGGTATTCAAAATGAATACTTTAATTCTTCTAACATACAGTATATACTAGCAATGGCGAACCTTTTTTGGCTCGTGTTCCATAAGTGGGGGGAGTGCCGGGGGGGTCATGTGCGGGCGTGCTGCACCCATAATGCAATGTGTGACCCCCAGTGCACATTTGCGCACTACAGGCACGAGCCCCCTATTTTTGCATGCTTTTTTTGCCCTCCCCAGGCTCCAGAGGCTTTATAGGAGCTTGGGGAAGGCAAAAACAGACTCTCCTGCCCCCCGGAAGCCTTCCAGAGGCTAAAGCCTCTGAAGCTTCCCTAAAGCCTCCGAAGCTGTCAAAGCAACCCTCCAAGCAAACAGGAAGTCACTTCTGGTTTGCTCAGAGGTCGTTTTAAGTGCTCCGAAGGCTTCTGGGACCTTCAGGAGGCTTCCCTGAAACCTCCAGAGCAGTCAAAATGCTTCCGAGCAAACAGGAAGTCTGTTCCCTCGCGTGCCCTGACAAATGGCTCCACGTGACACCTGTGGCACATGTGCCATAGGTTCGCCATCACTGGTATATACCAATACTGTTACTGGATTTATTTATTGATAGATCCCAGTTTTTGCAAGTTGGAAGAAAAGTTTCCATCTCTGTCTCCTTGAGTAGGGGCTCCCTACAGGGTTATGTCTTGAGTCTGCTACTGTTCACCTGGATGACCGATGACTGCTGTGCCAAATCTGCTCCAAATCATATTGTGAAGTATGTGGATGACCCGGCAGTGGTGGGGCGACAATAAATATGCTTATAGGGCAGAGGTGAAAGTTCTGGTGGACTGGTGCAATAAACGTTACCTGGTTCTAAATGTTAATAAAACAAAGGAGATCACTGTAGATTTTTGAAAGAGCTGACATAGTCATACTTCACTCAGTATCATGGATATAGCTGTAGAAGTGGTCAACAGTTTAGAGTATCTGGGGGTCCAGATAATTAACAATCTGAACTAGTCTCTCCACACATCATCCTTAGTGAAGCGTGCAAACCAGCATCTGCATTTCCTGCATCGGATGAGGAGAGCACATCTTTCTTTTTCTGTCCTGGCCACTTTTTACAGAGGCACGATTGACAGCATTTCAACAAACTGCATCACTCTTTGGTTTGGTGGCTGCAGTGCCTCAGAGAGAAAGTCCACACAGAGATGGTAAGGACAGCCAAGATCATTATAGGAAGCTTGCTTCCCATTATTCAGGATAGTGCTTATAAGTGCTAAGTGCCTAGAGTTCAAAGCATTGTTAGAGACTCCACATACCCACTTTATGGTCTGTTTCTGTTGCTCCCCAGTAACAGAACAGAACAGGAGATTTCAAAGTAATTATAGCAGGACTACCAGATTCTGTAACAGCTTTGATCCCTATGCCATCCGTCTGGTAAACTCACAAGATTACTTTTTCTCCCCATGTACATGTACATGTATATACTAGACTGTATTGTTTCTCCGTGTCATATAATATATGTGGATATATGCATAATTGTCTGTCTGTCTGTCATGTATATAAAATGTATATTGAAAGAGGTGACCCTTTGAGAACCGTAGGCAACAAAATTTCATTTTTCAAAGTGACAATAAAGTTATTCTAAGTCTAAGTTATTAGGAAATATGACTCTGAATTGTCACATGCCTTTGCCTTAATAAGAGATAATCCTCACCACCCTCACTGATAGTAAATATCTATATCATAATCTTGTTTTCCTCAAACAAATCCACTTCTAATGTCAACACAAATATTCCATATGTATTCATAATTACATTAAGCAATGAGAGAAAATCATACATCTGTTACTCACTGCCCAATGTTAAAACATTTGCTAAGCATTCTATTTTCATGATGTGTGTTACTTCTATCATATGCTGCTCTTTCTACATTGAGCAACCAAAATTCCAGTCCACATTTGCACAAAGGATTCCATCACTCAAGCTATTCCCTTTATCGTGCACTTTTTCTGCATCAGAAAGTATACAATAAGAATTCTTTCCCACACATGTATGGCATTTTTAATAATTTTATTATAAATTTTCACAGGGTTAAAAAATAAACATGAAATAATATCAAGCAAAAAAAAGTAAACGAAAGAAGATGTATAAAAAGTAACTTCTGATTTTCTTTACGGCAATTACAGACATTATTCTCTTTCCTCCTTCACTGAAGTTACATCATAATTCACTCCTTCCCATATTCAACTTTCTTAATCAGTAAATCTATAAATAGTCAATTCATCCCCCCACCCTGTTTTAGCAAAATATCCATAACAGATTTCAAGTCTGCAATAAAAAATACTTGTTCTCTGTTTCCTGATCATACAGGTCAATTTTGCCGTTTCTGCAAATTTAATCATCTTCCATAATGGGCATTTCAGCATTTTCCATATAATAGTTTTGAGGCAATTATTATATATAAAACCAATCTTCCATAGTTTTTTTTCTAATTGCTTTTTCATAAGTCCAAGTAAGAAAATCCCTGGTTTCAGCTGGATTTTGGTCTTTAATGTATTTTGCTCCATAACTATGTTAACCTTAACCTTATTAGTTAAACCCCATGCCATCCAAACGTCAGGTTATGCTCTTCTAATTTTAATGTTTGTTTGTTTATTTATTTATTTATTTATTTATTTATTTATTTATTTATTTATCAAATTTTGTATGCCGCCCACTCTCAAAGAGACTCAGGGTGGCTTACAGTAAAAGGGGGGGAGGGGATATAAAAAAATAAAACAACAGTTTAAAACAGTCACAAACCTGAAGTGGGACTGGACAACTCAACAGCCCCAGGCCTGCCGGAACAGCCAGGTCTTAGTCACTTTGTGGAAGGCCAGAAGGGTAGTAAGGGTCCGGATCTCAACGGGGAGCTCATTCCAGAGGGCCGGAGCTGCAACAGAGAAGGACCTCCCTCGGGGTGTCGCCAGCCGACATTGGCCAGCAGATGGGATCCGGAGAAGGCCTAGTCTATGCGATCTAATCGGTCTTAGGGAGGTAATTGGCAGGAGGCGGTCTCTCAGGTAGCCAGGTCCGATGCCATGTAGGGCTTTAAAAGTAACGACTAGCACTTTGAAGCGTGTTCGGAGACCAATGGGAAGACAGTGCAGCTCACGGAGGATAGGTGTAATGTGGGTGTACCTAGGTGCACCCATAATCACTGCATTCTGGACTAATGTAAGTCTTTTAACACTCTTCAAGGGCAGCCCCATGTAGAGCGCATTACAGTAATCCAGTCTTGAGGTGACGAGAGCGTGAGTGACTATCCGAAGGGCCTCCCGGTCCAAATAGGGTGGCAATTGGTGCACCAGGCAAACCTGGGCAAAGGCCCCCCTGGTCACAGCTGACAAATGATGTTCTAAGGTCAGCTGTGGGTCCAGGAGGACTCCCAAGTTGCGGGCCCTCTCTGAGGGGCGAATAATTTCACCCCCCAGGCTGAGAGATGGAATGGCTGGACCATCCTTGGGAGGGAGCATCAATAGCCACTCAGTCTTGTTGGGATTGAGTGCAAACTTGTTCATTCCCAATCAGACCCTGACAGCCTCCAGGCACTGACATATCACTTCTACCGCTTCACTGAGTTGGCATGGGGCAGACAGATACAATTGTGTATCGTCCGCATATTGATGATATTTAATCCAGTGCCGACATATGATCTCACCCAGAGGCTTCATGTAGATGTTAAATAGGAGGGGGGACAGGACCGAGCCCTGCGGCACCCTATAAATGAGGGGCCTAGGGGTCGACCTCTGCCCTCCGACTAACACCAGCCACTTTTTCATCCAAATCAAGTAGCAGGCTACAAAATAAAATTTAAAATCAGGCAATCCTAATTCTCCTCTCTTGAAGAATTTTATATTTCACCATTTTTTTTCAATATCAATCTGGATGTCTCCCATTGCTTAAAAGGCACATGATTTGGTGCATCACTCTATCTTTCTCACAAAGACCTAACATACATAGTGAATACATAGATAAAAGTTGTCCACAGTGATCTCTCCACAGCTGATGTTTCAGGGCTTCTAGTGATACATCCATAATCACTGTAACTGACTCCATCCATGTTGATCCTGGTTGTCTTCTTCTTCTCTTTCTTTTCCTTTCCTTTCCCAGCATTAGGGATTCAAGCCACTTAACTGCCAACCTTTCTGATAGACAAGCTCAACATCTTAGCCACTGAGCCACCACATCCCTGGTCTTCACATAATGTGCCCCCAAAAAGATAATTTTAGTGTGATCATGTATGCCTCAAGTGAGAACTCTGGGCTGATTTGTTTCAATGATACATTGGTTTGTTTCCTATCTATGATATTCTCATGATATTCTCCTCTCCAATGCCAATACTCAAAAGCATCAATAATCCTCTGCTTTTTTCAAAGTCCAACTTCTACTTCTATAGATGTATGGGGATATAGTGGCCTGCACATTTCTGGTCCTTGAAGATATAAGATCACAGTATCTGAATGTCTTTTCCAAGGCATTCATGGCTGCTCTCCCAAGTGCTAGTCTGCAGCATATTTTCTGACTGCTTATTGCTTTACTGTTGATGGTTGAATCTAAAAGGCCCCTGCTATCTTATGGATTTTAACATACTGTAGATTGCCACTGGTGAAATTAGCTTCCGTGTTTAAGAGCAAAGAGTACTTTCACCTTTATACTCTTCCCCCCTCCTTCCTCTTTTCAAGATGCGGTTGAGGCTATCTTTATCTCCTTTTTGCTTCAAAGATGATGAGTGTTTGTTAGCATCCATTGATCCTCTCATAAGAGCTCCTGCTTTATTCAAAGCTTCAACAAATAGACATAGAGAAAGAGAAACACATATTCATGTACTGGATATATGCATTGATGCATCTTTTTAATCTACTAGATTATTTACTTCATAGTACAGAACAGAGAAGGGATCACCTGATGCCCTATTTTCCATTTTCTTCTACTATTGTTGTGTACAGGTGTCAAGTGTCTTGAAATAATCATTCTCTCCCTCCCCCCCTCTCCTTCTCCTGCGCCCTCTCCCTCCCTTCCTCCCCCCCCAGTTACAATCCTCTTTGATATATAGCTGTAGATATATAGACAAGATATATAGACAATGTTAATTCTTGCCTGTTGTTTGTGTTCTCTTCATGTTTTTTGACTGCCTTTTATCCTGTTTGTTAATTAGCTGTTTTATGTCTGCAGGTGTTTAACAAATAAACCAGCAACAAGCTGTTTTTTTTTCCCTAGCCATATTGAGCGGTGTGTCTGTTTGCCATGCTCTAAAGATTGACTGGGGATGTGATGGGTGCAAATTAAACTGGAAATTACCTACAGTAATTTTCCAGCAGTATGTGGGTTTTTAAAGGGTACTCACCAATACTTCCTATGTCTCTCTGTGTGTTTGGATTTACAAATGAGAGAAATAGAATATCTGCCCTGGAAAGCAGGCTTTCTTTTGACAGTAAATCCCCGCTCCCCCTTCAGTGACAGTTCTGCTCAGACCTTCTGTCTTTTAACCTCCCAATGCATCTTGTGAATGAATTGTTCCGGAAATATTGATGGGCACATTTGTCGCATTTGGTTGATGCATCCCATTCTCCCTCTTCTCATTTGGCAATTGGTCCCAGTAAGGCATTGTATAGTTCTGGCATCAGAGCATCAAGATGATTGGCCAAGAATATGAGAAAAGACAAAGAACTCCACCCAAGGACGCCAGTCTTGTCACACCCCCTGCTGGCCAGTTCAAGCTATGCAGAATCTCCTTCCTATTACTGTTCTTGCAATGCAGTTAGTCTGGTTTTTTAAAAATCCTGATAGGTTTGAGAAAAGCAGAAATGGAAAGGCTGATTGAATACATCAGCAGACAGATAAGTAGGTGAAAGAGATAGGAAGAAAAGTAGAATCTGATCACAATAGGAAAATCCCAGGGACAAAAAAGGAGACTGTAGTGGCTATGGGAGGAAACAGGAAAGAAAAAGAAAAATCACATACCACCAGTGTTAACATGTTAAGATTTTGTACCTTTAAATCTCACCATTTACACGCACACACAGAGATACCAGCTATTGTTTCCACTGTGTAGAGCCGTAATGGCAAACCTATGGCACGCGTGCCAGAGGTATCACATAAAGCCCTCTCTGTGAGCACGCACATCATCGCCAGCTGCTCTTCTGGAGCTCATATTTATGTGTGCTGGAGGCCTGGAAACCTGAAGACCATGTGGCATGCATGTGCCAGTCACCAGGTCTTTCCAGGGCTCCAGTATGTGGAAAGACCAGCTGGCCGGCACACATGCTTGTGCCAGAAACCAGAAGACCAAGTGGTCTTCAAGTTTCCAGGGCTCCAGCATGCACTCACGTTCTGGATTGAGCACTTCATGCTGAAAAGTTTCACCATCACTGGTCTAGAGCAATATTCTCTAAACCTTTTTTTCCTCTTGGGACCTCTCCCCACTTTTAAAACTTATGGAGGACCCCAAAATAACTTTTTTTTGTATGGCTTATAGTTACTGATCGATATTGATCACATTAAAAATTGAAACATTTTTAGAATATTTGTTTATTTTACCATGTAAAAATAGCAATATTAAACCCATTCAATATTAACATAAATAAAATGTCAATGGATTGGGCCTTTTGCAGCCTTTTCCTCCATTTTTTTTGGGGGGGGGGAGGACGGAGCTTTGGAATGTCAGACCAGACATCAACAATTTACTATCTCATGGGAACCAAGGTCATCCCAACAGGTGCTGGTCAGAGACTGGAAGAGGTCACGAAGAAGATGCCAGAACACCTAATTGGATAATATGACCTGGGAGAAGGAGGGAGGGCGCTAATTAATATTTAATTATATTAAAAGTATGGGAAATAGCCAGAGCTTGTTTGTTTTCCACCATGCCTAAGTGATGTACTCAATAAAGGAGTTCTTTGAGAAAGTTAAAAGTCTCAGAGTTGCTGAATTGGTTGGGTTCATTACTTGGAACCTTGACAATTTTCATGGGGAAAAAAACACTAACAAATAAATACAATATGAGCAAAAACATTGTTCTACATTTTTTGCAAACGCCTTCAATATTTGGCAAATAATTTTAATTAACTGGACTCCTGAGAGGATCTTAGGCAGCGTTCAGGATCCTCAGGCCAAACTTTAGGAAAAACTGATCTAAACTAAAGAAATATAGTAGAAAAGGAATTGTACAAAATAGATACTTGGAGCATATGAAATTCAGCTGACAAATGCCAAGGTCTGCATTTAGATAATGGAGAAAAGCAGACTTAAGAGGGCTCAGCATGATTAGAGGTGTGAAAGGATTTCAGAGATGCAATTAATCACAAATTGAACAGCATTCATCAGTGCAACCCTGCCACACAAAAAGGTGAATGGAATCCTAAGCTGCATTAATAAAGCTATAGTTTTTAAGTCACACAAGCAGTAATCATTCCACTTCAGAACACATTTGTGCTTTTGTTGGAATTGCTATTTTTATATCCTTTATATTCTTCTACTTCCTATGCTGATTGTTGTTTGGTTTAATTGTGGTCCCCCCACTTATTTGGAAGTTTCTATAGAATGGGAGAATGGTGGCATTCTTCAAATACTTGAAGTGCTGTCACACTGAAGACAGAAATTGTTCTCTGCTCTTTGAAGGACAGGACTAAAAGGCTAAATTTACCAGGAGGGAGATTTCTACTGAATTTTAAGAGAAAATGCCACAGTGTAAAAGCATTCAATAATGAAATCAATTACATAGAATGTGACAGTTTCCATTTAATGAAGAAGCTGAACTGTTGGCGGTGCTTTAATTCTGGGTTTCCCATATTGAATCCCAGGTGGAATGGATGACTCAGAGGGCTTTCTTCAGTTTTTGATGCAGTGATTCCTTTCACTCTGCATATTTTGTCAGCCTGCTTGGTGTAAATTTCCCAGACCTACTTCCTTGCTCTGTATCACGTTGCAAAGTCTAGCACTTTCGCCTCTTTTCCGCCTTAGCAGTCGAGCTGAGTTCCTGTTCTTTCTTTAAAAACCTTATATCTTTCAGGATAGAGGAACGCGGTGGCTCAGTGGCTAAGTTCCTAAGCTTGTCGATCAGAAAGGTCAGCAGTTCGGTGGTTCAAATCCCTAGCGCCACGTAACGGAGTGAGCTCTTGTTACTTGTCCCATCTTCTGCCAACCTAGCAGTTCGAAAGCATGTAAAAATGCAAGTAAAAAAATAGGGATCACCTTTGGTGGGAAGGTAACAGTGTCCTGTGTGCCTTCAGCATTTAGTCATGCTGGCCACATGACCACGGAGACGTCTTTGGACAGCGCTGGTTCTTCAACTTTGAAACGGAGATGAGCACAGCCCCCTAGAGTCAGGAACAACAAGCATATATGTCCGCGGGGAACCTTTACCTTTACCTATTTTTCAGGATAGATTTCCTGCTTATTGTCTCCTTGCCTCATCGCTATCTGTCTTCTGCTGCTATGTCTTATATCAGTAAGCTGTCTGAGTCAGGAGTGGTTTGCAATTTTTAAGATACCAAGCATTCAGGCCAAAAATTGTATCACAACTTTAAGAGATGGACCAATCTGACTTTTTCAGTTTCTTTCACGTTCTCATTTTCAAAACTGAAACACTTTGTATCTCATTTCTGCATCCGAAGATTTGTAACAGATATAGGCATGTGCACATTTATCAAAATGGGAATTTTTGCACACATTTGTACAATATCAGATGTGGGTTGTTGTTTCTTAACAGGATAGTTAAGCTTTCTAAAATTGGTATATTATTTTCACGAGTGTATGTATTTTTGCATTTTGGAACAGCTATTTTGATTCTTCTGACCTGGGCAGGCTGTTTTTGCATCGGAAAGGATAATTGAATTATGTCTACATATTATTTTTAAAATGCAGAAATAAGTTCACATTAAAAGCGGGGAGGGGGGAAATTAGCCCCTCCACTACTCCTCTGTAAACAAAAGTTGAAGATTGGAAATTTTTAAAAAGGGGGGAATGAGATCAACTTCTATACTTGAGGAGCATAAGTTAGGAGTTTGGGAAGATACTCTGATGTACTTTTCTGTCTTCCAATAGTTTGACTTTGATTTCTAGCTCTCAAGATCAACTAAAGTGACTGCGTCACTTTTGCCATATCTATGGCTGGCACTGGAAAAATAACAATAAAAGGATTTTAAAAAAACCAGTAATTGCAGAAAACTGTGACCTTTAGAAACATGAGCCAGTGTTTCTTTACACATTTGTTCCTTCAGTAAATCAATATGCAACCTGCCTTAAAAGCAAACCCTTTTACCCAGACTTTATCCTAACTGTTTGGGGATCCCCAAGTGCACTGAGCTTGAGTTGAGAGCTTATTGAAAGTGCTGCTAGCTATCCTGGCTCAGGCTAAGCTAATCAATAGTGGAGCTCTAAAAATGCCAGATGATCAATGGGCATGTTCTCAGTTTCAAAACATCTGGCTTTTCTTCCTCCTACCAAAGACCTTCTGGAGTTCACAGGAAGGGGGAAAGAAAGAGAGAGGGGAGGGGGGAGAATGAAGCAAGGAAGGAAAGAAGGAAGAGACCAAATAGACTTTGCATGGCATATTTCCATCCAGGTCAGTGAAATGTGTTATGTCTACAAATTCTGAATATAGCCAGAAAGTCAAAATGCATTTCAGGACTTTCCTGCAAACTGTGTTGAGCGAATCGGAGTCTGGAGCAAGGGAGATTCACACAATCTATCCAATGAGAAAACAAATGCCTAGAAACATAGTCTGACCTCACTTAAATTGGTTTTTTTCCCCTATGCAGGAAGAAACATTGTTTTGTGTTGACTGGACTATATTAGAAGTTTTAGAAGGTTACCTGTGATTTTCTCTTGATATTATGCTGCCATTTGGAAGATGCACAGTTCATCCAGAGGAACATGCAGAGGAACTATACAATCACAGTGGGGTAGAACTGTTGAACTAAGAAGGGTTCTGAAATACAACTTTGCTATTTGTCTCTGAGGTGCAGGATCCTATGGCTGGAGGATCTGAAAAAGTGAAACTTAAAAAAAATCTAATCAAAGATAGGAACCTAACTTAATTTGTTATTCAGCTTCAATTTTAAACAAATCACTAGATCTCTGTATGAAAATTGTAATAAGATGAGATTTCTTCGACTGAGTGTTGGATTTGACTTGGAAAGAAGTTTGAAGAAAGCCTTCCATTCTCAAGTTCCAGCTCACATCGAACGGATTGAAGTAATGCTTGAATAGAGCTAAAGTTAAGGCTTCCTCAGCTGTTTGTCATACAGATGCATTTCCTCTACAGATTTAATGAAAAGAAGGACTAGGGGAGACATGATAGCAATGTTCCAATATCTCAGGGACTGCCACAAAGAAGAGGGAGTCAAGCTATTCTCCAAAGCACCTGAAGGCAGGACAATGGGTGGAAACTAAACAAGGAGAGAAACAACCTAGAACTAAGGAGAAATTTCCTGACAGTTAGAATGACTTGCTTTCCAGAAGTTGTGTGTATTCCAATGCTGGAAGTTTTAAAGAAGAGATTAGACAACCTTTTGTCTGAAATGGTAAAGAGTTTCCTGCTTGAGAAGGGGTTGCATTAGAAGACCTCCCATCGTATGATGTTCTTCAGAAACAGCTTTTCTCAATCTTACCTGCAGCCTACTAAAATTACACACTGAAATCTATATATTAAGTGCATATATTTATACATGTATCTTATATAGATACACACATGCATACATATACATGTGTATGGGTATAAATGCATATTAATAATACATTAAATGTGAGGGTGTCTGTGTGTGTTTCTACTCTTGCTACAGTGGTTTGTTTCAAATGAATGTTCCTTGCTACTTATGTTAGAGATAGAACAGTCAGCTACTATTAGTAGGTGGCATGAGACATCCTTGGCACAATTACATTGGAATAAGGCTTACTGAGTATTACGAACTTCCTTCAGTCAACATAAAACAACCTGATGGGTGTCAACTTCTATAAAATGTACTAATCTCAGAATACAAATTAACTGTGGCTACAGGCCAAATTTAGGGGACTAAATGAACAATGCCAATCAATTGTGAAGTGAACATTGATAACCAGGAGTCAATTTCATTTCTGCACTTTAGCATATTAAGGTTTCACTTAGGAAGTCTAACCTTTGAATGGAAGAAAATTCTAATCAAATGGCAATGTATTTTTCCTTCTCTTCCCATCTCCCAATATACCCAGCTGGGACAAAGTCCAATGGATAGATTTCACTGGTGGAGAATGGCCAACTAGGTGGTCTATTCTTAGAGATATATGAGAAGTTGGTTTATTAGAATTTTCAATGACTATACCATTTTTTAATCTTCTCATGTGCTGGAGGATTTAAATGAATATATATACCAAAATAAAAACTTTTCAGAATGTGATTATATATGACTTACAATTAAAAAGAAAAAGAAATACCTGCTAAAATTAAATAATTTAGATGAAAAGAGAATGATAATGCACATATTAGAGAAGGGTAACTGCTTGCAAAAAGGCCACAGAAGAAAACTGTACAACAAAACTGCATACCTTAGATATGGTGAGCACAAGAATGCATATGAATAGCCACGCTAACATTTTGTGTTAAATTCATGAAAGGCAGTCCAAACAGGTTGTAATGAAATTGGAATGGTAGCCAAAATTAAATCAACAGATTATCCTGGTATACTCCACACCCACGGTAATGCCATTAGGGATTTTCTGTAGCTCACGGATTGGGGAAAGCTTTTTCTACTTGTCATGCAAACATAAAAAGTGCAGAAAGTGCTCCAGGAAAAAAAAAAACCTGAACTGGGAATCCTATTGACACACTGATAACTGGAACTTGCTTAAGGAAAGGCTAGACATGCAAATCACTCATTGAATGTGGCATGAAAATGTGAGTTCGACTTACATAGGGCCCAATGATCTCATTTTTTTCATGTACAACTCAATAGAAATATTAAGAAAAATAAAAAGAATTATCTCTTAATAAAAGGAAGGTTGATTATCATTGGTTATCAAAACGATTCAGGTTCAGTTTTAAACGGCTTGTTTTGTAGGGCTCTGTAAAGAATCTCCCAGGGAAGACCAATTTTCTTCCTTATCCAGGCTAAGAGGTGACATTAACATTATTCTTGCTATAACTCTCAAACTGTTCCATTTGTTTCAAATAACTACTGCTGTGCCATTATCACTTTCCTACATTCCATCTATTTAATGTTTCCTTTTCAGGATTTTAGACACCAAGAATAAGAAGAGTTTAAGGATTTGTTAAGGACTCACGGGAGAAGAGCTTAGTGCTGGGAGAAGAGATTGGGGAAAATATTGAGGGCAAAAGAAGAAGGGGACGACAGAGAATGAGGTGGCTGGATGGAGTCACCGAAGCAATAGGCATAAGCTCAAATGAACTCCAGAGGATGGTAAAGGACAGGAAGGTCTGGAGGAACATTGTCCATGGGGGTCAAAATGGGTCGGACACAATTTTGCAACTAACAACAATAAGGACTTGTCTTTATAGTTAAGAATTTGAAAAGAAAATAGACACTGCTTTCATGTATTCCCAAATGAACAGTTGTAAAATCATATATGTTTGTAAGAATGAGCATATACCGGTATGTTCTTCCCAATAAGTCTTAAAAGTAAGTAAATGTGCACAAGCTAAAATAATATATCAAAAAAATACAGTTTCATTTATTTAAAGTCCAACAGTTAAGCTGCTTTCTTTGGACATATATGATCTCATTAATATCATTAAGTGCTGTTCCTTATTAGCATATGCACCAAAGACACCTTGTGTGTCCAATTACACTTGGCCAATAAAGAATTCTATTCTATCTCTTTGTTATCAAAGACTTCTAAGACAGTGGACATCTAATCAGCCTGACAATACTAAACTATATGTACCAGTGAGATGTGTGTGCATATTTAGAATTGGAAGGGAGAAGCTTTTTCATTGGTATGGTTAAGAATTAGATCATACAATGAGACCTTTAGGTTAGTCTATGCTATATGCCACTGTTGAACAATTTATTTTCTCTTCCACATGTTTGTTTGGAGTAGCAATGGGGACATTGGGAAAAGTTCGCAATCTTGGCAACCTAAAAAAATGATTAAAAAGGTGAACTGTTAAATGGTTAGATCTTGTCCTTATGTCTCATCATATTCTATTACTTCCGTTATGTGTAGGTTATCGCTGTCTATCCACATTTTCCATAATGATAATGCAAATATCCCATTCCTGAAAGTCCTGACACTTGTTTTCATCAAATCTATGCAGATTGAACGATTCATGAGCTTCAACAAAAAGGGAAGCCACCAATCAATCTTCTCTTTTCAACTGTCATCTATAAAATGAAAATTTAGAAGTGAATGTATCATTTTTTTTAAAAAAACAAATCAACAAATGTCTTCATTCTTAGCAAGTGCATTGAATCTAATGTAGTTCAGGTCACAAGATTTTTAGAATTTTTTAAAAGAAAATTCACATCACACCTGAAGCTTTACAACTGAAATACACACACACACACACACACACACACACACAAACACACACACAGAGCTAAGGCCAACTGAATTCAGTACAACTCACTTTTCCTGGTAAACAAACTGAATTGCTTTAAGACAACAAGCATCTTCAAGAGACAGAAATGAACAATGAAATGAACAGTGCTTTCCCCCCCAAAAATGATAAAAAGAATTGCTAAAGATAAGAAAAGAGGCATAGATCACACACAGCAAATTTTCAAGTTCTGCTGCCAAGCTAAGATAAAAAATTAAAAGCGTGAGAAGAAAAGGTGAATCAGGTAAGAAATATCATGCTTGAAAATTCATTCTTTTTCTTAACATTTACGAAAGAAAAGGTGCTTTAGAAATGTTTTATGTTCAGCCATTCCAAAAAGTATTCATTTTTCATTGGTAAATGTCAGCAAATTTTTCTCTCACTTTCTCTTCTTTTGCACATACACTAATAAGAGAAAAATAAACTCTCCATGGTATTTTAAAAACACAGATAAAAATGATAAATGTCTCATAAATCAAATATGCCTGCACTAATCAGAAAACAGTGGGATTTATTTTGTTAAAGTATGAGTTACTAACTGAAGCATTAATGCTGACATCCATTTACATGGATTTAAATCCCACAGTTTTCAACTCTTCACTGGTAACTACATTTAGCTGACTTCTGTGTAGAGGAAAAAAACTTTCATCATATAAAGATAGCACTTTGGAGAAAATTCTGGATTATAATGTAAATCTTTGATATACAGTACAATAAATTAGAAAATAGAGACTTTTATCAAGTCAACTAAGAAAGAGTAGTAATTGAGGAAGCCATTTTCAGAAAAAAAACAACTGTTCAGCCAATATTGGCCTTTTGACTGAATACCTTGTAATGCTACATGGTGGGATGATTATAGTATGCCTCCACTACTGCACATGCCCGAGGTTTATATGATGCTAACTAGAAACCACCTTTATAAAGTTCTATAATCTGCATTTCCTTACAATTCTTATAAAACCAGGGTTTTTCTCCTCATCCCATGATTCAACAGCAGATGAAATTCACATTCTTCTAAGATCATCCTGTATCTGAAAAAGCATTAATTCTTATTGGATAGACTACCTGCTTCCTTTACCCAACTCAAGAAAAGATACTAAATGCAGACTCATGGGCATTAAAGTTCAGCTAGACCACTGCTATGGATTATATTCCTATCCTCCTCCTGGCTGTCTAGTCACCATGAAAAGAGGAAGGCTTTTTCAGCTTCTCAATCTGTTTGCTTCCCCTCACACCAAAATTAAAGTTTACTTTGCAATACATATTTACATAAACTAAGCACCAATGCCAGAAGATGATAATTTTGCTGATAAAGAATGTTAACAATACATTTTCTCAGGAAGTTGGAGAAAGAATGACTACAGTAACAACTATATGTTTCTCCCAAAACAATCAGGTCAAGCTGAACCACACCGATGCATTACTATACAAACATCAGATTCCTGATCATATATTATGTGGTGCACCTAATGCTCAAATAGGGAGGCTCTTTTGAGAAGATATCAGAAGATACAAAATTATAGAGTGGGTAGCCAAAAGAAAACCCCATGTACATCATCCTTCTGAGCCAGATTGAGATGTTTCTACTTCTTCAACATGCTTTAAAAATTATCTCTAGGTTTGGTGGTAAGTATATGATAGGAGAAGAATAAATAATTGCTAGTGTAGTATCTAAATACAGTTAATGTGTAGCTTTTCATTAAAAATACTTTTTTTTACTAACTGACAACTAGTAGAAGCCATATATCCTTATATTCTAGCCTCCAACAGCCTCCTTTTCATTATAATTTACAGAAAATAATGTTATATATTCTGAATACTGTGTTTCCTTGACTCCCGAAATAAACACTTGGCCTTGTTTTTCGGGTGGTCTTATTATTTTTGAGGTGCAGGAGGTGGTGAGTGTGGTCACCTCATGGTTGCTGCTGTGTTGCAATATTTTTGGGGAGGGCTTATTTTCAGGGAAGGTCTTATTTTAGTGCATGCGCTCAAAAGCATGATTGGGCTTATTATCTGGGGAGGTCTTATTTTTTGGGAAACAGGGTATATAATAATGTTACATCCAATTATATTTTTTCCAAAGAGAATTCCTTGCTACTATGAATTTTAATAATATTTATCTGTACAGTTAGGGAAAGAAGATATTAACAAAATTTTGCTCCTATAAATTATGATTCTTCTCCTTCCTTCTATTTCTCATTTACACCACACACACACCACTGTCTTTCTTTCTTCTGCGAGCATTGTGGAAAACTCTCATAAAAGGTTGGTCATATTAAAATCTTCCTAAGAATTTAATCAAACCTTCATTGATCCTGGCTTAGCTAGTGTTTATAAAATCTGAAAACACTCAGGTGGGGAGTGGAGGCAGAATAGAACATTAATTACAGTGGCAGCTTGTTCTGACATGCAATTTCTCCTACAACCAAGCAATTAAGAGAAGGATTTGTGAGTTGGGGACAGGATTATGTCTCTCTTTGGAGTTTCTTAGTCTCACTTCCTCGTACAAAATGTATATTCATACATTTTGCATAATAATTTACATCTGTTGCATAATAATTTGAAACCTGAAATCACCTGAATACAAGATTACTCAAAGTAGAGAAACAGAGCAAGACCCTCTAGAACAGGGGTGAGGAATGACTTGTGGACTACAACCCACAGAATTCTGGGAGTTGAAGTCCACAAGTCATAAAGGGGCCATGGTTCCCTAACTCTGCTTTAGAAATAGCATGTGACCTATGGCTTCAAAATCCAATGACCCCCCGCCACCCCCAAAAGCAATGGGTATGGTATATGTATTTTTTTCAAACACTGCTGTCGAATGGTAATGTTTAAGATAATAATGTTAGAAATGGTTAACTATATGTGCAATAATGCATTTCATAAATTAAATGTAATTTTCTCCACTTTACAAAAACAGATTTGGGATGTTCTTACTATGCCACCTCCTTTCTTCTCTTATCATTCATTCAACAACCTCAATGTAGCAACGTACTCCCTATCATTTTTCCTAACATTATCTTAGTGAAAGGTTTCTTATCATCATCTACATACTTCTTTTCCCCTAGACATTCTTTTAATCAGAGTCGTGCACTTATAGTGATGTGCACTGCTGCAGGTTCCTTGAGAAGAGAAGAGTTATATTAAATAAGGAAACACTAATTCATACCTTTAGCCCCAAATGTTTCATGACCACAGTCATTTGTCCTGAGTGGACAAATAACACCAAAGCCTGATGCTTATTCCAGTTCTGATAACAGTCAGTGGAAAAATATGTGATAATTCACAACAACAAAAAGGGGGTAAATTCTTTTGAACAGAACTATATTTACATTAAGATTTTGAAAATTAAAATCCTAAAATAGACAAGTAGAAATACTCAAACATACATTCAAAGTTTCATTAACTGCTTAGAGTAATATCTTAAGTATAGTCATAATTTTCTCTCTATTGGAATAAGAAAACCTTAAAATTTGTGAGTGCAGGGAAGTGAAAAATGGAGAAGTTCATGCATCCTTTGTTCCAATTTGTGCAATTGAAGGAAAACCTGTCAGAGAAAAGAACATCTACACTTGATTTCATTTATATTTAAATAAAATGTAATGAAATTAGTTAAATAACATTGACAAGTTGTCCTCCAGCTATTTAATACATTTTGCATTTTTTTTTAAAAGCAAACAAAATGTGGGAGCAATATTTAGATGGCCCTGGGAGAATCTTCCGGCTTCTATAAATGAAAAAAAAAACTTATTCCATTCACAAAATGCTTGCACTTTAAAAGAGTAACCATAGAGCAAGGGGGGATTTATTCACACGCATCCCTTCTCACATCCACTCATAGTAAAGTCTTCTAGCTAACAAATTATGATGGGAGACATGCAGGAGTTCAGACAGGAGAAGAAATAAAAAAAAATATAATCTGGCATTTCCTTTTGCCAACCCATCATAATTTAATTTTTCTGGTAGTTGGAACAGAACTCTAAAACTAACTTGTAGTTCAGGAATGATCCCATAACACAATATTCTAACAATAGAGTGCTGAATGACATTTTCTGCAGATGGACAGAATAGATATAACAGGTTTACCCTAATACAATAAACATCCCTAATCTGTAATCATGCAAAATGTTATAACTTGCAGATTTAGCCAATGTATACTAATGCCTGGAATTTAGAGATAAGATTAGACTTTAGAGCTTCAGAAGCATAACTTTCTTTTTAGCATTAACTTCAATATTTCGACCTTGGACTTGCTTGCTTGCTTCAAGAATCCATGTGTTGTCATAGAAGCAATCTCAAAGAACTTTTATTATTATTTGTTGCTAGAACATTAAAAAAATAAGCTCACACACTTCTCTTAAACTGAAGTTAGAGAGAAACAATTGATGCGATCAGTTTTTCTTTCAAGCCTATATTTCCTCTGGATTCTTTTTAGGATATAACAAGGAATAAGGGATGCACTTAGATATTTTAAATACAGTAGTTGTGGTTACCAACTTTGTATAACTTCTAATCTGGAGTCTTTGAAAAAAAAGGAAGGAATATATTGTCTTAATTAGAGTTAACCAGTGTAAGGGAGGATAAATCATCCATGCTTATAGAAAAGAATAATGAAGCATAAAATATCCTGATATCATGACGAAGTAAGAGAAAGTTAGGTTTATGGGGGGAGGGAACCCATGGGAACCTCATAGAGAAGGAAATTTATGAACGACTACTTTCTACTGGACTTCAAGGTGATCAGATAACATTTTTAAGGACTTGATTCTTGCATTATTTACTTTCGGGTTTGCTGTTTCATTCCTCAAAACATTAGCAGAATTTCTCACTCGTTTATGGCAGGATGGGTAAAAGGAAAAGGCAATGTGTGACCCAGGTACATAAATTGTTTGAAGAGAGCAAACAAGTAGGACAGATCAGAAGAAAGGTAATCTTGTAATCTGGAAACCTGATGGAAAAAGGTCAGAATATTTCCAATGCAAGCATGACAAAGAAAACTTGGCTGGGAAAAAAAAGGAGCTCTTTATTCTAAAGTCATATTTTAGCCTTTTTTCGTCCTAAGCTGAATCTCTAACATAGTTATATGATATAACTACTTTTTGAGACAGCAAACAATCCACCCTCTCTGAGTTTAGTAGATAGGCAGGAGTATTGTTAGTACTTACGTTGAGTCTTTATTGATTAGCCCTTGGGCCATATCAAAGTGCAAAGTTCCAGAAACAAATTATTTCTAAAATTTGATAAAAGCAATTTAAAATGGACTTTGATAGAATACAATTGAAAATGAAATTGGAATACGATATGATTTAAAAAGAAATTGGAATAAAATACAGTCTAAAGTGAAATTGGAATAGAATACAATAATTTAAGATAACTATAAAATATGATAAAATAATATTTTGGTGTCACCTCTGCATTCTACCCCAATCAGTCCCACATATGCAGATCTCAACCATACCATTTTGTTTAAATACCGTGCTGTGCTAAATGTTATTTTCAGATTCTGGCTGCACACAAGATAAGTTGTTTTGATATGGGAATACCAATGGGTCTTTTATTTGGTATATAGATCAAGGTATTTGTCTCTCACACTGTTATTCAAGCAACAATCAAATAGGATGTGAGCCAGGTCTTCTAGTACTTGAACACGAATAACAATTTAAAAGCACCTGTTTATCTTCCCTAGAAAACTACATTGTTGTGACATCCATGAAATCCCTAGGAATCTAACTCATCTCAACTTTGTCTCAACATGAGTGGATGCAGAATATATCCACTGGTACTAAATTCAAACATACATTCACAAAGTGAGGTATTTTTCTAAGAAGGCAGGAAAAAGAGAAAAAGAGGGAGAAAAACGAGAAGAAAGATGGTTGAATGTGTCTATGTGTGTAGGAGTAGGAAGCTTTGAATCTCTTCATCCTTGTCTCCTGCATTCCACCCATTTTCACTAACAGCTTCTTTCTTGCATCCTTCTCCCCAGGTAATACTCAATTTATTGTCCTAAATACTCCTTTTGGGAGAATTTGATCTTTCTGTGACGAGCAAAAAATAGCACATCGGAGAAAAATTCTACTTTATATTCTTTTTTAAAACTCATCATTATTGAGCAGCAACATGAAAATTAAGCAAAGTTCTGGAGAGCATTGCCTTTGTCAAACCAATCCAGGTTTTCAACACAACACAGAGCTGAAAGAATGTTAGGGTATAACCCTAACACTCTATATAAGATAGTTATTACATTTTTGCTTATCAATGTTAGTGTTGTAGTGTTTATATCAGGTTAAAATTATATCGTAAATTAAATAAATTATACAAGTAATTAGTCATAGATTAGGTCCAGGTGATCTCTTTTCTTCATAATCTCTGACTTCATTGGCATGACATGTCACTTTTTTTTAAAAAAAAGGCCCCTTGATAATTTGGTGGGTTGTTTTACTATTTAACTATTATTGTTAATAGCTGTAAAATAATTTTGGAAACTATCATGGGGGAAAGAGAATAATTATCCATATGGTGGTGGGGTCCTAATGAAGATTTCTTTATGCATACTTTTGGGGTGCTCAAACACACATACAGTAGATTAGAATGAAACATTGCTTGCCATTTTTATGATTTCTGTTTTCTTTCTGAACAGCAAGATTGTTCCAAGCAAACTGTATTAATTCTATTTGGACTGTAACATTCCCGTGTGTGTGTGTGTGTGTGTGTTTGAGAGAGAGAGAGAGAGAGAGAGAGAGAGAGACAGAGAGACAGAGTGACAGAGAGACAGAGAGACAGAGAGAGACAGAGAGAGACAGAGAGAGAGAGAAGAGAGAGAGAGAGGTTTCCACATTATGCATAATGAATCTCATTGCAATAAACTGCCAAGAGTGTGCATAATACAATTCTATTCTACAAAATAACATCAATCTGTCACTCTAAATTATGACCAACAAGTAGCTAGCTAGTGTCAATTCCTGTGACCAGTAGATTATTCATTTTGAACTGGCATGAATACCTAACTCTTTAGAAATAGCAAGTCTCTTTCCTTTTAACAGTCTGGTTTGAAAATAAGCCTTCCTACCTCAAAATAATTGGGAAATTGTCCAGATTCATTTCAATTGAATCTCCTTCCTGCTGAAGAGTTCACCTCCTCCTTGCCCTAATCAACAACTGAAGAAATATACAAAGCAATGACAGTGAGAAGGGAGAAATGGTTTTCAATTTGAGGTCAATTACCAGATGCTGATAATAATCCATTAAAGGCTGACACTAGGCGATACATAGGTTTGCATTTTAGTGAGAAGGAAAACTGAATTAGTGGGCAAAGCTCCACCATAAAAATAATTGAAAGCCGAGATGAGACCAAAAAGAAAACCAATAAAAAAACCTGCAAAGAAGATGAAAATAAAATACTATAGTATATTCTGGAAGTCCAATATCAGCAGTTCAAGAAAACAATATTGTCACAGAATAAAAGCAAGCAAGCAAAGTATATGAGGAAATAAGTGGACTTAAATGTGGTAAGGCCAAAAGGAGGGGCATAAAATTGGATCACGAACACAGCATGTATGGTGAAAAAAAGTCACTGGGAAGTTGTCATAAGAACTAAAATAGTTATTCAGCTACAGTAGATTCTATCCAGAATAATGAAATATCAATTTATTTACAGTTTTTATAGCTTTAGTATTCTTATTCTCATAAATCAATTCTATGCATGAATGTTTTTTTAAGTGTTTTAAAATACTCTATATTTTAACACGTATCTATTTTTCCTGATAGTTTTAAATTGCAAAGAAAACTGATTTCCATTTAAATTGCTGAGAAATATTAGTAATATTTTATAATATTTTGATTGTTATAAATGTCATTTCAAGCACAATATGGAATACAGACATTGAAATATCTGGTTTCCTTTTAATATTACATATGCATAAACTTTCTCATTTTTTTCCTTCTGACATTTTTAATTTGCTATCATTGTAAGCATCAACCAGGTTCATTAACCTCCTCAGGCATTCCTATTCCAAAAACAATTTTAAAGAGTTGGGAAATACCAAAACCAATAGGGGTGTGTGGAAGAATGATATTGGCTGTATAGATTTTAAGAAAATGAATAGGAGCAATTTCAAGTATTTCACCATCATCTTAGTGACTTAAACACTAGCTAGATTTAAAGATTAACCAGCATTTGATTTACTCTGAAAATTTGCTTGACACAGATTGACTGCTTTTAGTCTGTGTATATCCATGATGGTGAACCTATGGCACACATGCCAGAGGTGACATGCAGCGCCATTTCTGAAGGCATGAGCTCCAGCATGCCAACTGATTTTGGCCATGCTTTTCGGCCATTTTTTGCCCTCTGCATACTCCCTGAAGTCTCTGGAGGCAGAAAAATAGCCCAATGGGTAATCCAGAAGTCCGTTCCTATACTTCTGGTTTCCATGTTGGGCAAAAAAATGACCCAATGCCTTTGGAGGGCAGGAAGGCCATTTTCACCCTCCCCAGGAAAGCCTCTGGCCTCTGCGGAGCAGTGGTGGGTTTCAAAAATTGTTTGAACCTACTCTGTGGGTGTGGCCTCCTTTGCGGGAGTGGTTTGTCGCCCATGTGACCGGATGGGAGTGGCTTGCCACCTATGTGACCAGATATGAAGATGCCGATGACACTTGTCAGAACCACCTTAAATTACCTCACACACAGCACTGGCATGCATAAGAATATGATGTAAACTTGTTTTTTAAAAGGCATCTTTGGTTTGCCTTAAAACAACTTCAACACACACAATGTTCTGATTGCACCACAAACGCAGTAGTCATCCTTACCTTTCACAGAGGCACTGAGTTTTATAAATATGAGCATGATAGTGTAGAATAATCATATCCAAGGACTAGTGGTGGGTTTCAAATAATTTTGGAACCTCTTCTGTAGGTGTGGCCTGCTTTCTGGGTCCACTGGTGGAACTTCTTCTAACCGGTTCGGTAGATTTGACGAACTGGTTCTACCGAATAGGTGCGAACTGGTTGGAACCCACCTCTGCTGCGGAGGGCGAAAACCGAGTCCACCATACCATCAAGTGTCAAAAGTGTGGGGAGGGTGGGGGGGGTCACACGTGTATGCATGGGAGGGCACATAGAATTATGGGTATGGGCACACATGCACACAACCCCTGCGCTCCCCCCACTTTTGGTACTCGATGGCAAAAAGATTAGCCATCACTGGTGTATATAACTGGGAGGGGGGTATTTTGAAGTATGCCATGTTTCTCATTGCTTTCTAACTTGTCAATGAAATACCACACTTAACAAATGTTTCATTTAGCAACATACATTTTGCACACAATGATGGTTGTAACTCGAGAACTACCTGTAGTATGTATTTTTATAATCTCTAATTTTAAGAAGGAATACTTTAAAAGTCTTCTACTTTAAAAAGAAAGTGAAAATAAGTGGGCAGGAATCTGAAGCAATGACTCACAATGCTTGTAATGTGTCCTGGAATGTATTTCAGTAAATGCAAGCTTCTAACATGCATGATGTAAAAGACAGAAAGTTGGTGCAATGAGAAGCTACACCTTAGAAGAGGATAAAGATTTATTAGATGAAAGCATGAATCATGTGAAGGAAACAACTCTCCACAAATTAGACAACCAAACAAAGGTCCAAGCCCAGTAGAGAAAACAAAATCAAGAGATATAGAATCACTAAACTCTGTTCTGTACAGAAGGAAGGGGCTCTGAGCCTCAAAAGGAAGAACAAGAGCTACTGCAGAGAAGACAGGATGGGAACACTCTAAATAATGCATTTGAAAGAAAATAAGTCACAGTTGTTTGGAATTTACTGATTTAAAAACCCAAAATAAATATAAATCCATCGGATCTGTTGATTCTTGTGTCTGTCCTAGAAGCACAGATGAAGACTCTAGCAATTGCCAAGACATATGAAATCTCTTGACAATTTTTCTTCCTTATCCATGTAGAAATAAATGAGGCTGCAAAGAATAGCTACAACCATATTACTATACTATAACTATAGTACATTTCTATACTATTACTATAAATTTTGAAGATCTAGGAAGGAAGCTTAAGAATATGTGTTGATCTTTTAGTCAGGGGAAATGGATTAGATTGGAAAGGGAAAGAACAATATTATAAGTAAAAGGTAAAAGTAACCTCACCTGTGTAGTAATGCAATCTAGTGACCCTTTAGAGAGCATTTGTATTAAATTGTGGAAGAACGAATAAAAAGAATAACTTTGTCAGACATACTCTTGCCCAGGACAATGGAAATTGCGGAGTTTTTACTTGTGCAATGTATCTCCTGTCTCAATACTAATGGACTCTGGGTGATTGACAGATGTTAATAATGCACAAGATAACAACAATAAGTCATACAATTCCATGCAGTCAAGTGTTGTGAAAGATAAAGCTCACAGCTATGAAAACCAGAAAGGGCTTCGACAGATATGTTCGGAAAAGAATCTGTGTAGCAACGTATGACAGTGAAAATGACAAGCAACAGGTAATTTTCAATCTTGCAAGATACTGTTAATGTAGCCTCACATTAAAGATAGGGTTTGTATCCATTGTTGTGCTTGTTATCTTGAAGGACTAACATCAATCATGCAAGCCTGAAAATATTTCTCTCCTTCATCCCTGTACTCTCTGAAAAACTAGAGAGTCTCTTCTGAAACATTTCTCACACTTTTTCTCCTTCTGTGGAGAAGGAGATACCTTTTACAGGCTAGCCATGGGCTCTTCCTCCTATTTCCCAAGATCATTCTCACCAATATAGTGGATCAGAACATTTGCAGGCATGACCAAAAGGAACTGAAGCTGTGGGACTATGCTGCAAAGTTGTTTTTGTCTTTTGGATGAAAGTTGCAGGAGCCTGCAGATGCCTTTGGACACTGATATCTGACAAAACTCTAGAACAGAATATAAAGGTAATGATTTGAAGCCTCTTGAAAAAAAAAAAAGGACATTCCAAAGAATGATAGATGATAGATGGATGGATGGATGGATGGATGGATGGATGGATGGATGGATAGATAGATAGATAGATAGATAGATAGATAGATAGATAGATAGATAGATAGATAGATAGATAAATAGATTTAAGGATAAATTGTGCCAAATTAATTTTATCTCATTTGTGGATCAGATTTTATTTAGAAAAATGGAAATGCTGTAGTTGTAGTGCATATGTTCTCATATTAGCAAAGCATTTGATGAAGTACTTCATGACATTCTTATTAAGAAGCAGAATTAATATAGGTCTGGATGACCTGACAATTATGTGTAGATATGCACTCATACTTGGCTGAAATATCATGCTTAGATCAATGGTTCTTCCTTGTGTTAGTATGATAAATGAAGTGGTTTTGCAAAAGTTCTGGACCCTCCCCTTTTTACCAGTTTTATTAATTACTTGGATGATGAAATGGAGGGAATGCTTACCAAACTTGGGAAATGATATATCATATAGAATAGAAAAAATAAGGAATAAGAAATTTAGAATAAATAAATAAATAAACAAACAAACAAACAAATAAATAAATAAAGCTGGAAAATGGATTGAAAGCAACCATTTAATGGTGCTTCAATAAACCAAAATTACTATTGTTAGGAATATAATCTAACAGTTGTGTTGGCAATATATAAATCATGTAACAATGCTATACCTGTTTCTTTAAATCATGCTGAAAATGTGATTGGTTGCTGTTTCCTCAATCGGCCATAAGATGGAGCCAGAATCACTGTTAGATGCTGATCTGATCTCATTTGGAAGCTGGCTGTTAGAAGTGCCATATTGTGATCAGTATGAGCTATTGTAAGTTTTGCAACTGCTAGCAAACTTTGTATACGGAACTGTTTGTATGATTATGGACTATATTATTTGGATTATCCTTTAACTGAAAGATGTTGATGGCTGACTGTCTTAACTGTGTATGACTTGGACTGTTTGATGGACTCTGATACCTCTATTTCCATGAAAGTAAAAGCCTACTTAAACTGCTGTGTTTCTGTATGCTGGTTTGTGTGTCCTCCAACAACATTCTCACAACACTTCTCTGAATGTACTCGCTATCCCAATGGGGAGCTTACCTAACACTGGTTATGGGCCCAGGTTATACCAGAAGTAGCTAAAGGACAGTTGGTGTTGATACGCAATACTGCATACAGACAGCTGTTTAGTTAGTGATTGTTACTATCCTGGAGAAGATGGCGAGCGACTCATCAACAAGCCTATCAATGATAACCCGGTTGGATGGAACAAACTATGTTTCCTGGTCTATGAAGTGCAGTCTACTCCTGCGTAGGGAAGGTTTATGGGATGCTGTACAGAATACACCGGATGTAACTGCTTGGAATCCAGATAATGATGATGCCAAGAAAATAGCAGATTTTCAGGGATGAAATGAATGGGCGTTGTGTATAATTGGTCTAACACTGAATGACCAACAATTAGTACATATTCGTGGAGAAAATTCTGCTGCAAGATGTTGGGAGAATTTGAAAAGCATTTATGTATGTGTCACTGTAGGTGCACACATACATCTTACACACAAACTGTTTAGGGCACATCTTCTGAAAGGTGGAGATATGTTAGCTCATTTAAACTTTATGAAAGGGAGCTACATGAAAAAGAACTAATTTTTTTCTGAGCTACATTGAGTTTATATCATACTCTCCTCACTGGATGAGAGTTGTGATGTTTTTGTATCTTCTCTTGAACTCCTAACCTGAAATGAACTAACATTGACTGACATTACTGCACAACTGTTGGAAGAGTCAAGAAAAAGGATGCAAAGGGAACAACTGAGAGAGAAACCACTACAATATGAAGAGTCACCTTCTATTGTCTATACTGTTCAAAAATGTTTTTCTTGTGGGGCTAAGGAACATATAGCTAGATTCTGTAAAAAGGAAAAACAACAGAATGCTGGAAAAGCTAGGAGAAATGCTAATGTCATCTTAGCTATGTCTACTTTGGCTATGTCTAGCAATGCACCAATAAGTCATGATTCATGGGTTGTTGATAGTGGAGCATCACAGTGCATTGCTAGAGATAGAAAAAGGTTTGTAGAGATGACCACAAGTAAGGAACATGTATTTTTGGTGAATGGATGGAAGGTGAGGGCGTCTGGTGAAGATAATGCATATTGTTCATTCCCAAATGAGCAGTTACCAATGTTATTTGTACGTAACCTGAAATTCAACTTACTGTCAGTTAGGGCTCTGGTTAACATTGGCTATGTGGTAACCTTTAGGGGAGATATCTGTTTAATTGAAAAGGAGGGTAACAGGGTTACTGCTACTTTATAAAATGGTTTGTATGTTATACGGGATGGCCAGATGGCTAACACAGTTTAACATAATGTTAAACCCCATGGTGAATGTATACATTTACTTCATAGACGCATGGGGCACATTAATTTCAAGATGCTGCAACAAACTGTTAAGTTGGCAGAAGGAGTAAAATTAAAACCTTGCAGTAAATATTTAAACCGCAATGTTTGCAATCAGGAGAAAAGCAAAGTTACTCCAGCAAACAGACTCTATAGTTTTAAAACAAAGAAACCCCTGAAGGTTGTTTTTGCTGATATAATAGGACCTAAGAAACCCAGTTTGGGAGGTGCCTGTTATGTTTTGAGTATCATGGATCATTATTCATGATACGGTTTCTGTTACTTAATGAAAAACAAAACAGAAACGTTTCAGAAGTTTTTTAATTGGCTGAGGTTTGCAGAAAGAAAGATGAAAGCCAAGGTTATTACTGTAGTTACTGATAATGGGATGGAATTTACTAATTATAACTTCCAAACAACGTTAAAAACAGCTGGAATCAAGTAGAAATGTTCTGTTCCTTATAGGCCACAACATAACTCGTTTGTAGAACAAAGGGGGCAAATATTACAAGCCATGGCTCAATGATAGCTGATTCAGGTTTGCCAGAAACACTGTGGGGTGAAGCTATGATGTGTAGTAACCATGTTTTAAATAATGTGGTGAATACAACAACAGGTGAATTGCCATTCACTAGGTGGCATGGCAGAAAACCAGATTTGAGTTACCTACATACAGTTGGAGCCCCAGCATGGGTGCATATACCATCACAAGTGGTAAGGGCAACATAGAGCTCAACAGTTATTTTTTGTAGGATATGAGGCTAACCATAGATAATTTAGGTTTTGGGAGAAAGGCACAACTAAGGTTTACTGTAGTGCTAGTGCTCAGTTTATAGAACACATGGGATTGAATAATTTAGAAACAAATGTTAATGTAATTATCGACACCCAAGTAGTCCCTAATGATGTGGTAGTAAAACCAGTAATTAAAGAAATTAAGGAAGAAGAACAGTTACAGGAAGAACCAGAGCAGGTTATACAGGAGAGTCCACTGGTGAGTCCTGAAATACCTAGATGTTCAACCCGTGTAATGAGACCACCTGACAGGTATCAGGCGTCTATAGCATGTCAGGCAAATTAGGTTCCTGCTAATTACCAAGAATTAACTCTTTATCCAATTGAGCAATAGAAAGCTTGGAAAGATGCAATGGAAAGGGAAATAAAATCATTGTAAAAGTTCGAAGTATATGAAAATGTAATGTTACCACCAGGTAAACATGTCATTGGTTGTAAATGGATTTTCAAAATTAAAAATGGTGTAGATGGGACTGTAACCCATAAAGCCAGGTTAGTTGCACAAGGGTTTGCTCAGTTAGCCAATGACTATGATAACGTCTTTGCACCTAGTTTAAAGGCTACAACATTACATGCAGCATTAGTGTGGGCAGCTAAGAATGAATATATAGTTAATCATTTAGATGTAGAGACAGCATATCTTCATGCACCGTTAGTAAAACTGATTGCTGGAGGTTGAAAAAGAGTATGGCTTGAAGCAATCAGGATATGAGTGGAATCAATGTATAGTTAAAGAGTTAACTAAGATAGGTTTTAAAGCTGGCATGGCTGATCCATGTTTGTTTAAGAAAGAAAATGATGGTGTTATTTCATTGTTACTATTGTTCACTGATGATATAGCATTAATCACTAAAACTGAGCAAGAAGCTATGAGGATTAAAAAACTGTTAAGGATGCTGTTCAGTATAAAACATCTTGGTGAGATTAAGCAATATCTTGGTTTACAAATAGATAAAACTAGGGGAGGATACAAAATCTCATAAACTGGGAAGATTAACCAGCTACTCAGAATGTTTAGGATGGAACTGTGTAAACCAGCAAAAACTCCAATGGGCCAAGAGTTTAGCCACTATGACTAACAAAGCCCTGTATTTGATAAATGTGTTTATCAATCATTAATTGGTACCTTATCACATCTGAGTAATTGGTCAAGGTCCAACATAGCACATAGTGTAAATAAATTAGCCAGGTTTAATGCTGAACTTACTGAAAGGCCCTGGCAAGCTGCTAAGAGGATATTAAGATAACTTAAGCAAACGATGCATTATGCATTGTATTTAGAACCTAAGGATGATCTGAGCTTAACTGCATATGCTGATGCAAGTTTTGCTACAGATGTGTTTATGCGGAAATCAACATCAGGGTTTGTTATATTCCTGGGAAAGGCAATAATTGGATGGCAGTCTATTAGACAAAAACATTTAAGTCTATCAACTATGGAGGCTGAATTCTCATGTTTATCATTATTATGTACAGATTTATGTTATAAACAACTCCTACTTGATATGGGGATTGACATACAAGAGCCTATTGTTGTTTATGAAGACAATCAAGCAGCAATTCAAATGGCATCCAATCTTGCTGTAAAAACTAGGTCAAAACACATTGATCTAAGATATCTAAATGTAAGGCAAAGTGTGAATGGTAAATTAGTTTCACTGGAGCACTGCATGTCTGAACATAACATTGCAGATCATTTTAAGGTTAAGGCATAAGGTAATATAAAGCATAAACATTGTTGCAAGGAAAACGGATTAAGATTGTAAGATTTATATATTGTCCTACCCAAAGGGAACAATGTTAGGAATATAATTTAATGGTTGGCAATATATAAATCATGTAACAATGCTATACCTGTTTCTTTAAATCATGCTGAAAATGTGATTGGTTGCTGTTTCCTCAATCGGCCATAAGATGGAGCCAGAATCACTGTTAGATGCTGATCTGATCTCATTTGGAAGCTGGTTGTTAGAAGTGCCATATTGTGATCAGTGTGAGTTATTGTAAATTTTGCAACTGCTAGCAAACTTTGTGTACGGAACTGTTTGTATGATTATGGACTATGTTATTTGGATTATCCCTTAACTGAAAGACGTTAATGACTGACTGTCTTAACTGTGTATGACTTGGACTGTTTGATGGACTCTAATACCTCTATTTCCACGAAAGTAAAAGTCTACTTAAACTGCAGTGTCTCTGTATGCTGGTTTGTGTGTCCTCCAACAACCCTCTCACAATACTTCTCTGAACGTACTCGCTATCCCAACGGGGAGCTTACCTAACAACTATATTTCTTTTTGGTTTGGTTTGGTTTGGTTTTGGTTTTATTGGGATTTATATGCCGCCCTTTTCCCTGAGGGGACTCAGGGCGGCTTACAACCACAGGGGAGGGGAAGTGCAAGGTCAAAACAAAACACTTTGTGAACAAAAGAAAAATAATAAAACACAACTTTCATTCAGCAATCAAACACTCGGGCGGGTAATTGGAAGCCTATCCCCAGGCCTGTTGGGAGAGCCAGATCTTGAGGGCTGCGCGGAAGGTCTGGATCGTGGTGAGGGTGCGGATCTCCATGGGGAGCTCGTTCCATAGGGTCGGGGCAGCAACAGAAAAGGCCCTCCTCCGTGTGGTCGCCAGTCGACATTGACTGGCAGATGGAATTCGGAGGAGGCCCAGTCTGTGCGATCTGATTGGTCGATTTAGGGAGGTAATCGGCAGAAGGCGGTCTCTCAAGTACCCAGATCCACTACCATGGAGTGCTTTAAAGATGGTCATCAGTATCCTGAAGCGCATTATATTTTCTGCTAAGAAGACTTCAAATCATCAGTCAATTCTCCTACAGTGCACTCCAAAACGGGGCAGTAATGAACCTTTTACTTCTCACTTTCAGTTCTAACTTATTCCGGTTATAAAGACTCATAATAACTTAATTCCTAGCACTTTTCATATCTATATAATTATATTAATTTATAACATTTAAAAATGAGTTTTTCTTATGCTATAATATCTCAGACCTAGAACTATGTCTGGTTTGGGAAATAATATTTAAATAGTACTTAAGGATACTTTTACTATCGGTTATTCAAAATACTATGAAATGAAAATAATTACAATCTATTTTGTTGCCAGAATGAAATGCAAGAAATAAGCATTAACAAATAAGTTATATCAAAAGAAAGAGTATTAAATAGATTGTGTGTGTGTCTGTGTATTCACACAAAATGGCAGCAATTTCTAAACTGCAGTTGCAAATAACCGAATGCAATTTTAATGTAAAGGTTGGCTGTGTATCAGCTTCCCACAGTAATTCTTGAAATGCATGAGAAATACAAGAAAAGCTTATCTCTTTGAGAGCAGGAGATTTTTAAAATACAATTGCCTGAGTGGGAGAAAATTGGAGTTGATTGCCATGGCAACAAAAGAATTACATTGATGAAAACTAGCACATAAAATCCTTGTATGGTACATTAATGATAAAGCAATCAAAAGTAAACAAGACAGGATTGGAATTCAGTCTGCCTACTCTGGAAGACATTGATTGTCTTATCCCAATTACTTAAGTTTGAACTTCACATTACATGGAGTTTTATTTTATTTTATTTTCTTCACTTAAAAAAAGTTCAAAATCAGCCATTTCAGAGGGAACATAAAAGGCTGAGGTCTCTCTCTGTGTCTGTCTGTCTCTCCCTGTTTCTTCCCCCTCTCCATCTCTCTCTCTATTTCTCTCTCTCTCCCTCTATTTTTCTCTCTCTGCTGTCTCTCCCCCTCCCTCCCCCCTCTCTCTCCTACTTAGTATCACCTCACTAGGTAAAATGGTACATCGGGAAAGAACCCAGCTCCCATTTCGTATTGTTTTGCAAGACCCTGAAGACCAGGTTCTGCCAACAGATCTGGGTAATTCAGAGTGGGATGGAGTCCATCAAATGGCTTGTCTGATTGTTGTCGCTGAGGGAGGTGGTATTGTTTTTTATTGTTTATATTTGAGGTTTTAATTTTTGTAAGGCACCCATAGTAATTGAAAGTCAGTGGGAGGCCATACAGATTTATAAACAAACAAACAAAACAAAACAAAAAATATATTTAAACCAGATAGTCGTCAGGGCAAGAGGCTCAGAATAGATTTTTCAGGCTGTTAAGAAGATGTGGTTAGATCGGACTCTGAGGATTGAATGTTCAATCATGCAAGATTCTGTCAACATAGCTTTACAACAAATAGGATTAGCTCAACCTGGTTGTGATTCCTATTGGGTTTACCCTGCAAGGTCAAAACTGGATTTTTCTTTTTAAAAACAAAAAAGTAGGGGAGAGAAAACTATTTGCAGAAAATAAGCATTTTCCAAGTTTTTTCATCACAAATCATTAACTGTAATACACAGGAATTGGCTAAGAGCAGCGACAATAGCATGAACTTCTGCTGTCGTATAAAAATAGGATTCCTTTCACAAATATCTTTGCATTGTAATATTATATTTAAAGTCATGATATATGATATTTCATAAAGGTAAAGTAAAGATGCCCTAATACTTGGTTTTACTGCATTGTATGTTAATCTCTTCATCCATTTTACCATCTTTGGTGAATGCTGTTCCTAGACATTTGAATTTTGATACTTGCTTTATGCTTGTTCCTTCTATTACTATATTTGTCTTCTGATCGCAATTACTTCTGTTTTCTCTTTGTTGATTATCATATTATTTGTCTGCCATTCTTGGTTCATGGCCATAAGATGTTGTTGCAGCTTCTTAGCCGTACTTGCTATCAATGTTTGAACATCTGCAAAGAGTAGTTCATGGGACAGCTTGCTCTACTCCTACAACATAAGGTAGTACCAATCAGCACAAAGAAGCATTTCATAAAAAGCATATTCATCCTCCCCCTATGTTACCAGTGTCAAACATTGACCCTTACAACAAAACACAAATGAAAAGTTAGTCACCACGGAAATGAGATGTTTGAGGAAAGCTGCCGGAGTGACCAAAAGATATAAAATCATAAATGAGATCATAAGAGAGAGAATCGGCATAAAACCAATCTTAAATTACATACAAAAATAAAGTGGTTTGATCACCTAGAGAGATGTTGCGGGATTTCAAGCCATATAAGGCATATACAAAACTAGGAGAAGTTCAAAGAACTTCTGAGGCAGACCAAGAAGAAGATGGAGATACAACATTAAAGACATACTACAACAACATCAATGAACAATGATTAAGACTGCTAGAAAAGGAAGAGTCAGAAGTTTGTATATAGATGTAACTATCATCAATCAACCAAATTTATATAAGATAATCCAAGTCAAGAAACAGACACTTCAAGGAGTATCAGACCAGTGGTGGGTTCTGGGCAGTACGACCCAGTACGGGCATACCAGCTGGGAGCAGCAGACACCATACTGGAATGGTGTTGCAGTGGGCCCACCTGCCTGCCCGCGTTCCTTACCTCTTTTTGAGGGAAATGGGCAATTGTGCACACGCGCACAGCGTATGGCACCTGTGCGACCTCACCAAGCAGCTGGGGTGGCACAGGGTGGTCGCACACATGCACAGTTCACATGACCAAGGTGGACATCCAGCCCTGTTACAGTGTACTAGTTGCGATGGGATCTGGAACCCACCACTCTATCAGCTCCTATTTTTTAGGCTATAATAATAGAATTTGAAAACCTGACATAGTTTTCCTTTGCCTCTTCTTATAGAAAAAAGAATCAAAGTATGATTAAATTTCACACATAGACAGCTTCTTCTTTTCATTCCTTTTTGAAGCCTAGTTCTGTTCTGTCTATACCACCTCTGCTGTTAGACTCTCTTGTCCCAAGCAAAGAAGACCCTAGCAAGGTGCTCTGGGACTCACAGACTTTCTCCTTCACTTCTCAGCTCCCCAAGATCACACCCCAAAACTGAAAGATACCCAAAAGATAAACCACCACAATTACACCCCCAGGGATAAGAAGCACATCAGAACATGCCCGCAGAATTTTTCCAGGACATTGATGTAATTCACGTATCTAAGCATGCAAACAAACAAAAAATATGTCAACACTCCATGGCACACCAATCTGTAAACCCTCCCCCCCTTTCCCTTCTCTGTGGGTGGTTAAACGTCTGTTTAAGGCCATTAGCACAAGACTGTTTCCTAGGGAAAAGAGAAGATGCCAGAGAAGAAGAAAGTTTTTATCTTCCCTTCACTAAGAGCTCATTTCATTTTTGTGTTTATTAGATTATATTTTAATAGGCAAATATGTTCAGGGAGAGGAAAAGCAGTTCATATGGGCTTGTCAATTGGTTAATATGCACTCATGAATATGCACAGGGATCTGCATTAAGCAGTAAAGCAGCAGGCCCTCTGAATTTCCATCCTGAGCCTTGAGTCCAAAGGACTGACAAGCCTCTCACAAAAGCCACCCCATTTCCACCCCTGAATTCCCTCAGCCATTTTCAAGCAGGCTTCAAAATAGAACATGGAAATTTGGTTGATGAAAATAAAGTTGTTTCTCATTTTGGTACACAACATGTCATGTGCCTTTCCCCTCAGATTATTT
Source organism: Thamnophis elegans (assembly GCF_009769535.1). Lineage (NCBI taxonomy): Eukaryota > Metazoa > Chordata > Lepidosauria > Squamata > Natricidae > Thamnophis > Thamnophis elegans. The sequence goes on from NC_045542.1 coordinate 92,912,174, forward strand.
GGAATATGCAGCTAAAGCTGCAAATCTGTGCCCATGTATTTGGAATTAACGCCTATTTTTCACCTGCCTAAAACAGGCAGATCACGATAGCACTAGCAATAGTACTTAGACTTATATGCCGCTTCATAGTGCTTTACAACCCACTCTAAGCAGTTTACAGAGTTGTCATATTGCCCCCAACAATCTGAGTCCTTATTTTACTGACCTCAGAAGGATGGAAGGATGAGTCAACTTTGAGCTGGGATCGAACTGCTGGCAGTCAGTAGAGTTAGCCTGCAATACTGAAAGCCTTTGTGGTGCAGTGGTTAGAATGCAATACTGCAGGCTACTTCTGCTTACTGCCAGTTCAGCAGTTCAATTCTCACTAGCTCAAGGTGGACTCAGCTTTCCATCATTCCAAGATCAGTAAAATGAGGACCCAGATTGTTGGGGGCAATATGCTGACTCTGTAAACCATTTAGAGAGGGCTAGAAAGCACTATGGAGGGGTATATAAATCTAAGTGCTTTTGTTATGCTATACTGCATTCTAACCATGGCTCAGTTCATCCAAGAGGTAGAATAATTAAGTCCGGATGTGGGTTGCTGCCGGTTCAGCCCGGATCGGAAGAACCGGTAGTAGCGGCAGTGGGAGGCTCCACCCATCCACCTTGAGGCTTCTGCACATGCACAGAAGCATCACGTGCACGAGCATGCACAGGATCACACCTAAATTGGTAGTAACAAAATTGCAACCCACTACTGGTTAAGTCTATTGGCATCCTCCAAAAATATAGAGCAAAAGTGTGCATTTGGCAGCGATGTATGAAAAGGAAAGTGTATACTAAATGTTTATTAAGCAGAAGCAATTAAGAAAAGCACAAATGAACATTAGATGTGATTTATATTAATAACACCTAAAATGCATTTTAAAGGAAAGGACAAATAGCAGCAGTAGCAAAATAGCAATTCCATATTTTAATACTGTGTTTCCCTGAAAATAAGACAGTGTCTTATTTTCTTTTGACCCCTGAAATAAGCACTTGGCCTTATTTTCAGGGAGGACTTATTATTTTTGAGGTGCAGGAGGTGGCGAGCATGGTCACTTGATGACTGCTGCTGTGTTGCAATACTTTCAGGGAGGGCTTATTTTAGTGCATGCGCTCAAAAGCCCAGTTGGCTTATTATCTGGGGAGGTCTTATTTTTGGGGAAACCGGGTATCTGTATCTACAATGTAAAGGAATAGATTAATATATGTAAATCTGCAATACACATATAGTCTGGATTTATGCCTGCCCGAATGCCTCCTTAGCAGGTAGAGTGGTACATCTGATATCAGTGTTACAGTCAATGGAATGTTTCTTCCCTCATTAGAAAAAAATGAATAACGATGCTAGTAAAATAATCAGTTGTCTCATATATTACAAAGCATTTTGTCCACTTTCAGAAAAGATTGCCATTTGGTACCAAATGCCATTTACATATATCCTCAGCACAGCTCAATTCTTCATTCCTTTAGGAGGCATAATACCGAATTGTCCTACACACAATGCAAAGGAAATACAGTTCTTGTGGGTAATGTAGCAAATCAGCAAAGGGTTGAGTAAAATTATTAAAGTTGACATTTATCCACATTGTGTTAGAATAAATTGCAATTTTACAGTCTGCTTCTAAAGATGCTCCCATCGCCCCCCACTGATATCAATGTTTGAAATTACATGAAAGGCAGCAAAAGAGAAAAAAATGGGAGGGGGGATTCTAAATTACATGCCACAGATCATCTTACATGCTAGAGAGAAAATAGAATTGAAGTCTATTTTTTTGAATCCCCTATTAATATCTGATAAAATGTTGAAAGAAAAGCTGATTGCATTATACTTCATGTGAATTGTTTATGAAAATTATTAAAAGCATGTGGACAATAAAATGGCTCATCAAATCTATTTATTATAGAAATCCTAAGAGCTGTCTCACCTTAAATGGGAATGTAGAAACTAAAAATATTAACCAGACAAAAGCAATTAAAAGGATGGACAGGTTTGTAGCCAAAGAAGACTACTTGGATAGGGTGAATGACAAATAATATATAAACTTTATTGTCATTGTACATATATACACAGTATACATATAAAACAAAATTCACATGACAGTCAGAGACCAGGCCCAACACACAACAATCCCAAACACACACACACACACCAAAAAATTCCCTGCCCCTAAACCACCCAAGCATCCACACAACAGACCAAGTAGTGTTGTCTAACAGCTCACTAATGGTGACCATTTAGTTCATTGTTGAGTGCAATTATAGCTCTGGGATAAAAGCTATTCAGAAAATGTGTGGTCCAAGTTTTAATTGTTCTATATCTTCTGCCAGAAGGCAACAGTCTAAAAGGATTGTAAACAGGATGGGAAGAGTCTCTGAGAAAGTTATGGAACTTTCTCGAACAGCGAGATGCAAAGATGTCATCCAGGGCTGGTAGCTGCAGCCCGGTGATATTCTGGGCAGTTTTAATGATTCTCTGCAGAGCTTTTTTGTCTAATGCAGAGCTGCTCCCATACCATGCAAGAATGCCATATGTCAGGACACTCTCAATGGTGCTGTGATAGTAGGACAGAAGTAGATGCTGAGATAGATTTATTTTCCTTAGCATTCTCAGGAAGTCCAGCTTCTTCTGTGCCTTCTTCACAAGCATGTTAGCATTCATGGTCCATGAGAGATCCTCTGAGATATAAATGCCCAGAAATTTAAAACTACCAACCCTTTCCGACTCCTTGCCATTTATGTACAATGGTAAATATACATCTCTCTTCTTCCTGAAGTCAATTATAAGTTATTTAGGGTTTTTTGGGGGTGTTAAGTGTAAGATTATTTTCTTTACACCACAATGTCAGCCCTTTTTCTTCCTTGTACTTATAAGCAGACTCATTGTTCTTATTAATGAACCCCACCACTATTGTGTCATCTGCAAATTTAATAATTGTTTTGGTGTTATACAATGGGTTACAGTCCTGTGTGTACAAAGAATAAAGGAAGGGGCTTAGCACACAACCCTGGGGTGGGGGGGGTGCTCCTGTGCTTAATATCAGAGTAGAAGAATGATGAGATCCCATTCTTACTGACTGTGACCTATCAGTGAGAAAATCATTTATCCACAAACAAATCCTCTGATTTATACCCAAATTGAACATTTTAAGAAACAACCTGTTGGGTAGAATGGTGTTAAAGGCAGAGCTATAATCCACAAATAGAAACCTTACATATATTCCCTGTTGTTCCAAATGATTTAATGCAGTATGGACAACAATAGACATAGCATCATCAGTTGATCTTTTACTCCTATATGCAAATTGGTATGGGTCCAAACTAGATTGAAGATGAGCCTTAATATAGTTCAACACCAGTCTCTCAAAATGTTATGACAACTGATGTTAAAGCTACTGGTCTATAATCATTAAGAGATACCACTACTGCCTGCTTAGGGACTGGCACTATAATGGAAGTCTTCAGGCAGGTAGGGATGGAGCACTGCAACAGGAATAGATTGAAAATATCCGTGAACACTCCAGCTAGTTCTGCAGTGCAGTCCCTAACAACTCATCCCATGATTCCATCACCCAGCTGCCTTCCAGATGTTAACATTCTGGAAAGCGTGTCTCACATCAGGGATCTGCAGTAGAAGTGGTTGTCTATTGATGGTAGATGTTAGCGGTGTACTATCAGTGGTAGATGCTGGAATGATGGTTGTTCCTGTTTCCACCTCAAAACAGCTTAAGAATTGATTTAGCTGTTCTGCTAAAGAATCACTACTGCTGGGCAAACTATTTTTATTGCTCTGCCCCGTGATTTGTCACAGACCTTGCCATGCCCAACGAGAGTCCAAGTTCTGAAAAAGATGCTCAATGCTCTGTCTCTATGTAGCTTTAGCAACCCTGGTGCCCTTTTTCAACTTAGCTCTTGCCTTGCTATACTGTAGTGCATCACCAGAATGGAAAGCAGCATTTCTAGCTCTTAACAAAAGACACGCTTCTATATTTATCCAGGGCTTGTTGTTAGAGAACACCCGTACTTGTCTGGTAGTGACAACATCAATGCAGCTTTTGATATAAAACAGTAGAAGTGTAAGTATCAATATTGCCGTCCTCAAACAGTGCCCAATCAGTGCTTCCAAAGCAATCTTGAAGTTGCTCCGATGCGCCCTCTGGCCACACTTGTATTTCTCTAATTGATGGTCTAATTCTGTTGGCAAGAGGTCTGTATGATGTGATCAAGAACAAAAATATAGGATCTGACTGTCCCAGGTGGGGTAAAGGTATAGTCCTGTATCCATGCATGATGTTACTATATACCTGATCCAAGGTATTTTTCCCTCTAGTGGGACAGTCTACGTACTGATAGAACCTAGGGAGGACAGTCTTTAAATTGGCTTGATTGAAATCGCCTGCAACCACCAGCACTCCATCTGGGTAGGCCTGTTGCTGTTTGCTAATAGCAGTCAACAGGCGACTCATGGCTGTAGTCGTATTAGCATCAGGAGGTATAGATATTGCAGTTATTATTACAATGTTAAACTCACAAGGCAGGTAAAAGGGACGGCATTTCACTGCCAAATACTCCAAATCAGGAGAACAGTGAATGTCCATTGTTTTAACATTTGTACTCCAGTTGTTATTTATGTAAACACAACACACACACCCGCTCTTCCCGGAGGCAATGGTTCTATCTGCTGGATATACTGAGCATCTTTGTAATTTGGAATAGTAGGTTCAAGCCATGTCTCTGTAAAGACCATAACCACAGCAGCCCTGGATATTTTTCTGCAGAGAAATAGTAAGTTTCATCTCCTCAATCTTATTAAAGAGAGATCTAACATTTGAAACAAAAAGACTATATCCTGGGCTCCTTACTATAATGTTTATACTTGTCTCCACGTTTTTAGGCTAATTTCCAAATCCTACTCATATTTACACTCTTTCCTTCCCTTCTTCCTTCCTCATGATAAAAAAATACATCACAACATGATTCCTTCCATTATCAACTGCATAGTGAATGGTTTTTTCCCCTCTCCCATTCCCTCTTTTTAAAACAAAGCACATTCTCCCCTCTTTGCATTCTTCCACCTTTGGGTTCTGCCATGATTTGAGAGCAAGCGACCTCTTAGAACTTTTAAGCATGTTAGGAATTACAAGAGCCCTTTCAGTATCCTCTCACAAAACAATCACTATGGATTGAGGTTGAATTTATAAAATGGCTGTCAATCGTGGGCATAGCTGCTTAAAATATTCCACTTGTACCTAGATGACCAAGCTTTATGTGTTCCCCTCAACTTTCATTATTTCCTCAGGTACTCTCTTCTACCCTACTTTGCCGTTGTTGGAGAGCAGCCAAATTTGAGCAGCATTAAACATTTAACTCTAAAATTACAATTTTGAGAGTATACTATGTGATTCCTGCAAAATGCATGTCATAGATAGAGATTCTGTTTATCCATAATAGGTTTGCTTTGACAGTCATAGTTTATTACAATATGCACAGTGTTAAAAGCCTCTCAGTGCTATCCCTCTGTCTTCTTTCTCAGATATTCTCTACCATGCCAGGTTACCTTTGTTTCATTTTCTGGATAGTTAGGCACACTTCCATACAAAACACCCATTATTTTTGCTTTTTAAGAAAACCTACTATTGAAAAATATCCATGAGGTCAATGTGAGTCTCACAGGTCCTCTTCAAAATAAAGGCAAAATAAAGGCAAAATAAAGGCATCATATTTATTATTATCAATTATTATCAATAATAAGTATATTATTACCTTATTAGTATAAGGTAAGTATATTGGGACCTTGAGGAATTAATTATTTTGACATCTCTTATTTTCCCTATTCTAGTTTTATGTAAGGAAATGAAATAAATTATAGAATTATATTGACTGTGCAAAATGCAAGGAAAAGAAACATATTGTCTACTCCTCATCTGCTTGATGTTTTCACACAGTTTTATGTAAATTATCTGTTCATCAGCTGCAAGCTTCAAAAGGTCATTTGTCCACACCAGAGGAACTGAAAAAATTCCCATTTTATAATTTAATATAATGTAATATGATACTGTTTATCCATAATAGGAAGCTCCTGAAGCCTCCAGGGGGTCTCTGGGAGGGGAAGGGGAAGCTGTTTTCACCTTCCCTAGCCTTCTATAAAGCCTCTGGAGCCTGGGAAGAGCAAAAAAAAAGCATGCAAAAAATGGGGGGAGCGCTGGTCATGCATGCATTGCATTATGGGTGTGGCACGCCCAAACACGACCCCCCTGCACTCCCTCCGCTTTTGGTATGCGAGCAAAAAAAGGTTTGCCATCACTGGTGTCGACACATCACGGCATTAAAATATCTTTTCCAAGGTCTATCATAACTGCTCTACCAAGAACTAGTCTACAATGTATTTCCTGACTGCTTGTTCCCTTACTATTGATGATTGATGCTAAAAGGCAGAGACTATCCACCACTTTGATAGCAATAGCAATAGCAGTTAGACTTATATACCGCTTCATAGGGCTTTCAGCCCTCTCTAAGTGGTTTACAGAGTCAGCATATTGCCCCCACAGTCTGGGTCCTCATTTCACCCACCTCGGAAGGATGGAAGGCTGAGTCAATCTTGAGCCGGTGAGATTTGAACTGCCGAACTGCAGATAGCAGTCAGCTGAAGTAGCCTGCAGTACTGCACTCTAACCACTGCGCCACCTCAGCTCAGCTTGATACCTTCTTTGTCATTCAGTTTGGTTGTTCGGTCAACTCGCAAAGCTTTTCTGACCTGCTCCTGAGTTGCCATGGGCAGAGGGATGGGAAATCGAACCTCACAGCTCCATTGAGGAATTTGCACCTCAGTCAAAACAAAACACAGCCTAGCCGGGCAAAGTCAAGGCCATCTACACAGAAACCAGTAATGGCCAGAGGGAATGACTTCTACGGCCCACAAAATTGTTTTATTAGAGAATGTGACTGATGATACACCTTGGGGAGAGGGGGAAACAGGGTGAGAGGCAAGGCACGAATTGAGGGAAGTCAGAGTTGGCTTCACTTGATCCATGCCCACATGATGTTCCTAATAACCAACTGGATTTTTCTTGAAACTTTGCTTGAGGCGCCTGATTTCATTAGGGCATCGGTTGGAACTCTGACACGTTGTCATTAATTTGGTCTTATTTATATTTAATTTTAGTACTGTGCTCCTTGACTTTTAAGTACTAGGGCTTTCAGATCCTTTGTATTTTCAGTTATTAGCATAGTGGTATCAGCACATCATAGGTGATGTTCTCCAGTATTTAAACTATGCTGATCTTCTTCCCATTCAGCTTCTCTTAATATATATTCCATTTAGAGGTTGAATAAATAAAGGACAGAGTATACAGACGTTGTCCTCCTCCCCCCTTGCCAATCTGGAACCAGTCTGGTTTGCCCAGTTCTGTCTGTACTGTGACTTTGTGACCTGTATATAATTTTTCATGAGGACATTGAGATGTTCGGGCATTCTCATTTTTCTGTGCACTCTCTACAGTTTGCCATAATCAACACAATTGAAGGCATTCTTATAAATGATGAAGCACATCATGGCTTCTTCTTCTTCTTTTTTTTTTTTTAGTATTCCTTGACTTTCTCAATTATTCAGCATGCATCAGCAATAATGTCTGGTGTCCCTTGCCTGTTTCTAAAGCCAGTTTGAACATCTGGCATGTCTTATTCCATGTAGGGCTCTAATCTGCATTGGATGATTCTAAGCATTATTTTGCTAACAAAACATGAAGAGAAGTAACAGCAAACTTCAGTAGCATAGCTGAAAAGCAGCAGTCAGGGATTCAAAGGCAGGGATCTGTTCAAAGGCAGGGATGTTCAAGTATTTGCCTAATGCATAAGATCTATGGGAATAGTTCCATTCCCTAACTATAGGAGCAGGTGTACAAATGCTGGTCCTTCTATCATGACCCTGCATGCTTGGCTCTCATCTTTGCAATCCCTGATCTTGCCTCAATGTTGTCAAAATCAAAAGGAGAAGCGCCACATCACACATGATTTATAATAGAAAGAGATAATCTTTCAAGAAATAGCAATAGCACTTAGACTTTATACTGCTTCAGAGTGCTTTACAGACCCCTGTATGCAGCTATGCTTTACTAGGGGAGAAAACATGGATTTATGGTAATAATTCTTATTTCAGTTCCTGTGGGGAATTGAACCAATCAGTTTACTCACTAAGAATTAAGTAAATATTCAGATTTGAAGCCAGGTTCTTGATGTTCCAGATTAGCTTTTCAGCACAGAGTCTTTGAATCTTTATTTTAATTATTTTCAGCTATAATGTCTTTGCTAATTGTTACCAGTTCACTAAATGAAATGATTCATTATTCCCCATTCCAATTTTGAATGTTGAGAAATTTTATAAATTACTTATTTGCAAAAATTTCTCAGGGAATAGTTTTATTATTAATAATTTAACAATTGTCTTAAGTGTCCCATACAGCTTATAGACACAAATTGCCTTAAGTGTCTGCTGTGTTTCAAAGTGCTTGATAGATTTTTTTTTCCCTGAAGCTTTTAAAGTTCCATTTTTCTCATAAATACAAAACTCTGTAACAGAATTAAATACCTTTCATTTAAGAGATATAGATAAAATACAACCATGTATTTCAATCTTAATACACTAGTGGATACAGATGTCATCGATATAGAAAATTTAATAAGATGAGATTTGTATTGTCTGTAAATTAGTATTCCCAGAAAGTAAATTAATTAAGGGTATAACTCTCTCCATATCATGGTTGAAAATTAAATTCATTAACCTCAGTTCTCATGGCAAAGCATGGTATTTCTTTGTCAAGAAAATAGTAAATACAAAAAATACAAAACCAGATCTGAGCCTCCATAATTCCCTTCACGTAAAGGCAGGGATGTAATATAAAATAAGTATGCCAATCATCCTTTGTTTTCCAGCATCCTGAAGTGGCTGCTAAGAATGTTAGCTATATAGGGGTAAAGTACTTTTTTGGTTTACATAAAATGCTATAGTGCAAAAAAAATAGAAAGGAAGACAATTGGGTGAATATCAGTTATACAGTGGTACCTTGGTCCTCAACATATTTTGCCATGAAAATGTTGTCCCAGTACTCATTGTTTGGTACTCAACATACAAGCTAGAACATGTCAATGTTGGTTGCCTTATGACTCACTGAACTATTCCTTAGGGGAAAAAATTGTTTAGTACTCATCATTTTTGGTACTCATTGTTCCTCCCAGAACCAATTAACAACAAGTACTGAGGTACCACTGTCATCAGCAAATCAGAGCAATCCTAACAATGAGATCACTGCTAAAATAACTGAACTCATTTTTAATTGGAACCTGGCATCTATTTTGCCAAAGTTGTTCTCCATTGTTCTGGAAAATGTTCAATTATTTGAAAGAAGTATTTCCTGCTTCTAATAGCCCTTCAGGCCCTGTTGGTTAGCTTCTATGGTATCCTCCTGTATTCAGGAGCACCTTTCTTGATATGAGAGATGCCTTCTACCTAAGCATTTAATATTGTAATTTTGAATCACCTCCAAGGATTATGGGAAGCCTTCTTCCTTTTGCATTTTTTTTTGTTTATTTGGTTTAAGAAGAAATTGGACAACCATTTATCTGAAATGTTATATGGTTTCCTGCTTGAGCAGGGGGTTGGACATTGGACCAGAAGACCTCAAAGGTCCCTTCTAACACTGTTATTCTGTTAAATATAGGGATGCATTTCTTCTAATTGGGTTCTTGATTTTTGCTTCTTATATAGACTTACTGTACATACTGTAGTGTCTCTAGAAATGTGTCTTTTTGCCACCATCTATAACATGTAGTCACCCTATTGATATGAAGGCAACTGCTGTTTCTTTTTCAGATGCTGATCCAGTGATGGTAACTGAGGAGGGAGGGTTGCATCCAGTTTGGAAGATTCTGGGTTTCTCCTTCAGTATAAGTTAGATGTCTAAATAGACATACATTTACAGAAGAATCACAAAAAATACCTCACTGAAAGTCATATTTTTCTGCTCACATTTGATGGTGAACTCTTTAAAGAATAGGAAAAAAGTGGGGTTGGAGATACAGGAAGCCTTCAGGGCTTGAATTCGTCACCCTTGCTGAAGTCATTGAAGCACCCATGGATTGTGGTGCTAATAGCATATGGCTAAAGAGAAGATGCTAAAGATGGCTAAAGAGAAGATGCTTGGATGCTTTCATTAGACTCAACAGTGACAGTTTAACCTTTTGATAGTTAGCAACTTTCTGAAAAATTTGACATGTTAACATTTTATAAAAGTATTGATTTTTTTAAAAAAAAAATCTTATATATTCAAAAACAGAAAGAAATATTTCCTCTCTTTTATAATATAAGAATCTAAGTACACAAAATAATTAATGTAAATACATCTGAGTGATTTCTTTTTCTGAGTGCACAATTTCAGGGCTAATTTAGCCTACGGTCTGGTAGCTTTATGGTTAAGGTACCAGGCCAGAAAGTGGAAGGCCATGAGTCCAACCTTGAAAGCTAGTTGGGTGATCTGGGGCCAGTCACTCTCCTAATCTCTTAGCTTAATTCACTGCATAAGGTTGTTGTAAAGACAATAGGAGGAGGAAGTGTGTTGAATATGTTCACTGTCTTGAGTTATTTGTAAAAATAATAAAGGTAAGATACAAATAAATAAAATAATTCTGTGCATTGAATCTGCAGATACTTTCTGTTTTTTCTCCTCATATTAGATTCCCAAGTAAAAGCTTGATAGTAAGGGATAGATCCAGGGAAACCATTAGACAATATGTTTGCTTCCATTCTTCTAAACATTAAGAATCCATACCTGTTCAAAGAATATGACTACTTCAATAACTTCCCCTAAATCTTTTGACAATAGGCCTTTTTTAAAATTTGTACAGTCCTCATATACTGTTATGTTAAAATTGAATGTATGTTCAAATCAGTAATGGTTTACTCTTATCTTCATTACTGGTTCAGACTTTGCTCACGCATGTCACTTATGTACAACACCAACTAGGCTTATACCCCTAGGAAGCAGGCACTAGCAAGCTACTTCTGCAATATATTGTCAAGGAAATAGCAGGGATCAGTACAGGCAGATGCCAGAAGTCAAAAAGGACTTGAAGGTACCTCCCCACTCCACCCAAAAAATATCATTCAGTTATAGATGGTTGGACTTCACATTACATTGTCCCAGTTTCCCAGTTGGAAAACTCTGCAGACAGTTCTATGATGAATATGAATATATGCAAATCTCAAATGAGTTTTTGTGCAAATATGCATGACACTTTGAAATTATCTTCTGCAAATATCTAACCCTTTAAAACTTAGAGGCTGGATTGTTTGCTGAAAGTCTGCATATGAGAAAAGTCTGGAAATGTGTTTAATTACACATACAAACAAAGAACTGGCAGAAATTTTGCAATACTCAACCAGCTTTATTCATAATCAAATTCCCTGAATAGCTTATACAGAGCAATTTAGTAAAGCATAAGAAGTTGAAAGAGAAAGGAAGGACATCTGGAAGTAGCTTAGTGGTACTGGCAATTGTGCTCATCATGTGTATTCTATCTTGACCTTCAAAAGACAACAGTACCATAGAGATGGATGCATACACTAGATATTGATAAGAATCATTTGGAAATTCAACTGCCCCTCTCCAAATTCAGGTGAAATGTAATATTAGCAACTTTTAGCTGCTCGTAGATAACATTATTTCCGAGTAAGCATGATCAAGTTCCCATCTCTGCCCAATCTCTAAATCCAGCCTAGAATATTCAGGGAGGTTCCAACTCAATCAAGATTGTAGAGAAATGTATTCTCCTGTTTATTTCAAAATTGTTTTACCTCCTATATTTGTTGTTGTTGTTGTTAGTTGCGAAGTCATGTCCGATCCATCTCAATCCCATGGACAATATTCCTCCAGGCCTTCCTGTCCTCTACCATCCTCTGGAGTCCATTTAAGATCACACCAACTGCTTCAGTGACTCCATCCAGCCACCTCATTCTTTCTCGTCCCTTTTTTCTTTTGCCTTCAGTCTTTCCCAGCATTAGGCTCTTCTCCAGTGAGTCCTTCCTTTTTATTAGGTGGGTATTTGAGTTTCACCTTGAGAATCTGGCCTTCTAAAGAATTCTCCTATATTTACTAAATTTATTTATGCAATACCCCTCCCTTCTAGAATTTCAAAGTGGCTTACAAAATGCAAAAGTATATTGAAGGGTTGCTGAAAGAGATATGGCAGCCAAGCAATGTGAGAAAAGATGCTCTCTGTGCCAGGAAGACAGATCCCTGACAATAGGATCAACAATTAAAGATCCTGCAGATGTTTTCCTGCTGATCCTAGCAGTCGAACAGTCGAATAATGGGAGAGATACTCTCTCCTCCTACCTGGTTGCTCAGGATGCTGAATACAAAGCCAAGCATAGTGTACAAAAATGGATGAAAATATTTTTTTGAAAACTTACCTTATGACATTTGGAAGTATACTAAGATAGATTGGTGGTGAACAATAATATTGAATGTGGTGATGGGCAAGGCTGCCTTTTCACCCTTTCAGTCATATTATCTTTGGTTGCTATGATCACATAATTTTTCTCATAGATTCTTGCAGCCTATCTTTAGAATGTTTTTCTTTAGAAAGGAAAAAATGTGGCTTCATCTGATTGGTTTAAGAGCAAGATTTTTAATATGAAAAACTATGAGTAAATTAATCAAGTAGTTTCCTAGTCTCAAATTCTGTTAAATTTGACACCCCTTAATTGTAATTTCGTTTTATCTGAAAGTTTCATTGTATGCTAGCACAATGTGAAAAAAATAAACAATGCTAGGATCATCTTCCAAGAATAGATTATAAAAGTGCATAGTTCTATAAAATTTGGTATATACTCTTCACATATAATCTTTTTTTTAAAGGTGGGTTAAGGCTATAACTCTATTTATGCTGAAGAATGGGAAGGTAGCACTAGTTTTACTTAATGTTTAAGGCACAGAAATGGTTAGGATGACCTCTAAGAAGAAAATTTCTAAGAAGAAATTTACTGACAATGACAACAATTAATCAGTGGCCTACAGATGTTGTGAGTCAGTGGTTGCCTACAGATGTGGATCCACCCTCACTAGAGCAGTGGTGGTTTTCCATTTTTTTACTATCTGTCCACTCATGCACATTCAGAAGCATCCAGGCGGGTTGGCGGAACCTCCCGCCACTGCCACTACCGGTCTGTCCAATCCAGGCTGAACTGGGAGCAACTCACCTCTGCACTAGAGGTTTTTAAGAAGACATTGAATAACTATTTGTTTGAAATGATATAGGGTCCCCTGCCTGAGAAGAACTCCAAAATCTCTTCCTATTCTGTTATTCTCATAGCACAAACATTATATATTGGGCTACTTTCTGAGGTGGAGATTCAAAAAAAGTTGGTTGAATAGTCTTTGCATAGTGCCAAAATCCACTATGATTACATATAGTATGCTTATGGATATGGAGTGCCTTGCATTAGTAAGCATATGGTTTCAATATTATGTGCTGAGGGGGTGGGAGGATAGAATGCTTCTCCCAATTGTATTGATATCATTCAGCTCCTTGATTAGTTTCTACCCGTTGATTCTTGTTCTACCCTCAGGTGCCTTGGAGAATAGTTTGACTCCCTCTTCTTTGTGGCAACCCCTAAGACATTGGAACACTGCTATCATGTCTCCCCTAGTTCTTATTTCTCTTAAACTAAACATACCCAGTTCCTGCAACTGTTCTTCATATGTTTTAGCCTCCAGTCCTCTAATCATCTTTGTTGATCTTCTCTGCACTCTTTCCAGAGTCTCCACAACTTTTCTACATCGTGGAGACCAGAACTGAATGCAGTATTCCAAGTGTGGCCTTACCAAGGCATTATAAAGTGGTATTAACACTTCACATGAACTTGATTCTATCCCTCTATTTATGCAGCTTAGAACTGTGTTGGCTTTTTTGGCAGCTGCTGCACACTGCTGGCTCATATTTAAATGGTTGTCCACTAGAACTCCAAGATCCCTTTCACAGTTACTACTACTGAGCAAGGTACCACCTATATTGTACCTGTGGATTTCGTTTTTGTTGCCTAAATGTAGAATCTTACACTTTTCACCATTAAATTTCATTTTATTAGATAGTGCCCAATGTTCAAGATTGTCAAGATCCTTCTGTATCTTAAGCCTGTTTTCTGGAGTGTTGGCTATTCCTTCCCGCTTGGTGTCATCTGCAAATTTGATGAGTTCCCCATTTATTCCCTCATTCAAATCATTGATGAAGATGTTGAAGAGTACTGAACCTAAAACAGAGCCTTGGGGTACTCTACTGCATACTTTCCTCCATGTAGATGCAGTTCCATTGAGGACTACATATTGAGTGTGGTTGGTCGGCCAATTACGAATCCATCTGGTGGTAATGCTGTCTAACTCACATTCTTCTACTTTATCTAGTAGTAGGTTATGGTATACCTTATCAAATGTCTTACTGAAGTCCAAGTAAATTATATTGACGGTCCACTAATTTCTATTTTTGTCACGTTGTCAAAGATTAGTCTGGCATGATCTGTTTTTGACAAACTCATGTTGGCTTTTGACTATTACTTTGTTTACTTCTAAGTATTCGCTAATTCGTTGCTTGATTACCTTTTCCAGAATCTTTCCTGGTATTGAGGTCAGGCTGATAGGTTTGTAGTTTCCTGGATCTATTTTTTTTCTTTTTGAAGATGGGAACCACATCAGCTCTTTTCCAGTCCTCTGGCAGTTTCCCAGTGCTCCGGGATCTCTGAAAGATATAGTTCAGTGGTTCTGAGATCTTGTCTGCCAGTTCCTTCAGAACCCTGGGGTATAATCCATCCGGTTCTGGTGATTTGAACTCGTCTAGGGTAGACAGGTGCTCACTTACCATTTTCTTCCCTATTTCAACTTGTGTTCCTAATCTGATTTTTGTGGTGCTGTTTTTGATAGGTTGGACTGTTCTATCCCTTTGTGTGCAGATGCAAAACATGAGTTAAATAGTTCTGCTTTCTTCCTGTTGTTTGTCACCTTCTTGCCACTTTCTCCCAGCAATGGACCAAATGTTTCCTTAATATTTTTCTTGTTTTTAACATGTTTTGTGGCAAGCCTTTCTTCATTGTGAGCCTTAGCATTCTTCACTTCATCTTTACATGCTTGGGCTATTTGCTGATATTCTGCCTTAGTTATGTCCCCCTCTTTCCACTTTTTATACTTTTTTTGTCTTTCAATTTGTCAGAGAGTTCTTTATGCAGCCATGCTCGTTTCTTTTGGTAGTATTTTTCTTCTTCATTGGTATTGTGCTAGATTAGGCTTTTGTAATCTCATTTTTCAAAATTTCCCAAGCTTCTTGGGTTGTTTTCCCCTTGAGGACTCATCCATGGAATTCTGCCCAAGCTCTCTCTAAGTTTATTGAAATTAGCTTTCTTAAAGTCCAAGACTCTAGTTTGACTTCATTCTACTACTTGTGTTTGCATAATGTTGAATTCCAAAGTTGCATGGACACTTGCCCCCAGGGTTCCTGTGGCTTCAACACCTTCTATCGTTTCCTCTCTGTTAGTGAGAATTAAGTCCAATATGGCTGATTCCCTTGTTCCCTTCTCTACTTTTTGGGAAACAAAGTTGTCTGCTATGTTTGTTAGGAGCCTGTTGGATCTTCCACTTGGTGCAGAGTTTGTTTCCCAGTTGATGTCAGGGTAGTTAAAATCCCACATTACTATTGTGGTGTACTTCCTACATACCTTAGTTAGCTGACTAGCAAAAAGTTCATCTACTTCCTCTGCTTGGTTGGGTGGTCTGAAGTATAGACCTATGGCAATACCATCCCCCCAACCTTTAATATTGACCCAAATGCATTCAAGATAGTTTTCATAATTGGTGTGCTCTGTTTCTGTAGAGATGTAGTTTTTCTTATATATAGTGCAACTCCACCTCCTCTTTTATTTGATCTATTTCTTTTAAATAATTTAAATCCTTCTAGCTGTATGTTCCATTTGTGGGTTTCATCCCATGAAGTTTCTGTAATGGCAACAATATCATATCTGTCCTCATTTACTTGAATTTTTAATTTACCTTGTTTATTCCTCATACTCTGTGCATTGGTGTATAGACATTTGAGTCCCTTTTGATTGACCCTGTGTTTACTGTCTACATAACCTGTGTTATGCCTGACATATAACATTGATACTATTAAGGATGACTTACATTGACTGACTGATGGACTGAGGATAAAATAAAGGCAATGTCATGAGAACAAGGAGACAACATATTTTCAGGGCATGTGTAAGCTATGGATAGGTGGAAGTGGGGAAAAACCCTGAGGTAAGAAACCAAAAGGATGAGTTAGTAGCTGTACACCAATTGTTGCTAAACTGGCGGGGGGGGGCAAAATAATTGTTGCTTAATTTCCCTACCTACCCAGTTTCTAAAGACCTCTCAGATGTTAATTTATTAAAAGTTGACCTCACAGTGAAGAAGCTCAGCATGGATTTTTTTTTAAAAAAAAATCAACTTGGCTGAGTTCTCTGATTATACATGTGTTAGTTTGATGAGGCGATGGTATTTGTTCCAGTGAAAAAAAACAGGAATAAAAGTCAATGACTCATTCTGGGCTTTTTATAAAGAATTTGGTTTTCTTTCAGCCTGACTTGCTCGCTGGTCCTATACAGGCTTATGAATTATTTAGTTTTTCTTTACTGTCTCCCTTGACAAGGTAGGAAATTGAACATGGTTTCTCTTGGGAAACATGATGGAAGGTGATTTTCTCTAATGTTCTTAAATTTTGAAACTTCATGTAGGTTTGCCTAAAGTAAATCAATATTTCCTTTGGTTCTTGCTTTCATTTCAAGGGAAGTTGATGATCAGCATGTAGTATTAATTTCAATAGAACATATGTACCTCACATTGAACTATTGGGTCTTGGTACTCTCTGAACCTGGTTGTTTCCTTATGGACACTGATTACTCAGCTAAGTAACATCATCAATGGGCAAACAAAAGTAATATAAATGAGAGGGACTTCCAATTTCCTGCCTGTTTCCACACCGAGTTTCTTTGTGGGAAGCTGGCAGGGAGTTTCAGAAATCTTCCTTCCTTCCTTCCTTCCTTCCTTCCTTCCTTCCTTCCTTCCTTCCTTCCTTCCTTCCTTCTTTCCTCCCTCTCTCCCTCCCTCCCTCCCCCCCTCCATCCTTCCCTCCCTCCCTCCCTCCTTGCTTCCTTGCTTTCTTGGTCCCTTGCTTCCTTCCATCCGGAAAGCTATGTGGATATGTCAGAGATGCTGCGCAGGTCAGGGAGGAGGTGTGGGTAGGAAGAGAAACTAGGTGTGTGTGAGAGGTACTGTGTGGGTTGTATTGGTCATGCAGATGGGTCCCACTGGTCATGAAGGGTTCATGGAGGTCATAGGCATAAGTAAGAGGTACGGCACAGATCAAATAGGGGATTCAGTGCGGAATGAAGGTGAGGAAGTGTGCATAGAAATATGTGTGCCACAGGGGTCAGTGAAGGTGCATGAGACTAGCACAAGTCAGAGAAGGTCTGGGGTGTTTGCAAGGGGTGTTGTGTGGGTCAGGGAAGGGTGGTATAGGTCAGGAAGACAAGCAGAAGATGGCAAGAATTAGGGAGCATGTGACGGAATGGCAAGGGCTGGGAAGAGTCTGCAAGAGTTCTTACTTCCATGTCCTTCCCTCCCTCCTTCTCTCCTCCCTCCATCCATACTTTCCTTCCTTCTTTCCTTCCCCCTTTCTGCCTCTACCCTTCCATTTCCAGCAGGCAAATGATTTTTATTAATGTGGATGTCTAATTTGCCATCATTTCCTCTATTGATAAAGATAAGAATAGTAGTAGTTGGCCTATTCTGATCTTGTTATCCTTTAAAGTGGTTGTTGATTCTCTGATGCAGTTTCCCTAATTGTTACTTATTTATTACAATAATGTATAATCTACATAGCAGATCCATATTTTTGGCTGTATGGGAGCGCTGTTGAAGTATCGTCTTTGCTATTAATTCTGAGAGTGGTGATCTCATGGGTATACATCTGATGTATTGATAGATTTGTCCATCAAACTTAAGAGTAAATAGTGAGGCAAAGATTGATGAGTTCAATCAGTATTTCAATCTTAGTGTATTATGTTAGCTTCATTGTGTTCTGTAGTCATGCTGCAATGGATTCTTTCTCTAGTTCTGGATCTATGAGCATGACAAATGCTATGACAAGACTATGATTTTATTCACTTCTATTCTTAGTTCTTTGATTTTCTAGAAGCACAGTAGTGGAAGTTTGATAGAGGATTTGCTCTTATCTATGAGATGTCCAAGCTTTGATGAGTTTTTGGTTATGTTACAGTATATGTAGGGGCCCCTGATAGAAATACAATTGGACAAAATGTCATCTTAAGTTGATGTATTTTTGGATATCCATAGAAGTGTAAAAAAACAGGTCCACCACTTTTTTTGTCTGCCATCGTTCTTTGTTTTTTAAATTTATCCTTTATTGGTAAGATTAAGGTTTTTTTTTTTAATTTGACTGTTCAGTTTTCAAACCAGCATAATATTGATCTTCAGAAATTTATTTATTTATTTAGTTTATTAAATTTATATGCCACTAATCTCACACAATTCCTTGGGTAACCAATCACACTTGGACAATAAAGCTGTTCTGTTCTGTTTCTTTTCTTTTCTTTTATCTATTCTATTCTATTCCACTCTATTCTCCAAAGTGATTCTGGACTTTCTGTAAATACTGCATTCTGTCCATGATAACATTGATTTGCCCATTGATTGCTATGAAAATAGTGAAAAATTTGGTCTCCTAGTTTTCAGGGTTGTCTTCTACCTCACGGGTAGATCTTTTCTGAATCTTTGAAATACTGTATGTAGGAATCTTTTTTGGGTGGGTGGGTGGGTGGGTGGGTGGGAGGGCGGTTGTCACAATGATCTGTCCTGTTCTTCTGAATGCTTTTTCCAAGGCTGCAGAGAATTCTAACTCATTTGCATTCTCTATATTGCTCTTGAGCTGTTTCTGGAGAATATTGTATATTGAAGTAGATAACTGGCAACTGGAAATATTTACCACCCACACAGATTCACCTACATCGTTACCCCGAGAATTAAACTGCATAAGTTTGCTTTGGAGTTTGGCTTACTTTTTTTCAGCTTGTCTTTTGAGATGGGGTGTTGATGCTGGTTGTTGGCATCTTTATGTTTCCGGGGTCATGTTTTGTTCAGGTTGCTCCTTAAAGATAGCAGGAAGCTGCTATACAACGGTGGGATTAATTTAACTTCCCTACCAGTTTGCAAATATGAGCATGCTCACTTCACTCTTGCGTGACTCATCTGTGCATGTGCACCACCTTCTGTGCATTCTCAGTGCTTGCACATTACATCGGGGTAAGTGGGCGGAGCCGGCTGAATACCACCTCTGGTGCTATATACTGTAAGGTGTGGATCCGTATTTTGAAATGTTGAAATGGCAGAACACTCCCATTTAAACAGGCTTATACTTTACCAAGGAAGGAGAAAATAAAATGTACATGTTTGAGAATGATTCCGAAGAGATTTTTGGAATATACAGTATTTCTCTAATCTGTCTTTTTCAGATTTTCATATGCACATGAAAAAAGACCTGAACACTCTAAAGCTCTAATGTTCAGCTTATGATCCCATGTGAATCTCATATTAATGTTCCTGAATAATACCCACATTCCCCCCAAAAAAACAATATCACCCTTTCCTTTTAAGGACCCTGTAGTCCCTATTCATAGTCAAATTGACTGGATGGCATGGAGCATTTACTGAATGGATGCCCTTCCTGATGCCTATGCAGTGTTCCCAGCAGATATTTTCTCTTTGCACCCTAGGAGAGAAACATCTACCTCGACCTACTAGAATTGACATCTCAACCTTCCAAGTGGGATGCAAGTGTCTTCACCAAACTGCTGTATTCCTGAATAATCCAAAATAATCCTAATATTAATAATACCTTCTGATGTATGCACAGCCCCTTTCTTTACCACTTTATGAAAATAAGTGAACAACAGCAGAGTCTAAAGCCACTCCTGACAGCTATGTTTTCTGATGTCACAGAAGTCATCCTCCTTCATGGTGACTGTATACAAAAATTTTAAAATACTAGTCTCCGTAAAGCTTTGCTTCAAGTGACATTTTGGCATTGCTTCACAAAGCAGTATATCTACCCACACTTTTAAGAGCAACGTAAAGCTGTCACGTTGCTTTTCTTTGCACCACTCTTTTTAAAATAATTATTCAACATTACAATTAAAATAATATAAACACTAAATTAAAAAATCCCCTTAAACACTAAAAAAGAAAAAAAATAGAAAGTGTGGGGAAGAAAAAAAGCTAAAAAATAAAAAGAAAGGAAAATAAGAATATAGTAAAGAAAAAGAAAATGAATACAGAAAATTATTCCCCCCTTCATCACAACAATTTTAGTAACTTGTTACCTTCTCTTAAAACCCTAATCCTAATCCTTGCTAGTGCTAGCCTTAGTTCCCCCAGAGTTAGCTGTGCTAGAGTAACATAGAGTAATGTTGGGGGTGCTAAGACTAATATATCTAGTGAGGAAAGGAAAACTGAGAGCTTCACCAGAAAAAAGATGGCTGCTTGTGGGATTGTGCCACACAGGGCCCAACCTGTCCTCCTTCCTTAACTCCAACTTTTTTGAGCTCTGGAGTTCTTCAAAAGGTGAATGGGTAATTCCAGAGGGAAGGGAGGAGTATGTGGTACCCAGTGGGGTTGCAAAGCAGTTCTAATGCCTATGGGGTCCCAGTAAGGAAGGATCAGGGGCAGTAGGGAAGGAGGTGTGCAGTGGTTGGTCTTAAAGATGAATAACTGCAAGGATGCTGCAATTGTCATAATTTCAGGACTGGATCATAAGTACCTTTTGGGGTATCTGTTATTCAAATAATCATTATAACTGACTGGTTGTAAGTCAAGGACAGCCAATATACATTTTTTTTTGGCCTAGTTTAGGACTGTATCATTTGCAGGACAGAACTGAGAAAAATAGAATTGCTTCCGCCTTTTGCCCTTATATCTGCACCCTTTCCAACATTGGGTGCCATTATGCAGTCTCCCATAATGACTTTTCCACAAATTATCAGAATTCAAAATTTGAGGAGTGTTCAGCCACTTTCGGTTATCGATCTCGGGGATTGATAGGCCAGATCTTTCTTTATTATATGGATGTCGCACAGCATATTGGTGCGAAGATAGCAACTACTACAGAAAGCAAAAGATACAAGGCAAATATAGAGTACAACTAACTGTTATGAAAGCAATATTAGCTTGCCTTAATAGTTCTAACAGGTGAAGACATAATTCTCATGCCATAAGGTCTAAGACTTATGTAGACTTCTAATCACTTGAATTTTTCCATGAGTTTTTCCATGAAATGATACATACATGCTGCTTGTACGATATTTTAGCAATACAAATCATACCTTTATCGAATATGAAGTATTCAATTTTATATTGAACTTTTCTTTGTTGAAGGTATGAATTCAGTTTTGAGTGAAGGATCTGCAGAAAGATTATGCAGTAAATGAAAGCTAAATTTACTAATCAAGCTTTTGATCATTCAAGTTACCTTTGTCATTATGAGTAGCTAACTACCATAATATATTCCCATGGTTTAAATGCTGTTCTTTTTAATCATAATGGTATCTTGATGCCTTTCTGTTTCTCTCTTTTTTTCAATTTTTATTCCAAAATTTAGCTCTTGTTTCATTCAACTAGTGGAATAGGAAACCTGACATACAAATCCTCCAATAGAAGCTGATTTGTAGTTTCTCTTTTTCTGGGTCAATAAGGATCAAAGTCAACGGTAATTAAATCTGACATTTTGTGCTATGATGTCCCCAGCCGAGAAGCCTCAGTGCAAAAGGGATGAGAGGATTTTGGATAGCATTCTAGCTATTTAGCAAAAGGGTTGTCTGCAGAGAGAGTTATTGCAAACCAAAACAGATTCAGAGAGATCAGCATGGATGGCATCTGCACAAAATGGAAATGCTTATTTTACAGGTCACAACTAAAATGTATTGTTTCAAGCAGTGTTAACTGCTTGTATCTTTTTTTTTAATTGTACCTGCTGCTGGGTTGCTTCTAACTAATCTCTCTTTAAAATTTCTTTTGCGGAGTTTTTTTTTTAAAAAAATCTTTTTTACTTTACCTGTTCAAAATGACAGAGAATGTTATTGCTGGACATTTTGCTTTCTGTTGCATATCCCTCCTGGCTGAGGTCTTGGGATTTAACTGAAGCTAAAGAGGCCGCAGACTGTTGGAAAGATGGTAATACAATGAAAAACAAGACAACAAAGCACTCATACACATCCCTTGACAAATTCGTAATTAAATAGAGGCAAAAAACACCATTCTCCATCCATGTGAATTTTGTGTAAAAAAAATCCATTGAAAAAACATTTCTCTTGCAGCAAACTGAATAAAAATTGTCTCTGTGTGCTATTTTTGCCCTTTTCACGAGTTATGCTTTTAAAGGAATATAGAATAATAAATAACACTGAAAAGCGAGTCCACCTATTGATCTAGCCATTAATGACTTCATAAAAATAACTGTTTAATTTATGAAGTGTTTGTGGCTAATATGCTCAGACCCCCTGAGCCTGATCCCTTTTTCCTGATTTTTTTTTTAATGTCACATAATCCACAGATTTCTATGAAATAAAAGACAAGTAGTAAAGCTGTCATGACCAGCTGTTTTGTAATATGGAAAAAAGGCTTTAGCATCTCATTTTCGCAATCTGGGATACTGATTGCATGCAATTGTATCTATCCACTATGGAAAAAGACAGACATATTTATACAACTCTGTGCAGTCCTCTATTACATGCTCAAAAACCCTTGGGGAACCACCAAAAAAGCCTGATGCTTAGGGGACAAAACCTGGGAAAACTGCTTTGCTTGTTCTGTAGTCCATTTGCATTAGATACAGACCACACTATTGGATAATAAAGATATGTACAATTTTTTGAAAAAAAAAACCTCAGATCTTGTCCAAGCTGACCGCAGCACCTCTGTCTCATGAACTTACTATTTAAAATAGCTGCATCTTTTTTTAGTCTCACTAGGAAGCCTGAGAGAAGCCAGCTGAGCATAAAGAAGTAAATTGTCTGAAATATTTCTGAAGTTGAAAGATTTTTTTGACATCTGAAACAAGGGTGGGTTCCAGCAGGCACTACTGCCAGTTTGCTCGGGTGCGAGATGTGCATGTTGTGCTTGATCGCACTGTGCGCGCATGCACAGTGTGATTAAAATTGTTCCATGCATGCACAGAACTGAAAAACAAGATGGTGGTGCTTCTGGCGCCGCCCAAGATTCCGAACCAGGCCAAACTGGTAGGAACCCACCACTGATCTGAAAGAAATGTATGCAATCATACAGGCTATATGTACAGTCTATGGCCCTGGAAGCTTTTTTGAATCTTGATTCAACCCAAGTTAACCTATGTATAAAAAATTAGTAGTTTTCTCATTCTGATGCTAAGACAATAAACTTTAAAACTTGTACCTCACTGAGATATCATGAAAGAATCCTGCAATATAGGTTAGGTTATGAGCAGATTGCTGATTCATGGCCAATGTTTAAGTTTCAAAGTTATGCTCATGTCTTAGCACATTGTATTATAATATACAATGTATATTATATTATATTGTATTGTAATTAATGTATCCGCTTATTCTTCACAATCAAATATTGATATATTTGAATATTGCATAGGATCCAATAAGCACTTTTTCATGGAAAAATCAATTATACTTTATACAAAAATACATTTCATACTACTTTTCCAACATTTTTAAAGAAGATTCTAAATGTTTTAATTCTGTTTGAAATGGGCTGATGATGTAATCTTTTTCATAGTGTTTGATCAGCAGCTCAGCCTGAAGACTATACAAAATGTGGAGTTTTAAAAATTCATGTTTCAGTACGTGGCAACGAAGTGCTTTGGTACTTACAAAGTTGCAAGAGTTTGCAAATGATCTGAGATCATGTCCCCTTAATAGGTCACCCAGACTTGTTGTAGGAGGGAAAGGAGAAGACAGAAGCTGCCTTTTCAAACCTGGCTTTCAAAACTGATTTTCAAGAACTGTGGGGGAAGTTGGGACGCTAATGCTGCTGCTTCATCTGTACAACTTGTGACATGGTAGATGTTGTCAACAGTCGCGTTCGAGATCCCACCTGCAAAAAAAAAAAAGGTTACATGTAGTGATTTAACTAGTAATTTTTGGATTTGAAAGTACTTTACTAAATGTCTTATTTCAGCTGCAGGGATTGCTGGTACGGTAGATCTGGTTCCTGCTGCATATTCTCCCTGCAGAGGGCATATTACGTTGTTTATGAAAAGGGATTATTTTCAAAAGATATTGGATATATTGAAGTATGCTTTATTTATCTATTTATTTAACATGTTTTTTTTTCCATTTCCTTGCCCAAAGAATTTAAAGGTGATACATCACTAAAGCAGTGCAGAGTTTACTATAAATACAGAACAAAAGCAGAAAATCTGTGATGATGATGATGATGTTGCAGTGGTTAGAATGTAGGCTACTTCTGCTGATTACCAGCTGCCAGCAGTTTGACAGTTTGATCCTGACCGGCTCAAGGTTGACTCAGCCGTCCATCCTTACGAGGTGGGTAAAATGAGGACCCAGATTGTTGGGGCAACATAAACTACTTGTATAGCACTGTGAAGCAGTATATAAATCTAAGTGCTATTGCTATTGCTATATTTAGCAACAGTATGTTAGGGTTCTGAGTAACACCCCCAAAGAAATCAGAAGTGATTGTCAGCAACAACTATGCATATCAACAGCATTTATAAACTGAAATCATTCCCGTGTGTTTGAAGGTAGTGGCAATGCAGAAGACGATTTTATTTTGAGGAATTTAGTGAGATATTTTGACTTTCCCCTCATATTAAGGAATTTCAAGAACTTTAGGGGTTTTTTTTAGCTATGTTTAATCTATTTTTCATTCTTTCTTGAATAAGGAAGAGGGGGGAATCTTCCTACAGCTGTAGGTTGTTCAGATTAGCATTGACTCCTCTGTAAATTTCTCAGATTTATGCACCTTCCAGTCAAGGTCAGGTCCTGTAGTCTTGTTACCATTACATAAATATATTATGTATGTGTTGTGACTCAGCAGATGTCTGCTGTGAGTTTTTTCGGGATACAAGATTCATTATGCAGCTGGGGCTGGTTAGAGGCAGGTTTGGAGATAAAAGGACGGATGCTGCCATGCCCTAGTCGCTGGAGTCAACGTTCCTTCTTGTGTTCCTTGTTTGGTACAATATTGCTTGATTATTAATCATGATTTATGCTTGTTATACTTGGATAAGTGCTTTGGTGTTTCATGTAAACTTGATCCATGGAGACTGTGGAAGAAGTGCAGTGCTTGTAAGAGTTTTTGTTTTGCATTCTTGCTGGAAACTTGTATTTATGTTATTTTTGGGCTCGAAGCCAGTTTGAACTAAGAACTGATAAAGAAAGACTTTCTTTTAAGTTGCCTGCCTGCGTTTGTTAACAAGCCGTGAAGGGGGGGACAGAACATGTATGTATGCATGTATTTATTAGATTTTTATCCTGCCTTTTATTATTTTGTAAGTAACTCAAAGCAGCAAATATAAATAACTTTCCTCCTCCTATTTTCCCCACTCAACAATCCTGTGAAGTGGATTGGGCTGGGAGAATGTGTCTGGCCCACCCAAAATCACCCAGATGGCTTTCATGCCTACGGCAAGACTAATTTTTAGGCTAGTACTGTGATTACCATATCAAAACCCTGAAACTGGCCATTAAGCCTTTTAATACACAGGCTGGAGCACTCAGCACTGTGCATCCTGGCCTTTGGAGGCTCCCAATAGATGAAGCAAGAGCATCTTGCTTTTATATTTCTGTTTACATCTAACATTATTAATAAGGCTTTAAATGTCCTTATCTATTGGTGGGTTTGTTGTCTCTGAATCCTCAAATAACTAATTGTGTGGCTCCTGTCCACTGTCTGACATTTGATAAAACAATAAAATATCCTTTAACTGTTTGATGTGGGGACAAAAATCAGGCAAGACATTGATTTATACCTGCATTGATTTTGCATTCATAAATGAGAGTTCACAAAGCAGGGGTTGACTATGTTTTCTAGGCAATCACTATCTTGAGAGATCCAAAGTGAGGTTATTAAAAGGTATTATCTTTAATTAACTATTAGAAGGTAGTGGTTTGTTTTTGGAAAATATGTGTGTTTTATAAATAAGTAAGACAGATTTTGAAAATTCTGCTCAAATTGTCCAGAAATCACCCAGGGGATGCCCAAGATTTTGCAATCTCAGGGGATACCATTTATTAATTTTATGTGTAAAGGGTTCCCTCCTTAGCAGAGCTAGTATATGGCAACTCTAGATGAAGACCATTCAGAAATTTCAACTGGTTCAAAATGCAGCAGTGCATACAATTCTGGGTGCCCCATAGTTCATCCGTGGTATACCGTTGCTCCACAAACTGCACAAGCTTCTCATTTCTTCCCAGATGCAGTCAAGAGGCTGGTTATCACTTCTAAAACCATGTGTTGCATGGATCTAGGTTATTTGATTGGCCTCTTTTTCCTGAGATAAATTCTGCAGATAAAGTGAGTGAGTGGGTTGAATATGCTAGTTCCACATACCATTTTTGTTGATCGTGGGAAGATGACTATTTACAGAGGCACATTTCCTTCATTAGAAATCCAGACATCTACAATCCAGAATGACTCCAGAAATAAAGGAGTTGTTCCTTTATATACTTTGCATTAACTACTAGATTTTCAAGCATCCAAGCATAAAAAAACATGCAGCCATCATGAATTAACACACTTTTCTTTATCCAAACATTCTGGTTTCCATCAAAAGTCTTTCCCACCTTCTGTTTAGTCTCTAATTAGCTTCTGCGTGATTTAGGGAACATCAGAAAAAAGCATAGAATTACGCACAAGTTGAAATATTTTTAATAGTTTTATCCACAATTTTTGGTTTGAATATTGCTTAAATGGAATTTATGGTGGTCGTCCTGACAGTCATGTAGGTTTATTGTAGTCTAACCTTAGTTTATGCCCACAATTCCTCTGACTATGCTTTTTTATGTATATCACTAAGCATTTCACAAGATCGGTTGGGATGGAGAATAATATTATATTGTGGTTGCCTGGCAACTACAGACAAATTGTCAATCATCTGCAGTCTAGTTGTACCCCTAAGATGGCAAAACAAGTAGGATTCATAAGAGCATGATGAAAGGGGCAAGAAAGGTAGCAGCTGCCAGTTCCATGCAATTTATATCTAAGGATTTTTCATAACTGCTGGTGAGAACTTACATGTTACAAATATGCTGAGAGATAAAGTTCTGAAACATCCTTGCCATTGTAGAGAAGGCCCTATATTTTATGGATAGATAGCCTTCCAAATGTTAGTGACAAACATTCATCATTTCCAATCAGCATGGCTAAATGCAATGGATTGCAGACCGAAACATTTGAAAGACAACATATCTCTCCACGGAATATCTCAGTTACAGGTATGCTTATTAAAACAATAGATTAGAGGGAGATTGTGTAGAAAATGGACTGCTCACAAAAGATACAGGATAGGTAATTATCTTGGCTCATGCAGTTGTATCCAAGTCTGAAGGAATCAGGAATATAGTCCCCATGTGAGAGGGGGAAGAAGCTTCAGTGGTGGGTTCCTACCGGTTTGGACCGGTTCAACTGAACCGGTAGTGGTTTGGTGGCCTGGGTCGCTGGAACCGGCAGTGACCCAGACCTACCACGCCCCTGAACTAGTTCCCTGGGAAGCACAAATGGTGCTGCCATCTTGTTTTTCAGTTCTGTAAATGCATAGAACAATTTTAATTGCACTGCACATGTGCGTGCATGTGCACATTAAGCATGCACATGATCAAACCGACAATAGTGCCTGCCAGAACTCATCCCTGAGAGGCTTGTTTTATAAACCTTTTCACCATTCAGACACACTCAGGTTCACACGCATTCAATCCCTACAGAGTTTCTCAAAACCTATATATATATATATATATCGAACATATATAACTTGACTTTCTGATCCACCCAATGCATTTGGAGATAGATTAATGGCAACAATTGCATTGAGCTCCCCACCAGAATAATGCAGAAGAACTCCAAGACTCACAAAGTTGAATGATATGTACCCTCTGGAGACGATATATAGCAGTGATGGCTAACCTTTTTATCATCATATGCTGAAAGCTAGTGCACGTGCGTGCCTTCACCCATAATGCAATGAGTGTGCAATACCATCACCCCTGCGCCCCAACCCCCTGTGCATGTGCACATGACCCCCCCCTTTTGGAACCTAGTAAGCCTCCCTGCAGCCTCCTAGGAGCAAAAATGGGTTGTGGGGGGATTTGTTACACACACACAAACAAACACACACACACCCTTACATGTGTGCACATCTCCACGCATGCACAGCAGAGACCCAAAAATCAGCTAGGTAGCCAGCGAGAGGCACACACGTATGCATGGTGGAGCTGATCTGGGGTGGTGGTTCGCATGGCTGCAGAGAAGGCTCTGCATGCCACCTGTGGCACGTGTGCCATAGGTTCTCCATCACGGATATATAGGATTATGAAAGCAGTGTAAATTATAACAAAACACTTATTGCAGGAATTGAGTATGTAATAACAACATGGGATCATCTTAATATGGGATGATCTGGCACCTCAATATTCAACAGAAACTCCAAGCCTACCCTTTCTACTAATATTAGCACCTACTCTCATAAACAACACCTTTATTATATATACCATATACTGACTCCCTTCATGTCATAGAAAAGGCGGTTCCACCACAATACCGCAAAGCCCTTATCCGCGGAGACATAAGCGCAAGTGCTAATCCGCGCCGTCCGAATCGCTAAAACAAATGCGACCTTACCGCGCTGACATAAGGTCGGAGGGCAAATCCGTGCCTTCCGAAGCATTCAGCCTAACCTAACCCTAAACCTAACCCTAACCCTAACCCTAACCCTAACCCTAACCCTAAACCTAACCCTAAACCTAACCCTAACCCTTACCTTAATTTAAATCGCCTTTCTGCCGCCGCGCTGTTTTAAAGTGCCCTTCTGTTGCCGCGCTGTTGTCGCGGCAGTGATGACGTGCGGTGATGATGTCGCGGCTTTAGCAATGCGGTTTTATCACTGCTATTTTGACGAGCACGGTTTTGTCATGCCACGGAAAAGGCAACCATCAGGTTTTTGTTATCTATCTTCTCCTCTTCCACAGACACTTTCAATTTGACTATGCTTCCAGGTCTGCAATTCAGTGTCATGTATATAAGGTGAATATTACGGGATTTACCATCTCTTCCAATTTATAGCTTAATGTGATTAGCTTTCATTAAATTAAGTGGGGCAAACATTCCATCTTTCTTATAGAAGACTTCCACTTTTATTTTGCTCCTAAGAATATATACATATAAGAGGCAACTCCTATACCTGCAGAAGAATTGGGTAGAACTGGATTTGCTTTGGAGATAAAACTTGCCCCAATTACTGCAAACAAGGTTTCCAAATTCAGTCATATTGTTTTGCACCCAAGGAATGACAAATGATGTCACTGAGAAACTTCTAACTCCCAGTGAGGCTACTCCATCTCAATCCTTGTTTAGCACTCCAGGTAATTTGTTTGCTTTAAAAACACATCAAAGCTACATCTGAGGTAAAGCACATCAAACAAGTGGTAGTCTCTGAAGCCCATCAGTGGAGATGGGAGACAACAGAGAGCAGGGAAATAATTTCTTTGAAGATACAGAACCAGGAAGGTTATGAGGATCACTTGCTTAATGGATTTATGTGGACTGGGACTGGATGACAATGTTTTGAAAGTGTGGTTTATTTAAAGAAATGAGATGGGAGCGGAGCTCTTAAATGTAAAAGGAAGAATTCTAACTAAGTTTATTATATATACTTTGCAGTAATTACATTTGTTCTTAACATTTAATGATTTTTTGCTGATCAAGATGGATAAATATTTGTTTAAAGAGAATGGGGTGGGATATGGTATTTTAAGAGATGGTGATAACCTGTTAAAGTTAACTATATTTTTGGGATAAAGGGGGGGTGTTTTTCTTTTTTCTTGTTTAATTTTGTTTATCTTTCTGTATTGTTTTATCTTTTGGAGTCTGCATTAGCCATATCCATAATGTAATTTTTAATAAAATTATTATACCTATAAAATTAAAGTTATGACATTAATTTTGTTTACAATTCTACTGGGTTTTTTTCCAAAGGAAGTATGGCATTTTGTATATAGAAACAATAAGAACATGGTGTGTGACTTCCTTTTCACCTTTTAAATTCAGCTACATCTTAGAAAAGGGTTCTTTTTTTTCCCACAGAAGGAAATATACCAAGTACGTATCTGTGGGACAGGTTACCAGATCTTTTGATGGGGGTTCTGCATGTTGGGGTACTACCTGTCGGATGGTTACCTTAGCAAACCTCCAGAACTTTTAGAGTCCTGAGCAATCTAGGGGCATACTACTCACTTGTACACATGCATATACATTCATATACAAGCACACATCTTATTTGCCTGTGGTTGCTTTCACCAGTGTTTTCCTCCAGGTCCATGGTCCAATAAACAGGCGTAAGAACATCAACTCTAAATCCTGGCCTTGGAAGCCATTATTAGAAATTGAATGAGACAAATCTCTTGTTTTCAAGATGGCATAACAATGTATTTAGTGCATTATTTCCTCCCTCACACACACACACCATCTCCCAAAACTTTATAGATATGCAGTAGCTCAACCAGTGAAAAGTATCTCGCGTTTTTATTATCAGCTGAAGATTATTAGAAAGGTGGATTGACACTGATGTGTTCAATTGTCTTCCAAAACTGAGGATAGCACTTGAATAAAGAGGACAAGGATAAATCAGAAAAAAAAACCTGTTTAAAAATATCCATGCAGGAGATTCAGAACTATCCCTTTTGTAATGAAATCTAATATATGCTGTAATTCAGTTTACTAAAACAGGTTAAAAAAAACCTAGTTTGACCAAGCTAATGATTGCTTTTCCTTGGAATCCTATGAGAGAGAAAAACTCTTGCCTTTCCTTGATTCTTCTCAATAGACTCATTTTTATATCTGCAGATTGACGTCATTGGGTTGAAAAGAATATTTCTTATTGAAGTCTTTCCAGCCTGCATCATTGCACAATTGCAAAGCTATCCTTTGCATTTCAGGGTGGGTAAGCATTTTTTTGCTGTCTCCGAGCTGCAAGATCTAAAGCATCTTTTTTTTCTTTTCTTCCCAGAATTGGATTGAATAAAGCAATAGCAATAGCAGTTAGACTTATATATCGCTTAATAGGGCTTTCAGCCCTCTCTAAGCAGTTTACAGAGTCAGCATATTGCCCCCACAGTCTGGGTCCTCATTTCACCCACCTCGGAAGGATGGAAGGCTGAGTCAACCTTGAGCCGGTGAGATTTGAACCGCTGAACTGCAGATAACAGTCAGCTGAAGTGGCCTGCAGTACTGCACCCTAACCACTGCGCCACCTCGGATCCCCTGGGTAAAAAGATCCAGAAATTTGGACACATTACAGGTGTTGAGACTTCAGCCTGACAGCAGTCTTATTTGGGGAAATCTAGAATAAAAGGATCTACCTCTATGGTTGCAATTATCACTTTCCTATCTCAACAACATTCAGTGTTGCTGATTAAGGGGACCATATTTTGAATAAGCATGAACATGCTTACAAAATTAAAACCCAATACAAAACTTTACATTTAAATTATGTTTTTTTAGATTGAGTGGGAAACTCTCCCCCACATTTCTTTTTAATGAATAGGATTGTGTTAACCAAGTACTGTAAACATTTTATAGATATTAATCATATGATATTTCAGATCTGTTAGCTGTTTCCCTTATTGCATTGCTTATATGCTTGGCTTTTCAGATCTGTGTGATCTATTTTTATATTCACTCATTTTGAATATACAAATACAACTATAGTAAATCTATGTATAATGGTTTAGTAATCAGGTTTTTTTTTTACAAATCTGCACAGAACAGAGTTTGTTTTAAACCCTATATTAAATCTTTCCTGGTTAGTGCTTTGCAATGCAATCCTATTCTATGCTTTAAACAAAAGTCCCATTGAATTAAATGTTTTCCCCCAGATAAATGTATGTAAGCCTTATTATCTAGTTAGTATGGGAGATATTGATAGATATACATGACAGAAATATAAAAAGAGATATAGACATCTGCATGTAGATATAGTTTCTTGCTTAAGATTAGGAATTTATCATGAATTGAAAATATATTGCCAATATGTTAAGAGAAAAGAAAATATGTGCATGCTAGCATAGGCATCTTAGGGGAAACCAGAGGGGAATGTGGTCAGGTGATGAAATGTGCATTATGACATCAGAATATTCATTCTACCTCTTATGTGTCTTTGTGGCATTGTAATATCAATACAAAAGGGCAGATTTACATTGCAATGTCATGGCCCACAGTTTGTCTTGTTGACATTATGGATAGGAAATTATTCTGAAGTATACTCATTTCCCCCATTCATCCTCTTTGCCGCAAATGAAGGTGAATATACATGTTCCAGGATAATGTGGTAGGATTCAATCTGGATCCATCACCCAGACCAGAGGTTTAGTCATCCAGAGTGTGACATTCTGCTAGAGAGAAGTTCCTGAGGATGGGCTCCAACAAAAGTCCAAAAACTTGGAAGATTAAACTTCTGGTAGAGGTGATTGTCCCAGATTGGATCCTGCTTCATTCTCATTGGGTTTATAATATCAAATATCGAAATATCAATGGAGCCTCATCCACATTTAGGAACGGGTTCATATTTTGTCTAATACATTTTGTTATTAGAACTTAGCAATAGTAAGATTTGTTCATAAACAGGACAAAAAAAATCAGTTAATAAAAAAAATCAAGTGTATCGAAAAGAGCATAATAGTGGAAATGGAAGAACTGATCTTCAACCTTTTAACTGTTACTCACACTGTGAGATAAGTGGCATATAAATTTAATAATAAATTTGAGACTTGGTAGCCAAATCTTAAAGTTTTGCTAGCTTTGAATTTAACTTAACATCCAACTGTTATTGTTTTTTACTTTGTAAATGATTGCTGGTCGTATTAATCAAAAAAGTTTCTCCTGTTTATTGCACCACAGAAGTTTCATGCCTTGATTTTTGAAAATTTGGGAAGATGCTGCACCCTTATCTCAACATGTAAAAAATAGAAACCGATCTTTTTAATTATATCCCCTAAAAACTAGAAATCTAAGCAGGTCTTGTAACATTTATAAAATACATTCTGTGTTTATATTGCCATATTATGAAAGAGATTAAAAAATCCCATCTTCCAAAGCAACTTCTAATTTAAATATTGCAATAATATAACCTCTATGTGCTTTCAAGGTTCTTCCGTATTCTCTAGAAGACCTGACTGAGCAATGCCTTTCAGGTGAGTTTGCCATGCTTGCCTTTTACCATCCCATCATCCACAATGGATTGCCCTGGAGACTTCTCAGAACAAGGCAATTTGGAGTCAGGACCTGTTCCTAAAAGCTGGGTCAGTCCCTTTTCTGCTGCAGTAGCTGGGAGCGAGCCCTAGAGAAATCTGCAATATGTACAATGACCTCAGTACTTTATCTGAATGAAGCACTGGGGCTAGTACAATTCTCCACAGCAGATGGCCATCCTGTTGCCTGGTTCTGAGAAGTACTGGTAGCTAGGCATCAAGGGAAATAGTTGTTCAACAAAAACACACATGAATCACAACACATGGTAACAAATGGAAGCTTGTCCCTGATCTCCCTTCCTGGACCTGCAAAGATTAAATATTCAATAGTATATAGAGCATTTCAAACTGAAAAAGTTTTTTGCTCAGAACATCCATTCTGAATTCCAAGCGGAGCTGTTCTGATCTCATTGGAAATGTTCTGATTCCATCTGTATATGGCAAGTTGTGGCAAATACCTATATTGAATTCACAACCAAGTATCCTGCACTTTTTGAACCTGAAGCATTGCACTAATGTCCAAAAGAGAAGTCATATGGCAGCATCAAAGGTTGGCTGCACTTACGTTCACATTGGGTTTGCTAGTTGTGAGTAGGTGCATGCACGCATGCTCATTTCGCTCGCACATGCCCCTTTGGGACTGAAATGGAGCTCAAATATGTTGCTAAGCTCTGGTGAGTACAGCAAGGGTGGCGAGGAATTCAGCTGGACAGCGTGGGTGGGGGGAATGAGCCAGATAGTTAGCTATATATGAAAAGCATAGCACAAAGGAAGGGTGGGCAGGTCCAGTCAGTGATCATAGCTAAGGGTTTGTCCGAACCCATAGGACCATATAGCAGCCTACCATTGGGCCCCATTTGTCTTAGTAATTCATAAGCCTGCTAACTTGCCAAAACATCTTGATTGTTATTACTGAACTGAATGCCTTCACAAAAGAAATTCTGCTCCTGAAGGATCTCCAATAGAAACCTAGAATTGGATTCATGCTGGCCTCCAACAAAACTTTGATTTAAATCATACTACTAATTTATTTTCTGCTTTGAGAGTAGAAGCCTTCTGCTTAGAGGTTTGCACATAAACTCCGGCCTTGGAAATCAACCTCTCAACAAAGAATAGAACAATTAAATAAATCTTGTATAATTAATAGTACTCTATTATGCATATTTTATATCTCCCTTCTTGCTGAACTAAATACATGCTGAAACATTTACCTTAATAAGAGATGATTTTAGAATAACATCAGCAGTTAAGCAAACACTATAGAGATAGAAAAACACTGACTGTAACCTTGACAGGCCCCAGTCTTTGATAAACAGGAAACTTCTCTCTAACCTGTCTTTGAGGTAAGGGATTGTTTTTAATAAAGAAAACAAGCCTAGATGTCATGAGACACACATTACTTATATTGTACATCCTTGTTATTTCATGAGAGATAATAAAAAAGCTAGAATTCCACAGATGTTCTGGAATAAGTTTCTATAACTCCTAACCATTGACTATGAAGATTGGGTTTTATAAGAAGGTTTTTCTTCTACGGTACTTCTTTTAAATGTATTTTGATGGAGTTTTCTGAGTTAGTCTAAGGCTATCATGTGTTAGAGCAGTGTTTCTCAACCTTGTCAACTTGAAGATGTCCAGACATCTTCAAGTTGACAAGGTTGAGAAACACTGTGTTAGAGTGTGTTGCTATTGAGTGCATGTATATCCATTCCCCCCCCCCCGCTCTCTCTCTTTCTCTCTCAAGCCTTCAAGTTATTCTTTCCTAGGGCTGACAGAGAGAGAAAGGCTCAGCTGATTTTTTGCCTAACTCAGGACCAGAATTAATGGTCTCTAGCCTTGTGGCTGAAGCCACTAAATTAACCTGATTGTCATTGTTATTGTGACGTTCAGTTGTTCCTTTTTCCAGAAATCAAAAACAGTCTTGGGTGCCTGTGCTGCTCTTAGAAATAGTTTCCCAGTCTGTGTTAACCGGTTAAAAAGAAAAAGTTAATTAATCCTTCACTTGTGTTTCTCTATAGCATTTGTTATAAAATAACATCAACAACTGATTCTCGTGTCAGCGAGTTAAACAAATGTCAGAGCAAATAATAAAATCAAGCTTAAGAAAAATTAAGTAGGGGCAGATCTACTTAGTATTTGGATGTGGGACAATGAGAAAAATCTCAGTTCTGTGGGCTACACTGGAAATCACAAAGGCATCACAAAACAGAGGAATGATAACTTCAACTTTTTCAGAAAAAAGAAAACAACATGGAGATGTTCCAAAAACCACAGGAAACAAGGTTTAATCTGAGGAAGATTTTAGAGTAAGTTACTTTCTCATTTTGTTTAAGTTTCTATTTTTCAAAGTCCATTAAGGAAACAGAAAAAAAAAACCAAGATGCAAACACCCACCAACAGATAAAGAGGGGAGAGCAGAGGTGGGTTGCTCCTGGCTGGGCCCAGTTTGGCCGAACCAGTAGTGGTGATCTGACAGCAACCCAGGCTGGCCACATCCCCAAACTGGTTCCCTGGTCTCTTCTGCCATTGCTGGCATGTTTCTGCACATGCGCAGAACATTTTTTATTCAACTGAGCATGCACAAACAACAAAGCACTCACAAAGCAAACCAGTATCAACCGGTACAGAAACCCACCCCTGGGGAGAGCGAGGCAGAGAAGGGAGAGGGAGGGAGGGAGAGAGAGAGACAGACATAGACAGAAATGAAAATAGGCAGGAAAAACAGAAAAAAATATTTTCTTTTCAGGTCAATGTCCTTGAATCTGAGCATAGCGTTCTGTTTCTGACTTCTTTTTCTTAACTAAAGCATAATTTTCAAAATTATTTCATCGATTTCCAAATTCTATACAGTAGTAGTTTGGGTATCAGAAATGTGAAGAAGATTGGTGAACCTTATTGGACAACTGTACAGGACAAAGGCTTTGTGAAAGGACCATTATCTTTAGGTTGAAAAGGATATATTCAATTTCCAAAGAGTTGCACTGAACTCAGTGAGCTTCGTTTTGAACACATATACATATACATGCACATATACATACACACACACATACGCATGATGATGATCAACATCATCACTTGGACAACAGTTTTATACTTCTGTAGTTTGTAAAATGTAGAATCCAAAACCTTTTTAAAAGTCACATCTTGGATCTGTTTCTGACAACTGATTTTTATTAGAATATTATACCAAATCTACACCATCTGTGCAAAAGCATTTGACTAAGTATAGCGGTAATTGCAAGGATAGGAAAGTAACTCCCCTGGGGTGCTGTTATCGATGGTTTAGTGCAGAATGTCTCTAACATCTGAAAAATGTGATAATAACCAACAGATTTCCAGTATAAAATGCAACTCAAAATAAAAAAAAAAGGGACTGTCAGTTATGCCATTCCTTATGAACCACTAATTTAAAAAATACTCTCTGTTTTATGGAAGTCTTAATGCAATGCCCTGGTGTAATGACGTATGCATCCTCAACACTGACGTTTTCCATGTATTTTCACTTGCTTTATATAAATATAATTAACTGATGCTTCTGGCTTCCATTATTTTGTTAGACAGGACCTTTCAAGTCAGCTCCTGTGACAAGACTGCTGTCAGTTCAACTGCAAGCAGCAGCTAAATATAGTTCTATTTAATAAGCGTTGATTTCAAGAAAGTCCTCACATTTCACATAATTTACTTCTCTTTTCTAATTTGGTATCTGGATATTTTGTTTCCCATGTAGTTAAGAGCTTCACATTTGGTTTCTGGGAAGAATTGTATAAAATCATCTCTAATTTCCATGGTCAATTTGGAAAATATTTAAGGTGGCAGAATAAATTCCAGTGTGTTTTTTTTTTGTGTGTGTGTGTTAAAACTATGTTTTGTTATTTATCAGCATAGCATTCTATATTCTTAAACTGCTGGTTATTGCTTTCCTTTCTTTGCTTTTATTCTTCATATCCTTTCCTTGTTTGCTCATGCTGCTGTTTGATTTTATTTTATTGCCTGTGAAAGGTAGAATGAGTAAATCTCTTGCCAGTGGTTGCTTTTGTATTTTGTATAACTTTTAAAATAATGTTAATGCACTACTTACAATAATTTCTGCTTTTTTTCTATTCTTTTGTTTTCTTTTCTTTCTTTCTTTTCTTTACAGTTCAAATCATTGTGTGGCTAGGTGGAAGCAACTTGGCTGATCTCCATAAGTTAACCAAAGATGGACATAACTACTATTTAAATGGAAAGCCACCAGAAATCTTAGGCGTAGGATATTTATTTAGAAAATTCCAGAAGAAAGCAATGTAAATTACTCCTATACTTTTACCTCAAAAAAGATGAAATAAATATCTCCATGAGTCAAGTTCAAATAAGAAAGAAGGAGGAGGACATTTCACCAAATAGTTCTAAGCAAATTCACAAGGCAAAGTTGTTCCAGGTATTGAGGCAAACATACAGTACTTTCTTGTCATGCAGATACTGAGGCTGGAAGCCACTCAATAGAAAAACAAATGGGAGTTGTAATCTAAGCACCAAAACCAGGATGGAAAGTAGGGTTTTGGTGGCTAAATATTCTAAACCTTATCTATATAGATAAGAATGAGGCCACTTGAGTGTTAGGGTTGAAGTCTTGGCCCTTGGAGTCTACTGATTAATATTGCCCAAAATTGGCTGCACCATTTCCTATTCATTTGAGGCAGTAAGCATATTAAAATAGTTGCTCAATCAACATTATTCATTTTAATCAGGACTAAAGTTTAGAAAAGAAAAGGAGGGAAAAAATAAAGAAAATTAAGATACCGATAAACAACTTTCTCCACAAAAGCATCACTTTCTGGTACTCAGCTTCTAGATCTAGGTCAACATCTAGGGTTGTAGTGGAGCTGGGCAAAAAAAAAAGTTTAAAAATTAAACTAAATAATTAACTTAAATTACAGCATAACATGTTGGCAAACAAAGATTATTGTATGAACTCTAAAATGAGCTACCTATCATTATTTTATTTTTGAAAAGTGGCAAAACTACCACCATCCCTAAAAAAAGCCACCGAGAAAACAAATCCAGATATCCAAGTGTGTGTTGCAATTGGAGTGTTCAGTCTGATTCCTTCAAACTAGTTGTTGAATTTTTGCACCCATTTCTCGTGCTCAGCCTGGAGCAACTGGCTTATCAAAACTTAAAAAAAATAAAAATTGCAAAAATAATAAATAGATAAATTAAAAAGAAAGCAAAAACAAAAAAAACCCTCAAAGGGTGGACTTGACAGACCACTAGGTATTTTTCTGCTGTTGGCTCTCTATGTTTCTATCCAAGCAGGGAAGGAAAGAATGCCTAGAACATAACTGAAGTGTTGGCATTTTCATGTACAAACCAAAACAGAGCCCTGATGGGACCATATCCAGTCCTTTCTGTACAGATAACGTGTTCAGAGAGTAACATGAAAAATTATATTGTAGTTCTAACAAATTAATAATAATGTGACCTCTGTATCTAGTGAAGAGTTTAACTCAATTCTTTTTTAAAATAGATATGCCTATTTGAAATCTATGGATGAAAGCCTCTGTCAAGCTCTTATAGCTATACTGCAGGGATGGTGTTCAGCAGGTTCTGATCAATTTTGGGGAACTGGTAGTGGAAGTTTTGAGTAGTTCAGAGAACTGGTAAATACCACCTCTAACTGACCCCACCCCCATCTATTATCTGGCTCCCGAATCCCAGCTGATCGAGAGGGAATGGGATTTTGAAGTGTCCTTCCCCTGTAGTGGGGAGAGAATGGAGATTTTACAGTATCCTTCCCCTGTCATGTCCACCAATTCACGCCCACCAAGCCATGCCATGTCCATCAAGCCACCGCCACAGAACTGTAGTAAAAAAAATATTTAATCCCACCACTGCTACACTGGCTGTGAAATTCTGGGAGTTGAAGTCTACACATTTTTAAATTGCCAAGATTGGGAACCTCTGCTATAGAGATTCAGTCTTTTATTCTCCATGTACTCAGGATTGGTTTTATTTTTTATGTCTTCAGTTCTTAAAGCAACAAGGAATAAATTTAGTTATTTACTGAAATAGCATCCATCTCAAAGAGAATTCTTAAAATGAGGGCTTTTTGGTGGGTCAGCCTTACATTCCAAAATTGCTGCATTGCTCAGGGGTTCCGATTGAAGTTTAACGAAACTGTACTATTTAGAGCATATTCCAGAATCTGTAATATCAGGATGATGAGAAAGGTCAACTCTGTTTGAAATGTTAATGATTCATCAGACCCGAGTTTGAGAAACTTGTCTTACTAGTTCTGTTGTGACTCACTGTATTGTTTATCTTTATTGAAATGATACAGGTTTTTTTTTAAAGATGCGTTTTATGATTATAACTGCTTTGATACTTTACATCTTGAATGGAAAATTTGGTAAATTATTGCTGGAAGTTGTGATTAATCCAGATGACATTATAACTTCTTTATATATAATTATCCCTAAACTGATGGCATCTCTTAAACTCCCCCCAAAAGTGTTTAAGTATTGCCTGAGCCAACCAAAGTTTGATCACCCCGAATTTAGACGGAGAAATCTGTTGATTTCCTTTCTCCAGCACTCAGTATGTTTTCTCCCACATTTGGGAAGAAACGTATAAATTTTGTAGGCTTCTTATTAGAAGAACAATCACATAAAAATGTCACCCACATCTAGTAGCAACCCACACACTTGGAATATGCACAGCTATGATTGTCACTTCTCACATTACACTTTGTGACAATTTACATTGCAAGAATGGTCTGATTTCCAGCCAATAACCTGCACTGTAGGCAAGAAAAGATGAAGGATGGGAAGGGAAATTGTTATGAAAGAAAACATGGCACAAACATGTTTATGACACCTGATGCGGGCATCCTATCAGATCCAAACAACAGTGATAACAAGAATACTGCATCAGGTAAGCAATTTTGGTTGATTGGTATTATAATACCAAATGTTATTTTAGCTGAAAAGGTCAAGAATCACATTATTTTGGTGTGTGGATGATATTAAGAAGATTTAAACAGATTCTTTCTTATTCATGCAGTCTTTCAATACAAAGGTTTTTTTTTTCTTTTTTTGCATATAAAGATCATTTGTCCCTTGAAATCCTTCCATTTCTTTCTTACATAGTATTTCAAGGAAGGACTTTAACAGAAAGGACAATGGAAACTATGACATATTGTGAATAATGCAGTGTAATACTACTGTGACAATCAGTAGAGATAGAGAAATGAACGCAACATTTCTCTCAATACGGTTCATCTTCTATTCGAAGATCCTTTGTGCCTTATTTACACTTACCTGGGAGTTACTCACCCCCCTGCCAATAACAGTGTGCAAAGTAGTTATGTTAAAGCAGATGCAAATGTAAACCCAGGGGAGCAACCAGACTTTGCCCAAACGTGCAGTTTTTATTCTGGCAGAAACAGGTCTGATTGTTGCTACCGTTAAATGCTAAAATAATTTCACTATCTCCCCATCTATCTTTCTCTCCCTATCTCTACCTCTTTCTTCTTTTCTATCTCTATCTGTCTATCACCTACCAACTATCTATGTTTCCTGGAGATGCAAATAAATAAAGCAGTGTGATCTGAATTTAGCATACACCAATGATTATATTGAATATCTATGAGACCTTCACTTTACAAATATAATACATGCAGTTTTCAAAGGATAGGATTTTGAAATTAACATGCAGTGCGATTTACACAGTCTGCCTTCTTTCATAGTAGTTCTACAATTTACTCTCTCATAACATGTTCCTACTCTGTCATTTTCATACTATTTTCACACACACACACACACACACACACACATATATATATATAAATATATATAAATATATATATAATGTGAATGATTTGTACAACCCCCTGGTATGCCCAAATATGGGAGGAAGACCACTACTTCCATTCTCTGTCCTTCGGCTCGTCACAAGAGACCATCCAGGTAGAAACCCAATATTTTTACTGTTGCCTTTTTGTTACATTTTGTTGTATTTGTGCTGATAAATAAATAAAGGGAGACTAGTATAGATCTATTTCAAGCTATTTAGCTCTCATCAGCTAGCCATACCCTTACTGGGATTTGAACCTGGGATATATTACATACTAGGCAGACATCTTAGCCATTAGGCCACAGGCTCTTATCCGTTATCAGCCAGGCCAGGGTGAAAGGTATCTATTAGATTTTTACAACCCCCGGTATGCCCAAATATGGGAGGAAGATCACTACTTCCATTCTCTGTCCTTCGGCTCGTCACAAGAGACCATCCAGGTAGAAACCCAATATTTTTACTGTTGCCTTTTTGTTATATTTGTGTTTTTATTTATTTATTTATTTATTTATTTATTTATTTATTTATTTATTTATTTATTTATCAGCACAAATAAAACACACACACACACACACACACACGAGTATGCATTATTTAGCAATAGCAATAACACTTAGATTTACATATCACTTCACAATGCTTTATAGCCGTCTCTAAGTGGTTTACGAGTCAGCATATTGCCCCCAACAACCTTCGTCCTCGGAAGGATGGAACCTTAAGTCAGTCTGGATCAAACTTCTAGCAGTAGGCAGAATTAGCAATACTGTATTCTAACCTCTGCACCACCACAGCTCTTAACTTATCTGTATACTATATATATTTATATATGTAATTGTTATATAATAGATATATTTTTTCATTTCATTTTTTTATCTTTTTTTCCCATTTCATTGTCTCTTTTTTCTTTTTTCAGATTTTCACTAAGCTTTCTGTGCAAGCAGACAACTTCTTATGGTTTCTACCAGGTTTCCAAAGGTAGCCACATATATC
Organism: Thamnophis elegans; assembly: GCF_009769535.1. Classification (NCBI taxonomy): domain Eukaryota; kingdom Metazoa; phylum Chordata; class Lepidosauria; order Squamata; family Natricidae; genus Thamnophis; species Thamnophis elegans. The sequence goes on from NC_045542.1 coordinate 92,954,634, forward strand.
CTGTTATTTTAGGGAACAAAACCTACATTTTTCCCCCTTAAACACTATTGGCAAACTTTTGTTAGCTCTCCCTGCTCATTTAATTTAGGGAGACTGTAGTCTCTGCTTACTCAGCAGGAAGAAAATATTCAATCGTCCTCAATAGGCAAAGAGCAATTTTCAGGGCATATCATGTGAAATAACAACTCTTTAGGATATGACCTCTAACTCACACAGCACCAAGTAGCCCAAAGTATCTCAGAGTATGCAGCTTTTCTGGTTCTTCTCCCATCATGCTTTTGAACTCTTCTGACAATTTCGTTAACTCTCCTAGTTTGCTAGCTCAAGTCCAGGGCTCCCTGGAAATCTTGAACATGGCTTCCCAATTGGAATCCATGCATCCCTTTCTATTCTTAATTAAAAACCTTTGGGGTTATTTTGCACATAAGTGGATAAAGCAGATGTATTAGATACTACCACAATAACCTACGTCATCAAAGCCTTTTTTTTTTTAAATGAAGCTTCTCTTAAATAATGGGCAGAGCTAAGAATAGACATCTAGAGAAAAACAAAACAATTATCACATCTGGAAACACTTCTCAAAGAGTGGCATGATGACATAACCATATGCTTGCCTATTATGAGGGAACATTGTTGGACTGTAATTTATGAGGGGGAAATACTTAGGCTGCTTTCCAGTTCCTGGTCTATCCCCCCCCCCAAATTAACGAAAAAAGAAAAAGAACAGAGGGCAATGTTCTGCCACGTAATTACAACACAAACAGAACTCCTAGTCACATCCGCACACTTTATGTTCGATGTCCTGTGTCAGTTTCTCATAAAAGCAGCAATTATTGTCTCTGCTAATGACTGTGCTTACATATTGTTGAAAATGTAGCACCCACTTGCTTATATGTTGTTGGTTCTTTTTGTGGGGGTGGGAGGCTAGATGTATAGTTTATTTTGTTTTGTTCTGTTTTGGCTTTTGAAACTCTTTCTGCATAAATAGGTTTATCAGTAGGTTATCCCCACATAAAGCTATGATTTTTTTTCTCTTTTACCTAATCAATAAAGTATTCCTAGAGGTTACTACCTCATTGTGAGATGAAAAGCAATAAATGTCTAAGGCATCTAATTTAATGCCAGAATAAAGTTGTTTATACAGTGAACCAGAGGACTTAACATGATGTTTAAGTGTTTGGTATTTAAACTTTTTTTTTAATGCAACATAAGAGTTAGACCTGAAGGAACAGTGTAGGTGTGAACAAAATGTTAATCAGAAGTGCCAGCATTTCCATAGAAGACAGGCAAATTTGTCTGAATTTTATATCTTTATTCTATTTTTATCTTCTAAATTATATTGGAGATGCACATCAATACGAGAAATCAAAAACCAGTGTAACCACTCTCAACCAATAGTACTCCAAGTTCATGTTTTAAAGAGCAGGATAAGGAGAAACCTATTCTAGTAGAGAAATATCATGTTGGAAGAAATACACGCAAAGTTTGTAATCATTCTTAATTGCAGTTATTGGCGACTAAAAACCTAAGAGCCTTTCTATTCAATGAGTCTTCCAACTTTTCCCAACGTTGAGCACACTCTACTCCGGAAAACAGCTTCACCGGTTAAGGCAGTACAATACTTTAGATTCAGTTCCCAAAAAAGTGTTTTGGAGTTTGCACCATACAAAAGTCACACCTATCTGCTAATCTGTTAAATAGCTGTGTCTTTCCCTGGCATCTTGCAGCTGATTTAAAGAATTGAGCTCAAGTACTACATGTTTGGTCTTGCGTACTCAAGTATTACAGGTGTGGTCCTGCATTCAGTCTTGTCACCACAATGTAGAAAAGATGTGAAGACTCTAGAAAGAGTGCAGAGAAGAGCAACAAAGATGATTAGGGGACTGGAGACTAAAACATATGAAGAAGGGTTGCAGGAATTGGGTATGTCTAGTTTAATGAAAAGAAGGACTAGGGGAGACATAATAGCAGTGTTCCAATATGTCAGGGGTTGCCACAAAGAAGAGGGAGTCAAACTATTCTCCAGGGCACCTGAGTGTAGAACAAGAAGCAATGGGTGGAAACTAATCAAGGAGAGAAGCAATTTAGAACTGAGGAGACATTTCCTGACAGTTAGAACAATTAATTAGTGGAACAGTTTGCCTGCAGAAGTTGTGAATGCTCCAGCACTGGAAGTCTTTAAGAAGATGTTGGATAGCCATTTGTCTGAAACAGTATTGGGTTTCCTGCCTAGGCAGGGGGTTGAACTAGAAGACCTTCCAAAGACTGCTATTGTATTGCATATTCAACTCAATCAGAATAGAGTTGGAAGGGACCTTGGAAGTCTTCTAGTCCAACTTCCATCTCAAACAGGAAGTGGTTTTAGACAAGTGGTTGTCCAGTCTCTTCTTAAAAACCTCCAGTCATGAAGCATCTACAACTTCTGAAGGCAAGTTGTTCCACTGATTAATTGTCCCCACTGTTAGGAAGTTTCTCCTTAATTCCAGGTTGCTTCTCTCCCTGATTAGTTTCCATCCATTGTTTCTTGTCTGGTGCTTTGGAAAATAAGTTGATCCTCTCTTCTTTGTGGTAGCCCCTCAAACACTGGAGTACTGCTATCATGTCATTCCTAGTCCTTCTTTTCTCTAGACTAGCCATACCCAATTCTTGCAACTATTCTTCATATGTTTGGTTCTTCAGGCCTTTAATCACATTAGTTGCTACACTTTTTTCAAAGTCTCAACATCTTTTTTATAATGTGGTGACCAAAACTGGATGCAGTATTCCAGGTGTTATCTTACTAACGCCTTATAAAGTGTTACTAATACTTCACTTAATTTTTATTCTATGTCATGGTTTATACAACCAAGGATTATATTAGCTTTTTTGACTGCTGCCGCACACTGCTGACTCTGCTGACTCATATTTAAATGATCATCCACAAGGTCCTCTCACAGTTACAGTTTTTGAGCCAGGTTTCCCCTAATCTATATTTATACCTTTGGTTTTTCTGCCTAAGTGTAAAACCTTGCTTTTCTACCCATTAAATTTCATTTTGTTAGATATGGCCCATTGTCCAAGTTTGTCAAGATCTCTTTGGATCTTCATCTTGTCTTCTGGGGTGTTGGCTATTCCTGCTAGCTTAGTGTCTTCTGCAAATTTGATGAGTTCTCCTTCTATTCCATCTTCTAAGTCATTTATGAAGTTATTGAAGAGTACTGGGCCTGAGTTTACTTCCCTCTGTGTAAATGTAGTACCATTAAGAATTACTTGTTGAGTACAGTTTGTTAGCCAGTTACAAATCCATCTGGTGGTGATGTTGTCTACCCCACATTTTACTAGCTTACCAAGATGTATGATAGACTGCAGAGCCTTATTAAACAGCTAGGTTAATGTGGACATAGTGTCACAGATGGAAATGAGCACCTCATTACACTTTGGATAGTTTTATATTTTAATTTTTATGTTGTTTAGAATGCCTTATTTTAATTGCTTCTGACTCAAATAAACACAAATAAACAAGGTGGACATATCAAAGAACACACACACACACACACACACACACACACACACACACACGTACATATACCATGTTTTCCCCATGTTATATGGAGCCCATAAGAAAATGGATCAAAAGACAATAAGACCAGATCTTATTTTCATGGAAACATGGTATATGTTCTGCTAGAAATCTGATTGACTCTGTATGGTAGAAGATTTCAAACATCTTTACCTAGGAACCGTCTGAGACTTCTCATTCAGAACACACTTCTTTCCTCATTTGCTGTCTATCCCCTTAAATCCCAGAAAGTGAAATAGGTATGAAACCAATTTAGACCTACTGCCTCTAGCCCTCTACTGATTATGTTCACAAAAATTTATATATACTGTTACCTGGATTGAGTTGCAGAATAACTTCTTCCACTATCTAGTTTCCATAATAGGCAAAGGTGTTAGGGTGACTTCATCTATCTTATTGTTCCCATTTTTGGCACGCATCACAGAATTTGATATGTGCACTCATATATAATACAATACAATAACAGAGTTGGAAGGGACCTTGGAGGTCTTCTAGTCCAACCCCCTGCCTAGGCAGGAAATCCTATAACGTTTCAGACAAATGGCTATCCAACATCTTCTTAAAGACTTCCAGTGTTGGGGCATTCACAACTTCTGGAGGCAAGCTGTTCCACTGATTAATTGTTCTGTCAGGAAATGTCTCCTCAGTTCTAAGTTTCTTTTCTCCTTGATTAGTTTCCACCCATTGCTCCTTGTTCTACACTCACGTGCCCTGGAGAATAGTTTGACTCCCTTTTCTTTGTGGCAACCCCTGAGATATTGGAACACTGCTATCATGTCTCCCCTTGTCCTTCTTTCTATTCAGTTCCTGCAACCGTTCTTCATATGTTTTAGTCTCCAGTCCCCTAATCATGTTTGTTGCTCTTCTCTGCACTCTTTCTAGAGTCTCCACATTTTTTTTTTACATTGTGGCGACCAAAACTGAATGCAGTATTCCAAGTGTGGCTTTACCAAGGCATTGTAAAGTGTATTAACACTTCACGTGATCTTGATGCTATCCCTCTGTTTATGCAGCCTAGAACTGTGTTGGCTTTTTTGGCAGCTGTTGCACATCCTGGCTCATATTTAAATGGTTGTCCACTAGGTTTCCAAGGTCCCTCTCACAGTTACTACTATTGAGCAATGTACCACCTATACTGTACCTGTGCATTTAGTTTTTCTTGCCTAAATGTAGAACCGTACTTTTTTCACCATTGAATTTCATTCTGTTAGATAGTGCCCAATGTTCAAGTTTGTCAATATACTTCTGTATCTTAAGCCTATTTTCTGGAGTGTTGGCTATTCCTGCCAGCTTTGTGTCATCTGCAAATTTGATGAGTTGTCCATTTATCCCTTCATCCAAATCATTGATGAAGATGTTGAAGAGTACTGGGCCTAAAAAAGAGCCCTGGGGTACTCCACCGGCATACCTCCCTCCATGTAGATGCAGTTCCATTGAGGACTACACGTTGAATGCAGTTGGTCATCCAGTTACGAATCCATCTGGTGGTGATGCTGTCTAACCCACATTTTTCTACTTTATCTAGTAGTAGGTTATGGTCTACTTTATCAAATGCTTTGCTGAAGTCCAAGTAAATTATATTGAAGGCATTCCTCTGGTCCACTAATTTTGTCACTTTGTCAAAGAATGCAATAAGATTAGTCTGGCATGATCTGTTTTTGACAAACCCATGTTGGCTTTTGGCTATTACTTTGTTTACTTCTAGGTGTTTGCTAATTTGTTGCTTGATTTTCTTTTCCAGAATCTTCCCTAGTATTGAGGTCAGGCTGATAAGTCTATAGTTTCCTGGATCTATTTTTTTCCTTTATATTCTCACAATAGGATTTTTTTCATTTAACTTTAATTCTCAGGGATTTAGCATAGGATATGAAAGTAGCATAAGATATGAAAGTCTTATCTCTTCTTAAAAGTTAAAGTAATCCTTGCAGTAGATACATGAAATATAACTGGAACTGTCATATTGCTACTTGAGAAGGCATCTTAATTTCCAAGTAAGGAAATTTAAGACTTCCACCCTTCCACCCTATAATTAGGTAGTACTGGTGTCAAACAGACACTAGAAAGCAATGAAGAATATATATTTCTATCTCTATCTTCATCTCCATCTCTATCTTTAGCATCTCTATATATTCAGTCTGTCTGTCTGTCTGTCTGTCTGTCTGTCTGTCTGTCTGTCTATCTATCTATCTATCTATCTATCTATCTATCTATCTATCTATCTATCTATCTTCCTTCCTTCAATAAAGGTGAAAATTTGTAGCTCAGGGTTGAAATGAGAGAGCACCAAGGACCCTCATATCTAGATATCAATTGATTGATCGATCCGTCCATCCATACGTACATACATAGTAGATAGATAGTAGATAGATAGATAGAGATCCTTCCTTCCTTCCTTCCTTTCCCTTCCCTCCCCTCCCTTCCCCTCTCTTCCCCTTCCTTCCTTTTTGTTCTTCTAAATTGTAACCTAGTGGGGAAACTATATAGACACAAAAGCTGCATAACAAAAGTTATTCTTGTTTCCAGCTTCTGGATTTGATGGGTCAGCTAAATCAGACTTATGGGAGCAGATTTCTACAGCAGACTGGGCAGTTTCATGCTCATCCAGCAGAAGATATATTGAAGGTAATGGTGATATATTCTAAAACAGACATCCTCAAGGCCAGACCAATGACCCAATCACTCCAGTGGGACACTCTGTGTCCTTTAAGTTGAAGGAATTAAAAATCTATCTCCATTTAAAAAGAGCTGTAATTCTGTAGAGAGAAAAATCATAAAAATTTAGAGTTGGATAGGACAAAGGGAGGGCTGCTTCCTCTCACAAGCAATCCAACATTCAGTTTTTGTGAAAAGTTATTTATTATCAGATTACAGGGAGAATATGAATTCTGAAAAGGTTTTCCATGGTCACAAGATGGAGAAGAATCTATACATGGAGGTTTTAGGAACATGTATGTTTCTTGTTAGTGGTACACACAAAAAACTTGGTGTATGTACAATTATTTATTATTCACCAATGTCCCATTTGGACATGGCATCAGAAAGTACAAGAAGAAAGTTCAAGGCTTAATGGTGGATCATGTCCAGTTCCAAATCAGTTTTTTTGCCCATAAAGTGGGCTGTTTGCGCTGGAGCAAAAGACTGTTGAGGGTGTCATTGATTTGATGCAGCTTGAACAGTCCATGATAAAATCCTCTAACAGTTTTTTGATATAGTAGGTGCTATATGTTTGGCAAGATTTATGTATGAGCTTTCAGGGATTCTATGATCAAATCTAGAGATGATGGGTCCCCTAATTTAATATCCAAATAGGTAGCTAATGAAAGAAGTCCCATTTCCATGTTTTCAGATTGATAAATTAAGTTATTTTCAGTTTAAAATAAGATAAAAGATGGGTGCTTAATGTACCAACCACCCTCAGAGTTACATGCTGGCAAACCAGCTCTTCAAACACTTTCAAAAGGTGAGGAGAGAGAGAGAGCCTACCTTTCCTCTGAGGGGCGGATATTCAATGGGACAAGAGTAATGGCAAAGAAGGCTCCCTTATGGACACCACCATTTGAAATTGTTTAACTGATAGGGTCCATAATGCATCTTCTCTACCTGATCAGGTGAGATGGTATGATGTCAATGGGAAAAGACAATTCCTCAGGTCACGTATTTCCATGCTGCATGGGGGTTGGTAGAATTAAGAGAAGGCAAGGAATATTTTACTATATAGATTATGTCAGAGAAGAGTAACAAAGATGATATGGGGACTGAAGACTAAAACATATGAAGAACGGTTGCAGGAATTGGGCATGTCTAGTTTAATGAAAAGAAGGACTATGGGAGACATGATAGCAGTGTTCCAATATCTCAGGGGTTGCCACAAAGAAGAGTCAAACTATTCTCCAGGGCACCTGAGGGTAGAACAAGAAGCAATGGGTGGAAACTAATCAAGGAGAGAAGCAACTTAGAACTGAGGAAACATTTTCTGACAGTTAGAACAATTAATCAGTGGAACAGCTTGCCTCCAGAAGTTGTGAATGCCCCAACACTGGAAGTCTTTAAGAAGATGTTGGATGGCCATTTGTCTGAAATGGTATAGGGTTTCCTGCCTAGGCAGGGGGTTGGACTAGAAGACCTCCAAGGTCCCTTCCAACTCTGCTATTGTATTGTATTGTATTGTATTGTATTGCATTGCATTGCATTGCATTGCATTGCATTGCATTGCATTGCATTGCATTGCATTGCATTGCATAATATTAGCATATGCCTAAAAGTTTGAGATATTCCTTGGGAGGTTGATTCTCACAAGACATAAACAGAACATTTAGAAGGCAAAGACAACATGTTTGAATTTAAAATGCTGACACTGAAAGAGGTAAATACACAGCTGTTCAAATAATGTGAAAACAATACATTTGGAAATAAACTGCAAAAGAATATTGCAATGCTCCAGACAGAATACAAGATGGTAAAGGTCTACTGCAAAAGAAAAATAGCAGAAAGTAGAAGGGAGAGAGGGAGGGAGGGGAGGAAGGAGATAAAAGTTCAGGGGAAATGAATCTTTACAACAAGATAAAAAAGTTAATAAAATGGGGTGCACTCCCTACCTAGAACATATTTACCTATTGCTACATAAATGGCCTTGTTTTTCTGTTTAATCAGACTTTCCATTTTTTATAGGAGTCTCAATTTTAATCTGGTTCTCAGTTTAGCAACTTCTTTTTGGTTGTAAAAAGCACATTTTTCTATATCCAAGATAGAGAAGCAGCTGGAGACTCATTCTGCTGAGATGACAAATATCCACCTCTTGTGAACAAGTGAATTGGGCATCAGGCTTGCTGGCATTCACAACACTACCATTCCTGGCTACTTTATACTATTCAATACATTGTGTTCATCATATTGTACTTATATAATTTTTTTAAAAAACACATGGCCTACAACAGGTGATGGATGCTATAATAAGAACATTCTGAGTTATTAGTAATGTAGTTTCAACAGTAAATTCAACCAGATACTAGATAATCAGGAATGTCTTATCCAAATTGAGCATTTATCTTATTTATTTAATAGTTAGAATTTGTGATTTTCAATACATATAACAGATTCAAAACAGAAAATATTCATTTTAAAAATGAATATAACAATCATTGCATGCCACTTGACATATTTTCTTCTCTCCATCTGCTCTCCATTTTCATAGACTATAATGTCCTCTGCCTAAAACACACATTTACAATTTAGTAGAGGTGTATGGAGGTTGCCAACTGAGGTAGTCATAGCTGAGATGTCAAAGAAGGAATGGACAATGAAAACAAGAATAATTGTAGTTACACAAGGGAGTTCCTTTCCTCCATCAACTATTGTGAGTACAGGGCAAATGAACCATGTTGAAAGTGAGCTGCCTTTTGTTGGCAGCTCACTTTTAAAATTGCATTCTAAAATTTTATAGCCCTTCAATTTCTGCTCCACAGTTTGAATTGAGAGATCCTTGGTGCTCTCTGAATTTGCTTGTTTTCTTGCAGACATTTCATTACCCAAATTAGGTAACATCATCAGCGCTAGTTTGAACTGCTTTGTGGGAAGTAAGTCAACCATATGATTTAGGCATCAGCAAGAGAAAGTTACATATTAATGAGGTGAGGTAGACATTGTTAAGTGTCTAGCAAAGTTTGGGTCAGTGGTTCCCAACCTTTTTTTGGCCATGCCCCACCTAAGTATCTCTAAAATCCTGATCCCCCCCTCCTCGTGACATATAATTCTTACTTTATTCAAAAAGTGAACTCTACTTACACAGAGGAAGCCTAAAAGGCCACTAACTGGGTTTAAACAAAGTTCAAATTTCCCCCATTAAAAATAAAACTGCCCCCCTGTGGGATGTGGACGACACATTGAGAACCACTGGTTTAGGTGTAAAGGCAAAAATGGGAAATCATTACCCAATTGGAAGTTCCTTAACACTAAGCAAACACATAAAGATAGAGCAAAGAAAGTGCCTGTGATTTTGTGAGAAAACAAGGAAGTGACTACTTCGACTAAGCATCTGCTAATTAAAAGTACCATTCATTTACAGAATGGTAGACCAGCTTAAAGTCTTCAAACCCCTAGAATTTTGCCCAGTGAACAAAAGAGGACCAGATCATGCAAGCTTTTCCAAAGCAATCGGTTTATGTAATCCTTGGAAAAAGTGATCTCTTTTCTCCTGCTAAGCCCAGGAATTCTCTGACAGTCAGCAGACATGACAGAATGAGCCAGGTTTCCTCAGTTTCTAAGACCCCGCAGAAACTCTTATCATAGGAAGTGGAGTAGCTAATATTTGTTATCCAGTTATGGTAATGGCAGAGGCAATCATTCCTCAAGGCTTTGACCTCGGGGCTGCCCTTGCAGTGAGCTTCTGTCCAACAAGCAACAGCAATGTGGGATAAATCATACAGGTCTGGCGCTTTTCCATAGGCAGAAACATTGGTGTAATGAGGCGTGATGCTGCTAAATGGATGTGAGTAAATCCAGTACAATTCTAATTCATCACCCTCCTGTGACTTGAGTTCTACTTTAAAATCTCTTTGGAGTTGTGAATGGCAAAATCAGCCTGTAGCAAACAGAGAGGGATTTCCTTCTGCTTCCCTCCTGCTAACAAATATAAAACTGGTGCTGGGGTGGGTGGGAGAGATTCTTACTCAAGATATGGGGTGAAATGTTTTGTTTCTAAAGGAAGAAGCAATGTTGAGGACATCCGCTTAGATGGAGGGTGAATTTGTGGAATTATTTTTGCTAGGAATTGAGACTAAAAGTTATGTGCGTCCCAGGGAGGTGTCTGTTTTTATTATAAGGTCTGGGAATAATAAAGAAAATAATCCAGCAAGTAGGTTGGGAAAGTCTGGCACAAGCGAAAGGAACTGCAGGATCAGGTGACTGGAGACCTATTAGGGACTATCTGGCTTGGCATAATTATTATATCTGGATAGAGTAAACTTGTTCCTCCATACAGTTTGGAATAATTAACTTCAGATATTGAACTCAAGGATGCAAATCGTTTGGGTTTTGGCATAAGGTCTGTACATATCTAGCCACTGTTGTTTATAAATCCATCTTTTATGTGTTAGCATTATGCATAAATCAGGCCACTATGACTTATTTAGCAGGCAGGTTTGAATCAGACCTGCTTCGTGTATCAAAGAAATTTAGTTTGATATGTAAACAATGCCATGTGTAAACTTTGTTCAAACCTACTGAGTCTGTCTGGCATAATTCCCAGTTGCCAATCTTAATGTCCCCAAGCAGCAGCTCACACAGCAAAACCATTATGATGCCCAAAATGATGAGAAGCACAAAGCTGCTATAGTCATGCAAATGTTCTCGTTACATACGTGTCCCAATGCAAGTGCATTCATTATGGCATTTGCATGGTGACATTATCACTTGCTTCCCCTTCCTTTGCTTCTCCCAGTAGGCACCCAGGTGGATTCTAAGGCAGAATTTCGAGAAAACTTGTTACTGGCAGTCCTCAACTTATGACCAATTGCTTAGCAACTGTTGAGTTAAAACAGAATCTTAAAAGACTACTTACCACCATATTTGGAAGTTAAAATGTCTGTGTGTGTGTGCGCGCGCGTGCGCATGCACATACAAAAACACAGAGTAATATGACTTCATTTTGGACATTGGCAATTGGCTCACCTCTATGGCCATTTGCAGCATCCTGCAGTCACGTGACCTCAATATTTGCTGTTTTTGATGGTTTCCAGCATCTACTTTTGGTCTGGTAAAAAATACTCAAAATACTCTAAGGTCAAATGGATTTACTTAACAACCACAGTAGTTGCTTAACAATCAGCACAGTCATTTAACAACTATATTGTTCACTTAACTATCACTCCAAAAATGGGTGTGTGTGTGTTCTGGTCATGCAATACTTCAACTTATGATTGCAATGACTTACCAATGTAATTTTGGATCAATTGTCATAAACTGAAAACTACTGATTTCATATATTGCATTACAGTATGGCTCCTTTTATTGACATGTGTTGAACAAATCACAATGACACACAAATAATGCTAAGCCATAAACAATGGGACAAACAGGGAGAAGACTAAGACAGCACACCCATGGTCACTAACCAGCAGTCCAAAGACACAATGGAAAGTTCTCAGTCTTAGAACACACCATAGTTCCCATTGCAAAACTATCAGCATCCTAAATCCCAAAACATGAAGGAATTCCTGGAAGCTTGATATTCAGACAAGTCAGCCATCAACAATTGCACAGAGAAACAAGATTTATACACCATTCGAAAGAGACAGTAAAAAAGCTGAAAAGGAAACAAAAAGACTAGAACACCTCCTTGCCAGTAACCAACACCCAGATCAGCAAGAATGAACAGCAGGATTCACACTAGAAAAACAAAGCAATAAACAACAGTTCCTAATCAAGGGACTACCAAGGAGGAAACAACACCCCCACCAACACTGATAGGGAAAGCTACTGTATATAAGCAGAGACAAAACAAACACTATTCCCTTCTAGCCCTGAAGCACAACTTTGGTAACAAGATGCCTGCAAACAATCTCAGAAAAGTCGAAGGACACCAATGACTCCATAAGCAATAATTCGCAAAACATAGTTCGAAAATTCACATTTCAACTACAGCCCCAGCCAAATTAATCACACTGGGACTATCTAAGGAATGAACTCATTCTTAAAGTCTGTACAACTCCAGCAAGGTTTCCATGTATGACTTTATCAGACATCTCAGTTTCCATACAAAGATCCATCCAACAATATGGAAGACACTGGGATTCCATTTGCAATTCTTAATTCCTTTGTTCTAGAGAGCAGGAACTGCTTGATTAGACACTAAACATGTTGTGGGTAGTTTAGGGTCAGTGGCTAAGATGCTGAGCTTGTCAGTCAGAAAGGTCAGCAGTTTGACGATTCAAATCCCTAGCTCCCATTACTTGTCCCAGCATATGCCAACCTAGCAGTTTGAAAGCATGTAAAAATGCAAGTAGAAAAATAGGGATCACCTTTGGTGGAAAGGTAACAGTGTCCTGTGTGCCTTCAGCATTTAGTCATGCTGGCCACATGACCATGGAGGCATCTTTGCAGTGCTGGCTCTTTGGCTTTGAAACAGAGATGAACACCACACCCTAGAGTCAGGAATGATTAGCACATATGTGAGAGTGGAACCTTTATCTTTACCTATGTTATGGGTTTTGCTAATGTTAGGTCTATCATAATTATTTATGTTTATCTCATTAATTAATTAATTCATTCATTCATATGCAGAGGCGTCCCAACCCCCAATCAAATTATATCTTAAGAACAAGAAACAATTTTAAAAAAGAGGGAAAAACCATTCAGAAGGGTGTGGGGAGGGGAACACAACATGCCAAAAAAAAGACGCAAGACTTTGCCAGCCATTCTAACTCCAGATCTTGGAGCAAGGCCAGCTTTTCACAGACATCTGGAGGGTGGGAGCCATTCAGAACTCTGCAATGTTGTTCCAAAGGGCAGATGCCACAACAGAAGACTTAGTACCCCATTAGCTGCTTTCATCTAATATTTTGTATATTGCACTTTTCAAAACCTTCATTTAATCATACTGCTCAGAAGTGTTTAACTAAAGAATGTAATTGGTCGCAATCTGCCACTGTATCGAAGAAATGATATACTATGATTGTAGTTTTTGTTTGCAAAAGTGGAGCGGATATATGACACAATGACATCATGACCTACATGTTGCTTGGCAGGACATCAGAGAGGAAAAAGTCAGCTGCTGAACCTGGAGCATCTTTAAATCTCTTGGGAGAGGTATCAAAGATTCACTCAAGCTACTGGAGGGTTGACCTTCATTTTCTCAGAGATAAGTATCCTTCGCTTAGAGTGTACAGAGGACTGATCTTACATAACTACACCTAGAATTATGTAATGGCCAAGGGCATAAGTGACTTTGCTAATTGTCTTTCCTTTATGCACCTTGCTGGCCAAAGTTGTTCTAATATTTGTCAGCCTACAGGCACTAAAGCAGCAACGTTTAGTGTGCTATTTGTTATGAAAAAGTTTCTAGAATTTTAGGTTAATTGCTTGACTACAGTTCTTAGGAACAAAAGGATATTAAACAGAACACCCGTTTTATTATTCATTCTCTCTCTCTCTCTCCCTCCCTCCCTCCCTCCCTCTGTCTCTCCTTGCCAAGTAATTATGGATGATTTCTCTCAGCCCAACAAGCCAACATAAAGAATTAGTTAATGATATTATTAAAAGCTCATCTGAAATCCAAGGCTTTTTTTTTAATAGGGAAAGCCTAGAAAGTATCAAATAATAAAATTAAGCTGCTTAATTTTAACCAGCAATATTGTTTCCATTGTGTTCACACAGACTATACAATCCTTTCGTCTCCTTATTTATTCAGTATTATTAGCCTGCAAACATATACACCCTTTCCTGAAATTCCAGGTATTGTTACTATGTTGGCTACTGTGTATCTCAGAGCAGAACACTGTATATTTCAAAACAGGATTCACACTGAGGGGATAAAGGGAAGATTTGCAGAAAAGGGTGAAATGCATAATTGGACTGAAACACAATTAGGCACTAAAATAACATTTGGCTTTTTTAACTCTACAAAGCAGAATATATTTTGGCTAAATAATGAATGGATAAATGAATAGGTAACATGGAGGGTTCCCCGCCCTCCTATGTAGTTTGTGTTGATGGTGCATTTTCTTACCTGCCAAGGACTGAGGTTCCATGTGGCAGGAAAAGCCACATTGAACAAGGAATACTGAAGGATCAAGAGCCTGTAGCATAGCAGTTAAAGTGCAGTATTGCAGGCTAACTCTGCCCACAGCCTGAAGTTTGATCCTGCTTGACTCACCTGCCTGGTAAAGTGGGGTCCCAGATTGTTGGAGACAATATACAAATAATGCTTTGACATTGTAAACCATCCAGAAAGTGAGGAAAAATGCTATGGGGTAATGTGTAAGTCTAAATACTATAGCTATCTCAATATCATTCCAACCAACTATGTCTGCAGGGTTGTAGCATTGGGGATCCCATGTCATGAAGTCATTGCACAAATTAAGTATTGTACATCATTGTGCCATGCTGTGATGCAACTAATGCAAATTTCAAAATCTGTGTCATTTGTATCACATAATGCAAATAACAGAATTAAGACTTCTACAAGACATCAATGCTATTATCTCCACTTTTATATATTTCCTTTCTATAGATGTAAGGCTGCTGCTTTTGCATACTTGTTTCTGCTCACTGTTGAAATCCTGGATACAGAGGAAGGAGGAATGTCTCCCTTCCCAAGCTCTGATCGGTCAGACAGAGTTTTACACTATTAACTTATGCTCTATTGCTGCCCCTATTCTGTCTTTTACATCATGAATGTGACAAGCTTGCATTTGGTAGGACAAGAAACAATGAATGGAAACTAATCAAGGAGAGAAGTAACTTAGAACTAAGGAGAAATTTCCTGACAGAACAATTAATCAGTGGAACAACTTGCCTCCAGAAGTTATGAATGCTCCAACACTGGAAGTTTTTAAGAAGTTGTTGGATAACCATTTGTCTGAAGTGGTGTAGGGTTTCCTGCCTGAGCAGGGGATTGGACTAGAAGACCTCCAAGGTCCCTTCCAACTCTGTTATTCTATTCTATTATATTCTACATTTATGATTTACAATAACAATACTTTATGGATTGTGCAAAACACTTTATTTTTGATTTTAAAAAATAGGTTTTTTGTTTTTTTTAGATTTCAGTACATATTTGAAATTAGTGCTGAAATACCAGGTCATTTCTAAACAGATGAACAATACATCTTTGAATTTAAAATCGGCATGTTTTGGATCCATGGATATGACAGAATATTTAGCAGTCTCTGAAAATCCAGAGTAAGATGCCTGGTCTTTACAGACAAGTTCCTCAGTGCAGGGGAAGGGTGAAAAAGTTACTCAGAGTAATTCCACCGGAATTATTTCAAATATACAGTATGTTGATCTGGAAAATTGCTTTGGCAGGCTTTGGGAACTGTTGCATTATCCTAAAAGCAATAAAGTTCCTTTCCAGAAATCCAAGGGATGTCTTATTTCCTGAGTTTGGCATTCCAAAAGACGTTGACAATAATCTTGAAAACCTCATTATTTTCTGACCATAGAGACACTGGATCTTGTATTCTGCACTTAGATCATGGCTAGAAATTTGTGAAGCACCCTGCTGTTGGAAGAGTAGGTAGCATAGGCAGCAAACTGAAACACAGATCACAAGCTTGCACAAATAGAACTGAGAAAAGTGGCTTTCATTCTCAGTCTTTTTGAAAGAAAAAAATGACTGAATAGGCAGTTCCATTCCCTGAAACTAACATTAAGGATGGCACAACTTTTTTCTCACTTTAACTTCCATATTACTCATGTTCCTAACTCACAAAATAAAGTGCCAGATGCTCTTTCACACAAGCCTTAATGTGACCTGTCCCTCTTGCTGCCACCTTGAAAACTGACAACTTTGCCACTTCCTCCAAAAAGGGACACTCCTAAGATCTTTGGAGTGGTGAGATAAGCAGTGCATTTGTGGATTGTTTTTTTTTTTTTTACAAGAAAACTCCTGTCTCAAGTGTCAAATGATCTCCAGGAAGACCTACAGATTGATTTTTCTGTTTTTCTGTAGCTGAAAGACAACATTTTCACAATCTTATGCTTCTTTTACCCTCCAGGAAGCGGAGTTGCATCTTTGCCACAATTAATGAGACTGCTTGGCCTAGTTTTATTACCATTCTAGTGGTAGTAGAATGGTTTACCAAGGTAGCTTATTTTATTCCATGTAAAGGGCTGTCAGCTGGCATAACAGAGGTAAATACACAGCTACTTGTACTAGATCTGGAACAAAAAACTAGATAAGCATTAAATCTAGGGCATGGCTCTTAATTTGTACTACATCAGAGTACTCTCTGAAATGTACTGATAAAGGAAAATATTTGTAGCTCAGGACTGAAATGAAGGGACCTTGGTGTTCTATGAGCTTGGTTCTTTATTTACAGATGTTTTTTTTTAACTTTGGTTAGCTTGTTGGCTATTGGCTTGTTTGGCAGTTTTTGATTGGGGTATTGTTCACTTCTTGATTGTTGGTTTGATGCTAATATTGGTGTTAATCTATGCACATCTGGGTGTTGATTGCTGGTGGGGAGGTGTTTTTGTCTTTTTGCTCTCTTTTTGGCTTGTTGGTTGTCTCGATTGCACAGTATGTAGAATATAAATACAGAAAGTACAGGAAAAAAATACAGCTGTATATAAATATAGAACACTGATGCTATCACCTAGTTTGGGTATTGAAATGTCTACAATGAAACAATCAAGCTCAGAGAACATCAAGGACCCCCCATCTCTGAAATGCATTATCCAGAAATATTGGGAATCCAGGGAAAAGATTAAGCAGTTATTGGTTTACTACTTGAAACAAGTTTCACCAGTTTTACACTCAGTTTTTCCAACTAGGGAGTCATGAAATCAAACGGCTAATTATAAATTTTCTGGAAAATACTGAAATGGAAGAAATTTCTCAGGAGGAAAAATAGCCTAATTGGCATCACCATTCTCATTACAAAATAACAAGAACAAACAAACAAAAAACTCTTCAATATACTGTATATACTAGGGGAAACCCCATTTTAAAAAGACTTAATGACTTATATATTATTGGAGGTCTACAATCCATCTTTCTAAATTTCATGAGGCTTGCATTATGATACTATTAATAATAATATTAAAGCCTGGTAAAGATGACACAAAATATGCAAACTATAGACCAAAATCATTGATTAATGTGGATGGCAAAATATTCAGTGCAAGTCAGCAGGCTGCAGAAAGTGATATTATCTATAATACATCAATCTCAAACTGGATTTATAAAAAATAGACAATCTCCGTCAATATCCAACCAGTGATTGATATTACAAATATTGTTCTATATAAATTATCTGCTTTAATTTTGTTGGACAGTTTGATGTACAGTATTGCAGATTGAATTTATGAAGTGTGGTCTGAGAAGATATGGGTTTCTGCCATCTTTTGTTCTTTGCATTATTGTTCTGAATTTTCATCCAATAGCTAGAGTAATTACAGAAGGTTTTGTTTTTCAAGTTATCTAGTTGTATTGTGGTACCCAACATGGATGCATTTTGTCTCCTTTAATCTTCATTTTGGTCCTTGAACCAATGAGTTCTTCCACACAATAATTTCAAGATATTAAAGATACGGTGGCATTCACAACTGGATATAAACTATCTTTATATGCTGATGATATTATGGCTATTTCTCTATCAAAAATAATTGCAAAACTCCAAAAAATAGGGATTATAAATTTATAGTTTAGCTTGGCAGTTTTTATTCATGAGAATTAAGATTCTGTTATAATAAAGAGTTGTAACTCACTCCCCTAAAAGACGTGTGTGTTTGTGATATATATGCATATACATATACACGTACATACCAGTATACAAATACATACACATATACACACCTAGAAATATATACATATTTATATTCATACACACACATACACATATACATATTACACACATAAAAAAACATATATGCACACAAACACAGAAGAAGTAACTGTACTCATTTACTATAAGTAAAACTTGTAATGGCATTCAGCAAAGAAACCCAAAATTGAAGTATTTGTATATACCTTCGTTTGACTTAGCATTATTGTAAAATAAACCAATGTTTAGATCAGAAGCAACAGGGAATACATTTAGTACTCAGTAACTAATTTTGCAAACCATGTTGCCTAATCAAAGCTGTATTCCTGTATTCTTGCTTTTAGTAAATTTCCAAACACAAAACAAACATTTAATTTATTAGTTGTAATTATATCTATTCCGAGTGTCTCCTTCATTACAGTTCCTTCCTAAATCTCTAATGCCAACAAATTATTTCTTTCACATTCACCTGCTTTGAAAAATTATGGTGATTCAGAATTTAATTTTCTATCTGATGTGTTTTCGTGTGGTGTTTTTTAAGAATAAAAATCCCCCCCATCACTGTAAAGTCAAGTTACTAATCATTTCTAATTCAAGTACAACTACATGTTTAGAATGATGGAATCCAACAAAGATTTTTCTCTGAGACAAATGTCACTCTGAACTTAAGATATATTACCTGAGTAATGACTATTTGATAGCCATTATGCTTTCCATAATAAGCCCTGGCTGAACATAGTCGAGTTTTAAAAATAAAACTAAAAAAACCAGCTGACAGCTTTTTACAATTACTTTAATTTAATAAAATAGGGGAAAATCATCTTTTGATATCCTTTCCTGGATAAATAATGTTGTAAAATAGTTTTGAGAAATCTTTGATCCTTATTTCTTTTTTAAATTCCAAGTTGTCCAGGGTGTGAGGGGTAAATGCATGTTTAATTAATTGTGTGTATGTATATATATGTATATATATATATATATATATGTATATGTATGTATGTATGTATGTATGTATGTATGTATGTATGTATATATATATATGTATATATATATATATATATATATATATATATATATATATATATATATATATATATATAATAAATGTAAAGAGGAGATAGAATTAAATGTTCAACTGTATCTTGACAGGGTGCATAAAAGAGAGACAATGGCACAAAGCAATGGAGACATGGCTTTTACCCACTATTTTCCTACTTCTCCCATTCCATGCAGACCAAAATCTGGACTGACCATAAAACCTCAAAGTTCTCAAAAGCCCTCGAAGACTGTCCCCAAAGCAGGTTTGCTGGGCACAATACTTCCGAAGGTTCAAATTCAGACTGAAGCACATCCCTGCAGGAAAGAACTTGTTGGCGGACGCCTTGTCAAAAAAAAACACAGTATGACAGTAAAAAGGAAGAAGTTGTTCAGCCCTTCATTTCTTCTTCCCACCAAAAGGCACTCAAGTCACCACCAGAAGCCAGGATAAGCTGATGGCAGTGATGAAATTGGCACTGCCAGCAGACACATGGCTCAACAATACAAGGACATTCTGATGATGAAAGATGGCTTAGCCTGGAAGGTATCCAAACTATACGTTCCCACAAGTTTGAGGCTGGAAGTTCTACATGAAGCCATGATGCGAAACTAAGAGGCCACTTTGAATTCCTAAAAATGCTCCATCTTGCCAGGCGTCAATTATGGTGGCCAAAAATGAAATCGAAAGTGGAGGATTATGCAAAAAGCTACACCACACTATAGGATATCTGATTTTATATCAGTTAGTACATTATCTTGCATTTACTTCCCTTGTTGGAACAAACCTATTCAATAGCTCCTGATAAAAAGTTCAAACCTATTCAGGCCATATCAGAATTGGCAGAGCAGAATAGACAGAATTGAAAAGTAGGGGAACAATTTTTAATAAATATTTGGAGGGATTTGAAGCGTGAATTGGGGATCATCTGAATACAAATGTCAAAAGACTTGCTCTCTGAGAACTTTAAGATTTGACAGAGAACCATGATTTGACTCAAGTGGTTGGGAAAATTGCTAGGTTCTGCTGAATTTTCCAAAGATTGGGTGCAGGGGGTTATCTAGAAATGAATTAAAGTTTAATATACGGTATTGCAAACTGGCTTTTGTATTCTCAATAAATAATACTTACTTTATCATGTTATTTTATAGATTTGTAGGACAACATTCAAACTATTAGACACCTGTTTTTGTTGTCTAGAATTGCAATTTTTTTATACACTGACTTCACTTTACTTCATAATGACTTGACTTAAATTTAACTACTGAAGGCCAGCTAATTGCAATCCATTATTGATATAGGTTAGTTCCTGGGTGCTCACCCATGTGAGTGGCTAGTGATCTTCCTTCAAGCCATATGTATTTATTTATTTATCACTCAAATTTAAAAACTGCCCATATCCCTCACAGAGGGACTGAGCAGTGTACAAATAAAAATATTAAGAACATAAAAACTGAATATGACAATTTAAAGAAAGAGAAAAGCCTTCTATATGTTCCAAAATTCATCTCATGTTTATATAAGAATCTGTGGTGGCCTGCCAGCAGAGCTGGCATCAGATTCAAACAATGAAAAGGTTTCAGGGGAACATGGGCCAGTCCTGGAGTCTGGGGAAGTCTCAGATGAGGGCTCTGTGTTGGAGGCAGAAAGGGGGCCGGAGGTGTATGCCAGTTATCAGCTGCCTTCAGAGTCAGACATTAGTGAGGCACATGAACAGCTGGAGCCTGTTCCCAGTATGTGCATACACAGAGTTGTCAGATGAAGGGAACAGCTGAAGAACAGGAGTCGACTTGGGAGTAAGGCCACAGGTGGATGATGACTAGCCCCTCCCCGAAGAAATAAAAAGGAGTGAAAGGGGGAGTGGAGTTTGCAGGAGACAATTAGTTTGCTTAATTGGTTCATGACTTTCCAAGACTCCTTGCCAAATTCTGCAAATATTGGCCTGTCAGCTCTCCAAGCCAGATAATGTCTGTGATTGTAAATCCTCCCTTGAAAGACTTTGGTGGCTGTGAATGAGCAGAATTCACAGTAAATTAATAAAAGGGTTTTTTGTCAGGACAAGAAATTTGCTTTTTGCTCTGGTGAAGCCTAGGTCAGAACAGAACCTGAGTTTTTGTTCCATACAATTATTTTGAGTTGAATAATCTTGTTGATCTTTCTCACCCTCAAAATAACTTTCTTATACATATTTTTCCATACCTGATCAGCTATAATGGACACAAAAGGTAATTCTATTTGTAGTATCTATGAGATACTTTGCAACCAGTACTGGGGGGACTAGTATAGAATGATCAATTAACTATGCCATGGCCAATGTTTTGAGAAGTAAAAGCTATTGGGAAAGCTAAGAAAATAGGAATTTAGCATATCTTTTCTAGAGATATGAAATGATGGAGAAAATGACCCATATGTTTATCTCATGCATTTATAAAAAGAAATTATATCTTTGGATCAATCCAAGGTGAGTGGAAATGGTTCATTCATATGTATCTATCATTTTAGTCTACCTATTAGTGTAACGTTTTATTTTACACAAACATCACAAAGCTTTTTAACAAACCGCAAGAGTCAAGATTTAAGAAGTCTCCTGTTTTTCTATTAATATTAGAATTCCAAATCTAGCAGTGTGTCAGTCCAGGTGCCTAGCCTTGCAATTAACTTAACTTGATATTTCATGCTTGATTATCACATTTAATATTCAGTGAGTTGCATTTGAGGCCTGTGAAAAACTACATTGCATTCCATCGAATTGAATGAGGCTAACATAGCCCTGTTATTACATAACCCTCTATCCAATTGCCTTGCAGATTTGCCCATTTGCTATTTAGAATATCCAGAGTTTGCCTTCATTGTAAACTTTTTCCAAAGAAAAATAACCTTCCGTGTTCAGTATGCAGTAACCAACTAAAAAATGTTTAACCAAGAGAAGCAAGATGTGATAATTGCTACAAATTTCTGATGTAATACAGGGTAATATTTTGGGGGACAAAGAAAATTTTACCCACCTCTCTCTTTTAACGATATATAGACATACTTTTTAATAAAACTTTGGCATTTGGGAAGTATAAGCTTGAAACATGAAGCTGGATGGTTGGCATTTAAATATTTCATAAAATAATCAGTTAAAAAATCGCTGATATGTATGCACAGATACATTTCAGAAAGTAGCCTCATTTGGTTATCCTTTCCTGAATTCGTAAGAAAAGTAGGATTGGGTGTAGTGGAATGGGATGAGAACTACTAAGAAATACCTGTAATAAACTGAAAAAAAATATATATAAACTATCCTAAAACAAAGAGAAATGTACAACTTCAACAACATTGCCAAGGGAATTGCATATTTACAATCATAAAATAGCCACAAATGGGTTTGACCCGAGGGTAGCTTTACCTAATAGATTCTTGTATGGTAAATAAATAATATCAATTGCAGAATTTGATCACATGTTGATACTATTCATAAACTGATCTCCACCACAATAGTCCACAGCAGCAAAATAATTTATTCGTTTGTTGAATTTCTATCCTGCCACAATCTTCTGACTTTCAGCAATTTACTTTACAAGACATGCCAAAAATTTAAACATCCACAATAGGATTAAAACAATAAGAAATAAACTATATTGAGGAAATTAATAACAAACAAAAGCCTAAGAATAAAAATAGCAAGTGAAAAGTGAAAAAAAGAAATGGATGATATCTCAGAATATTCTTTGAAAAACTCAGTTTTTGAAAACTTTTTGAAAGCCATCAAAGAGGAGATAGTTATCACTCAGTGCTACAGCATTGGCTTCCTTGACCTCCCAGATGTGAGAGACAATTGTAGAATCATTTCTCCATCAATGTCTTAGCAGGTCAGGCTGATACAGGTTGAAGAAGGCAGATCTACGATACCCAAAGTCAAGTCATTAAGGGCTTTATAGGATATCTGCACAACATATTCCCCAAAACCTATCTTGTAACCAAATTAGTTAAGTCTTCTGAAGCATCTGTAATTAAGTTAACATCTGGAAGTTAGTCAATGGAGGAAACTAAATCCTGAGGTCTCATAAGGATCTGCACTCAATTTACTTAAGGACTATGTGAGATGAGTCAGAGATGAGTGATAATAATCAGGATTGAAAAAGCTCAAACAAATGATCTGAGGAATGCTTTGGTGCATATACTTTTACAAAAGAACTTATCTTCAAAACAGTTCTTCTACTTGTACAATCAGAGCCATTCAATGTTTGCGGCTAAGGGTGCCTCCCTCCTGAAAGTTTTCTGAAAGCAAACCACATTTTCCATTACTTTGCTCTGTGCTACCCAGTAGGTGATTAAAATGCTGGATTCGTTTCAATCATGTTTCTGCAACACATTGTTGGCATGATAATCAAAATCACATTTTGACTTTGACCAGTTTGCTTTCAGTGAACCAGTCAAATTAATCAAAGGTGATGTTTAATTTCAACAAAGAATGCAAAACTAATGAAAGCATTGAAACCCACAACTTAATTTCAATTACAATGCAGAGAAGATTACTTGAAGTTGAAGTTTCTGAAAATTTTGAAAGAATATGAATTCAGATTTAAATATTCACAGGGAATAAATCAACTGTGACTTCATTTATCACAACTTCCTTCCATCACACATTCAAAAGCATGAAAGCACTCAAATCGAGCCAGTCTACCGGTCTGATTGTAGGATCTCTTGCCAACAGAACTAACAACAGCTATACTCAGTCTATTTCAAACTAGTATTGTGAGCAAACAAAATAATTTCAATTGCTGGTAATTATTTGAAAACATTCAATAAACCTTTGTGAAAAGAATAGATAAATTCATTTCTTCTTTTTCTAGAGCAGTGGTTCTCAACCTTTTCTTCACCGCAGATCCCTTTTAAATACCTTTTGTGGCCACAGACCATGGTGATGGACCATCAAGAAGTAACTCAAGATTTAAATCATAACATTTCTTCAAGCTTTTGCAAACCCCCTGTGACAACATTGCGGTCCCCTAGAGTATCATGGACCACAGGTTGAGAACCAGAGGTGGTATGCAGCAGGTCCTGACAAGTTCTAGACAACCAGTAGTGGAAAATTTGAGTAGTTCAGAGAACCGGTAAATACCACCTCTGACTGGTCCTGCCCCCATCTATTCTCTGCCTCCCAAGTCCCAGCTAATCAGGAGGGAATGGGGATTTTACAGTAACCTTCCCCTGCAGTGGAGAGGGAATGGGGATTTTACAGTATTCTTCCCCTGCCACGCCCACCAAGCCACACCCACAGAACCGGTAGTAAAAAATTTTTGAATTCCACGACTGTTGAGAACCACTGTTCTAGACACATATCCAGATGTCATTCCATCTGATCAAATGATGTGCCTACTCTATATTCTTTATTCATTTTATCACTTTGTTGATGAAATGAAAATTGTCTGCAATATTATTTTTCATAGGCAGAATGCAGGAGTTTTGCCCTTTCCTTGGTTGCAAGGTCTGTGAGTTTCTTATCTTTCATTATACAATTATTTTATCAGTTTGTACTAATTTTTCAGATTCACACAGACATCTCTCACTTTTATAATTTATGTAACATGCTTAATCAAGTGCAGGTATCCAGATAAAAGTTTTGAACTCTTGCCTCTTTTTTAAAAGCTCAGGTTCTAAAATTAATTATCATTAATTCCTAATGTTCATATTTTTGATTCCAGTCCTACTTATTATTCTGTTTATAATAATTACTATATGTATATTGGTAATGTCACTATTTTTCCCCTCTAAGCTTAAAGAAAAGTATGAATGCATAAAATGGAAAAGGAACATCTCTAAATTTGAAACCAATATACCTGTGATGGTGAACCTATGGCACGCATGCCACCGGTGGCATGCAGAGTCCTCTACGCGGGCATGCCTGCCATCACCCCAGCTCCACCGCACATGTGTGTGCACTTCCCACTGGCCAGCTGATTTTTTTTGTTTCTGCCACGCATGAATAGAGGCGAGGCGCTTGTGGGGGGCACTCATATTTCATTTTGGGAGTTCATGTGCATGTATGGAACACACACTCTTCCAGCCTCTCTGCCTTTTCCCTCTTCCTGGATTCACTCAGACGTTTTTAAAACCCACAGCTTGTGCTCACACAAAATGTTTTTAAAGCTCACAGCCTGTGCATATGCACACATTCTTCCACTCTTTTAAAACCATCTGAGTGAATCCAGGAAGAGGGAAGAGGCAGAGGGGCTGGAAGTGTGTGTGCTGTGGGTTTTAAAAACGTCTTGTGTGTGCACAGGCTATGAGTTTTAAAGACGTCTGAGTGAATCCAGGAAGAGGGAAGAGACAGAGGAGCTGGAAGTATGTGTGCTGTGCACAGGCTGTGGGTTTTAAAAATGTCTTGTGTGTGCACAGGCTGTGAGTTTTAAAAACATCTGAGTGAATCCAGGAAGAGGGAAGAGGCAGAGGGGCTGGAAGTATGTATGCTGTGCACAATGTGTGCTCTGGGTTTTAAAGACGTCTTGTGTGTGCAAAGGCTGTGAGTTTTAAAGATGTTTGAGTGAATCTAGGAAGAGGGGAGAGGCAGAGGGGCTGGAAGAGTGTGTGCTGTGCACAGGCTGTGAGTTTTTAAAACTTTGAGTGAATCCAGGAAGGGGGAAGAGGTAGAGCGGCTGGAAGTGTGTGTGTAAGGTGGCCAATAATGTTGAAGACAGGCAAGGACAGCCATATTTCCTCTGTAAGTAGCTGTTTTATTGTTCTGTGTACTTATTTTATTCTCATTTAAGTAGTAAGTGCACAAAATAATAAATTTCCTTTTTTAATATCTTCTTTTTGTAGGTCATTCTTTGGGGCAAAGAATTCAGTGACATCAACTTGGCCACTCCCACCCAATCACATAACTACCAAACCACTCCCACTCAGTCACATGACTGCCAAGCTACTCCCACCTGGTCACATGACCACCAAGTCACTCCCACAAAACAGGCCACACCTACAAAATAGGTTCTAAAAAATTGAAAGCCACCACTGCATGTAGATAATATATTTTCATGAACATCATAAAGGAGTATGATTGTGGAAGTTACATTTTTTACAGGGCATCTATTTTCAAATGGAAATATGATTTCTGGTACACGGTTACACAGGACTTCTCATTTCACTGTCATATTGTCACTTGCTTACTGAGAGTTTTTCCAAAGTGCTGAGTGACTTTGTTGTGTTTACTATAATGCTATTGCTTACCTCTGTGCAATCAATGTTTTGTGCTTTAAAAGGGCCCTATTACAGGTTGAAGAGACCAGATCAGTCACCTCAAGAAATGAAAGTGCCCAGAGAACAAGGAAAGCTTATAAAATATGAAAAGCATAAAATGAAAATTGAGGAAATGTGCTGAAGATTGAAAAATGGCAACACTCAGGCTGATTTATGCACCATTTTTCTAGGATGGGGCACTGGATCCAAGGGATAAATCCATGAAGAGCATCAATTATATCTTCCGATAAATCAGTCTGAATCAGACCATCGGGTATAACTATAGTCAAAAGAGATAAGGTTTTTTTTGTAATTGCAACAAGGTCTCTTTATTTGTCTGTATGCATCCAATCTTCTTATGGGACGCAGTGGCTCAATGGCTAAAATGCTGAGCTTGTTGATCAGAAAGTCGGCAGTTCAGTGGTTTGAATCCCTAGTGCTGCATAACAGAGTGAGCTCCCATTACTTGTCCCAGCATCTGCCAACCTAGCAGTTCGAAACCACGTAAAAATGCAAATAGAAAAATAGAGACCACTTTGGTGGGAAAGTAACAGTGCTCCATGTGCCTTCAGTGTTTAGTCATGCCGGCCACATGACCATGGTGACATCTTTTGACAGTGCTGGCTCTTTGGCTTTGAAACAGAGATGAGCACTGCTCCTAGAGCCGGAAACAACTAGCATGTATGTACCGAATGACCTTAAACTTTACCTTATCCAATCTTCATTTCCTCCTCAGTTTCCATTTACAGGAAGCAAAGTCAACCTTTAAAAAAAATGGGGACCAGGAACCTTCAGATCCATGGGTCACAATTATTTCATGGTCATCAACCCTGTTTAAAAATAATATTTAAATCTTCTACTTATTTTTTTACAATATGGGCATTTTCATTGATTAAAATATTGATATCAGACTAGCACAACTAGCATAACATTTTGTTTGTGGAATGCCTAAATATTGACTAAATGAATAAAGCAGTGGTTTTTTTATCATTTGTTATTTCTATGTATTGTCATGCTTTATTTTTGACACTGCAGCAATTGTGCTCCTAATGGCACATATTGGTAGCAAAATAGGCTGTAATTGAAAAATCCATGGCCCAATTTCCTGTATTCCTGACATAAAATCAAATCAGAAAATGAAACATAACCTAACCTATCTAATCCATTCTTAAAACCTTTCCTCTAATCTATTTTTTTTTCATTTGGCAAAGATTCAGACTAGACTATAAAACTATTTTAACTTTAAAAGGTTTGAAACTCAAAAAAAAACTTCGTTTCAATTTGTTTTGAGGAAAGGAGAACAGCACCAATTGTAGCATCAGAGGCAGAGGTGGTATTCAGCCGGTTCTCTCCGGTTTGGGTGAACCGGTAGTGGTGGCTGTGGGAGGCTCCGCCCATCCGCCCCAAGGTAATGCGTGAGCACTCACATTTGCGAAGCAGTAGGGAAGGTAAGTGAATCTCACCACTGATCAGAGGAATGAATTTGCCATATTCTCTTACTTTTCTTTCCAGCATGAACACCAAATTAGGGTTTCAGAGGTTGAGAGTTGCTGCTTCTTTGAATATTTCAGAGTACCTGGAGAAAGTGAGAAGGGAAGGACAATCTTTCCTCCATACAAATACACTTAGATCCAGTATATTTTGGAGCGAACCAGGTTAAGAGACCTTCTATTATTAATTCTGGATGGATTTTCACTTTTCTGGATGAAACTGGTATGCAGTTTGAGTGTAAATTTCAGATCTGCCGGAACTTAAACCTCTAAATAGAAATAATCCCAAGCTCCTTTTGTTGACAAAGGTATAATTTTATTAGAAGTCAAGTCTATTGCAGTAATGCAGTATAGCCAGAACTGAGAATCACACACTGAAATCTCCAAGTTCAACTTCTCCCTTCCTTAACTGCCTCCCATCGCTGACACACCCACCCCACCAATCAAGTTCAAGCAAGATGTTCTCAGAATGGACACTTCAAGTGTACGCTCGTATGCAGCTGTCTTCTTCTCCTTGCTGGGTGATCTTGAAGCAACATCTCAGGGAGATACAGAAGTTTCTTTTGCTTTTCCCCAAGCATTCTACCTCACATCCACTCTCCCCAGAATTTATGACAGACTGTCACCGCATGGTAGAAAAGCACACAAGCAAGAATAAGGTGGCACCCGACAGTCCTTGACTATTGCTTGAAGAGCAGGCACCCTGAGGAGGCCAACTCTGTGGGATCACACTGGATGGTGGGAGGCTACTGATGGCAGTAGGTGGTCTCGCAGGTACCCTTGGCCTAAGCCATGGATCACTTTAAAGGTCATAATTAGTACCTTGAATCACACCTGGAAAAGAACCCGCAAACAGTGCAGGCCGCCTAAAAGAGGTGTAACATGGGAGCACCTAGGTACCCCCATGATAACTGCGTGGCCACGGGTTAAGTGCACCCCTTGATATACTGATGCAAAATTGTTAATTACTGAGCTGCATTAATCACCATTGATTTCCCAGGGGTCTGAGATGGTGGTGGTTGCCTACAAAGCCTTGTATGGCTTCTAAGACAGAGATATTTGTAGGATCATTTGTCTATAGTTATCTCCTCCTGTCCTACAAGATCCATGGGCAGGTTTTGTGTCCCATAAATTAAACAGGGTCATCTTATGAGAACCTTCTTTGTCACAATTCCAGACAAAGAACCTTCTTTGTCACAGTTCCTGCTCTAAGGATTAGCATCTGCTCCAAAATCCAGATGCCTCAATCTTTCCTCCATACTGCTGACCTTTAAGTAGACCTTGGGACTCAGTTCTTCTCCAAGACAGTGAGCCAGGACAGTATGTAAGACCACTGTAATTTTATATGATATACATTTTACACCTACCATAGTGATATATGTTTTTTCTTCTTTTCATATTGTGATGTTTTAACTCTTCTTAAGTGCTTGGTGAATAGCAAGCTTATAAACAAATAATTGACAAACTTTTGAAGATCTTTTTTCTAGATCTCTAAAAGTGTACTTTACTTTGACAAAACATCAATACAAGCACCGCTTTGAAGCAACAACTGTAATGAGAGGGGGAGTGCGTTGATTCTTTAAGATGAGGTGTCACCTCAAATTAGATTACTAAAGCAGCTTGGATTCAGACAATTAATTAAAGATTAGCATTTTTAAGTCACTGCTTTGAGTTAAAGCAAGGCTACTTAGAGGAATACATTAATATCTCCCTTAAAACAGACACAAGCACAAGCTGTGATACTCAGAACCTAAATGCTGGCAAGATTGTCATTTCTTAGATCTGCTTCTCCTCGCTTTATAATAAGGATATATGAACGAATAGATTTCCCATCAATTTCAGGTGTGCATAAAGTCCATCTTAAGTCCCTTTTTGTCAAAACATCATGCCATTCTAAGAATTTATGCAGAAATCCCAATTTTATTGTAGTACCTGGATTTTCTAATTATACTAGTAAAATGTGGTTTAGCTCAGAATGAACTCTGAATACAAAGCAAACTCATAACTGGACAAGTTTTTACTGAGGTGTGACACGTGATTTAAAATTATTCTGACTAGCTTCAAAAATGTATAAACACTAGACCACATGTATCATTCTGGTACTTTGGCACATTGTACATGGTGATTCCATTATCAGTTAGAAAACAGAAAGAATCAAAATCTTTTGGCTACAACTTGCATAAAATACCTCAGTGTGGAGGAAAATATATGAGGCAGGGAAATATTGGGTTCAAAGATCAACAGATCTGTCCTAAACTCAGAGTGACCACAAAATACCATCTTATCGCCTTAGGAGCTTTTGAGACAGCTAGCAAATGCCTGATAACTGTTAGAGAAGGTAGATTGTAGATTGTAGAAGTTTATTTATATGCTGCCCTTTTCCCTGGGGGGACTCAGGGCGGCTCACAGCCCAAAGGGGAGGGGGAGACAAACTTTTAACATATAAGACAATACATAATTAAAAAAACACAACATTCATACCATTCGGGCGGGTTACAGTCTTAGCCCCAGGCCTGACGGGATAGCCAGATTCTGAGGGCTGTGCGGAAGGTCTGGAGAGTGGTGAGGGTACGAATCTCCACGGGGAGATCGTTCCATAGGGTCGGAGCTGCCACCGAGAAGGCTCTCCTCCGCGTAGTTGCCAGTCGGCATTGACTGGCAGATGGAACTCGGAGGAGGCCTAATCGATGAGATCTAATAGGTCGCATGGAGGTAATTGGCAGTAGGCGGTCTCTCAAGTACCCAGATCCACTACCATGTAGGGCTTTATGGGTGACAAGTAGCACCTTGAAGCGCACCCGGAGATCGACAGGTAGCCAGTGCAGCTCGCGGAGGATAGGTGTTATGTGGGTGAAACGAGGTGCACCCACAATCGCTTGCGCGGCCGCAGTCTGGACTACCTGAAGTCGCCGAATGCTCTTCAAGGGCAGCCCCATGTAGAGCACATTGCAGTACTCCAGCCTAGAGGTCACAAGGGCACGAGTGACTGTTGTGAGAGCCTCCCGGTTCAGGTAGGGGCGCAACTGGTGCACCAGGCGAACCTGGGCAAATGCCCCCCTGGTCACAGCTGACAAATGATGTTCGAAAGTCAGCTGTGGGTCCAGGAGGACTCCCAAGTTGCGGACCCTGTCTGAGGGGTATAATGTTTGACCCCCAGCCTGAGAGGTAGAATACTTGCTGAATTGGTGGGAGGGAAACACAACAGCCACTCGGTCTTATCTGGGTTGAGCACGAGTTTTTTAGCCCTCATCCAGTCCCTAACAGCTTCAAGTCCCTGGTTCATCACGTCCACCGCTTCATTGAGTTGGCATGGGGCGGACAGCTACAACTGAGTATAGTCCGCATACTGGTGGTATTTTATCCCGTGCCACCGAATGATCTCGCCCAGTGGTTTCATGTAGATGTTGAAAAGTAGGGGGGACAAGACCAAACCCTGCGGCACCCCATATGTTAGGGGCCTAGGGGTCAATCTCTGCCCTCCAGCTAACACCGACTGCGACCTGTCCGAGAGGTAAGAGGAGAACCACTGCAAAACAGTGCCTCCCACCCCCACCTTCCACAGTCGTCGCAGAAGGATACCATGGTCGATGGTATCGAAAGCCGCTGAGAGGTCAAGGAGAACCAGGATGGAGGCAAAGCCTCCATACCTGGCTCTCCAGAGGTCATTGGTCAATGCGACCAAAGCGGTTTCTGTGCTGTAGCCAGGCCTGAAGCCGGACTGGAATGGGTCAAGATAGCTAGCTTCCTCCAAGGACCGCTGGAGCTGAAAGGCCACCACCTTCTCAACAACCTTCCCCACAAAGGGGAGGTTGGAGACTGGACGATAATTGTTAAGAACGGCTGGATCCAAGGATGGTTTCTTCAGGAGGGGTCTCACCACCGCCGCTTTAAGTGCGGGGGGAAAGACCCCCTCCCAAAGGGAGGCGGTAACAACCACCTGGATCCAGCCTCGTGTCACCTCCCTGCTGTTAGCAACCAGCCAGGAGGGGCACGGGTCCAGTACACATGTGGAGGCACTCACAGCTCTCATGGCCTTGTCCACATCCCCAGGGGCAACATCCTGAAACTCAACCCAGGGGTGGTCTACCAGATTATCCCCCTGTGCCTCGGCTGGATCTGCAGAATCGGAGTCCAACTCCGACCGAAACCGAGCAACTTTGTCCGCTAAAAACTGGACGTAGTCCTCAGCCCTACCCTGGAGGGGATCCCCCGTGTCCCTCCTGTTTAGGAGGGAGCGGGTTATCCTAAACAGGGCAGCTGGGCACGACTCAGCGGAGGCGATCAAGGTGGCAATATAAGCTCTTTTCGCCGTCTTAATTGCCCTGATGTAGTCCTTGATGCACGATGTTAGAAGTGCTCGGCTTGATTCGGATTTGTTGGACCTCCATAGGTGCTCTAGGCGTCTCTTCCGGCGCTTCCTCTCCCGGAGTTCCTCGGTAAACCAAGGAGGCCTCCTGGATCCACTGCCTCGGAGCAGCCGTAGTGGCGCAATCTGGTCAAGAGACTCCAACGCTGCCGAGTTCCCGGCAGCAACCAGAGTCTCCACCGGACTGTGGGTGAGAGTATCAGGAATAACCCCAAGCTCCGTCTGGAACCTCAAGGGGTCCATAAGTCATCTGGGGCGGAACCACCTGGTCGGTTCCTCCTCCCTACAGTGGAGGTTTGGTCTCCGAAAGTCAAGCCTCAGTAGGCAGTGGTCTGACCACAACAGGGGTATGATCTCATTACCCCTCAGACCAAGATCACAAGTCCACTGCTCTGAGAGAAATATGAGGTCGAGCGTGTGACCTGCTGAGTGGGTCACACAAGGCAGGACAAAGATCTAACTGGGGAGACAGAATGGGCAGACCACAGCTACATCTAAGTCAAACTGTTAGTGCAAGACAATAACAGGAGGAGGAGGAGGAGGAGGAGGAGGAGGAGGAAGTAGTAGTAGTAGTAGTAGTAGTAGTAGTAGTAGTAGTTATGAACATTATAGAAGTTATCTGAACCTTGACAAGTTGTGGTACATTTACATTGAATATTCTGTTCTGGTTTGGAAGATGCCAGCTGTAGGTGGGACAGTATTAAAAAAAGAGCTACTTTCCCACCTACACCTAGATGAAAAAGCCTGCCCAATCTCTTGTTTAAGTCTTGAAGCAAAATTCTTCAGGCAGCCTTTGGAGTCTCATGCTGAGTCATGTTAAAATGGGTAGCTTCCACTTTTAATCCTTTTAGTTAGAGAATTAAAAAGATACTGCACCCATTTTCTTTCAAAATGATACTCTAAGAGATGCATATAAACCAGGTTAACTTACTCCTGGGCCAAGTGTTGGATTCTTTCCAGAATACTAAATACAGTCCTATTATTTATTAATTTTGTATGCATGAGCATATTTAATATGGTTTTCTCTTAAGGATTTAGAAATGAGTGAACTGCAATAACAATGAATTGGTTAACATCTTAATAAAATGTGATAACTTATCCAATAACAAATTATTTCTAAATTAAGCCTACATTTGATTAAATTAAGTCAACCACCCCTATTAGAGAGTGCATTCCAAAGTGTCCAATTCAAACTGGTTTTTAATTTTAAAAATGTTCTGTGTTTTTTCTTTATAGAATGGGTTTAAGTCATCACTATATGGGCCTGAGTAGGAAGACTAGGAATGATACCTTCACTCGACCTTTGGTTTATCTTTGCTGTCTTGGCTGCACCATTTGTGACTTTAAATCTGTATCACAGATATCACATTTAGCAAGAATGGACTTCAAAGGGGACAGTTTCAGCAGGCTGACTTGGTAAATACACTGAGGCATTCTTATGCCGAAGGATGTTTGGCGATCCCTTATGATGAACTAATCTGAGGAGATTGCAAATGGAGTGGCTTTTGGCAGGCAGCCTCATATTGTACTTCTGAATGCTGCCTAGGGATATAGCAAAGTGCAGGCAAAAGCCCCTTGGCTTAGCTAGATTATCGGCTGTGGGATGGTAAGCACAGATGAACTATTGCACGGAGCCAGGTTAGTTTTGTCTGTTGTGAAAATGTCTTGATTTGCCTTGAGGCATTTCTACACAGTTCTGCACAGTTATTGGAGGGATACACAGATTCTTATTACAATTCTCAAAATATTTAATAAAATATTGAGCTTATATTGCAAGATTCATGTTTTCATTCCAATGTGTATATGTAGGAAACCTTGGAACAAATGTTGTTTGGAAATGCAGACTTTTTTGGGAGTGAGACTTCAAATAAGTGAAGAAATTAAACAATAACTTTCCTATCTTTAGTGACTCTGGATGTTGTTCACTAATGAGTTACCTTTTTGCTGATTCTCCCCCAGTCATATCTTCTTGAGTTCCATTAATGTTAAAATCCATATTGACAAAATAAAATAAAAAGAAGTAGATGGAACAGGTTTAAACAGGGAGCTTCTATCATACAGGCTCTGAACTGTAAAGACGGAGCAATTATGTGCCCTGTCAAAAATGATAAAATCTGGGAACTGCCAAGAGTCTTTAGGCTATTTTGGAGAAGGAGGATAATAAATCATTAGATAACACAGTCCATCATTGGGAAATGGTTTGAGGAAGGAAATATTTAATTGAGAATATTCCAAAAGAAGGTAATTCTGAAAGCAGTATTTGAATGCTTCCTTTGATCAGTTAGTGTGATCTGGAGGACAGTAGTTTCCTACACAGGTTTGAAATCTCAATCTCTCTCCCCACCCCCCTCTCTAACACACAAACATACAGACAGAGACGGGGGAGTTATAACTGGAATGCACTATCTGACTCTGTTGTTACATCCTCAAACCCCCATAACTTTAATCTTAAACTGTCTACTGTTGACCTCACCCCATTCCTAAGAAGTCAGTAGGGGCATGCGTAAGCGCACCAGCATGCCTAACATCCCTGTCCTACTGTTACCATTTATTTGTACCCATTTCCTGTGTTCTTATTCATGTTTATTCTTATTCCTGTTATCTTGTACATGAGTGACAAACTAAATAAACAAACAGACAAATAAATAATAAACATGAGAAGGAATCAAGGGGTAGGAAAGGAAATGTCATAGCTGACATCACACTACTGAAAATTAAAAATAAGGTAGTCAATGCTATCATTGACCACCATTCATTATGGGCAATAATGACCACTAGAATACCAAGTAGGGTGCCAATAACTAATAGTCACATTTAACATTTCAAAGATCTTATTACTGTATTTGATCTTATGGTATCCTTAACCTTGACCTTGACCTTATTAAACCCTCCAGGCTTGCAAGATTCCTGCTAGCAGATGATAGATTAGACAGATTTATAACCTTAGTAAGACCACACCTGGTATACTACAAGCAATTTTGATTACCACACTACAAACAAAGATGTTGAGGCTTTGTAAAAAGTTCATAGAAGAGCAACTAAGATGATCAAAGGCCTGGAGACTAAAACATATGAAGAATGTCTGCAGGATTTGAGGTTGGCTTATCTAGAAAAAAGAACTAGGGGTGACATGATAGCAGTATTCCAGTATTTGAGGAGCTGTCACAAAGAAGAGGGGGTCAAATTATTTTCCAAAGCATCAGAGGGCAGGATAAGAAATAATGGTTGGAAACTAATCAAGGGGAGAAGCAACCTGGAATTAAAGAGAAATTTTCTAACAGTGAGAACAATTAACCAGTGGAATGGCTTGCCTCCAGGAATTGTGGATACTTCATCACTGGAGGTTTTTAAGAAGAAACTGGACAGTCACTTGTATGAAGGTGTATATGATCTTCTGCTTGAGAAGGGGGCTGGACTAGAAGATCTCCAAGGTCCCTTCCAACTCTGTTCTATTCTATAAATTGACCCAGCAAAGGTCTTATGTTCTTACGCACGAGTGCTCTTATGAAATGCCATGGGAATATAACCAATTCCTAATCATTAATTTATCAAACACTATTGTATATTCTATGATAAAAAAGTTTTCTATTGTTTGATTTTTCCAAAACTTCCAGAACAGGCTACAAGAAAGCCTGCAAGAATTACAACATATAAGTAATCAAGCAACAACAATAAAATATCAGACGTGCTTAATAAACCAATAATTGACCATACCGTATGCTATTCCATTCCCAAGCCATTTATATTATATTTTGCCTTTTTTTTCAAGACATTTAGATATACTTCTAAGCAAAGAATTGGGTTGTAAGCATTCATAATGTTGATTGCTTGTGTGTTTGATATTGTCCATTATCCAGACTAAATACAATGCTAATTCTTCAGAGTAAATAGCTGGAAAGGTCTTCTTTAAGGGTGTGACAAAGGGTCATTTAAGACAATGAGAACCTTGTAGGCTTTAGTCAGCACAAACCTGTTGTTTTTATTCAGCAATTGTTTCTGAGTGATAATAAACATATCATTTTGATTGTATGACACATGCCTGTGACTATTTGATCTATATAAACCTATATTATTGAGAGTTTTTAATGCAATTTCGGGGAAACAACTTTTTCTAAATTATAGTGCCATCAAGGAGGTTGTAGATGGAAATGGATAAGGTGGTTTTTATAAAACTACATGCTCCCCCTCAAAAGAAAATGCGTCTATGGTAGAACTGACTGACAGGTCTCCCAGAATGAAAGAATTGATTTACCTCCCCCTAACAATTCTGAAAAACATTGAATTTTGGTATTGAAAAATGAAGGAATGAAGCAAGGAAAAAGTGTAGTGACTGAAACAGAATCTAACCATCTGTCAATCAACCCATCTACATGGATGTATACACCACCACCAATTCCCAAGTATTTTAGGGCATCGCTCATCATGTTGCATTCTACATTTTGCACCAATTGTACCAAACATAGCGTGTTTTATGGTAAACAGATAATGATGAGACCATGACTCACTGTTGCCAGGGTTTTAATCCCATTAGATCTGGAAGTAGAGGTCTAGTCTGCTAAGGAGCTACATTTAGCAGAACTTAGGAAGAGGGCCTTTTCTGCTGTGGTGTCTTCCCTTGAAATATGATAACTCCCTTGCCAGATGAGACTGCCCCTCTCCTTGATGTTCTTCTGGAAGTTCCTTAAAACCTAGTTTTGTCAACCTGCCTCTCCAAATACTGTATATAAACCGTGACCTGTCAAAACTGCGCTTGACTAAGCCGCACCTGATTAAACCGCATTGCTGACGTCATCAACAGGGCGACAACAGCCAGCGTGGAAAAAGAAGGGCGCTTTAAATAGTGCTTTGAAAGCAAGCCGATTCAACTTAAGGTAAAGGTTAGGTTTAGGGTTAGCTTTAGGGTTAGCTTTAGGGTTAGGTTAAGGGTTAGGGTTAGGTTTAGGGTTAGGTTAAGGGTTAGGATTAGGATTAGGGTTAGGGTTAGGGTTAGGTTAAGGGTTAGCTTTAGGGTTAGGTTAAGGGTTAGGGTTAGGTTTAGGGTTAGGTTAAGGGTTAGGGTTAGGATTAGGATTAGGGTTAGGGTTAGGGTTAGGGTTAGGTTAAGGGTTAGCTTTAGGGTTAGGTTAAGGGTTAGGGTTAGGTTTAGGGTTAGGTTAAGGGTTAGGGTTAGGTTTAGGGTTAGGTTAAGGGTTAGGATTAGGATTAGGATTAGGATTAGGTTTAGGGTTAGGTTAAGGGTTAGGGTTAGGTTTAGGGTTAGGTTTAGGATTAGGTTTAGGATTAGGTTTAGGGGGGGTTAGGTTTAGGTTTAGGGGTTAATTTTAGGTTTAGGATTTACAGCGTGCTTCTGTCTCCGCACTGTTGTCACCCTGTTGATGATGTCAGCTATGCGGTTTAGTCGGACGTGGTTTAGTCGAGCGTGGTTTTGTGGTGGAACCTATATAAACTACCCAGAACAATTGTGTATTAATGAGGTAATCTCCAAAGAAAAATGATAATATTGTCAGGAAAAGTTAACAAAAGGTGGATAAAAAAAGAGGGATTCTGACCAAAGTTAAGCAGTAATGAATCAATTGGAGGAAAACTTAAACACATATATGCACACTACATATGCACAAGGGAGGCTATATCATCAAACTCATTTGGAAAGTGGAGAAAAGGCGAGATTGTTTCCATATTCCCCATTCTCTCACTCTCATCATCTTCAAGGACCACAGCTTTGTGAAAATATCCAAAATAAAGAGCCCCAGATCACTGAAGCAGATGCGACACTCTAATGCAAAGCCAAGACAAAAGGAGTTCCATTTCCAGCAGATGTCCTTCACAGAAGTAGTAAGAGATCCACACTTTTTAAAGGAATCTGTCATCTTGTTGAGATGTTTAGACAGAAGCAAATATGATGTGACATGGAGACTGAAAGTAGGCGAGGTGATGCAATTTTTATAGACCAACTACTGTTGGTGAAAACGAATGGGGAATTATTATTATTATTTCCTTTAAAAAGTGCCAGCTTGGAGTTGTCATTGAAAAGGGTTTTTTTATTTACTTACTATATTTATTTAAAGTATGCTATGCCACTGTGAGTCAAAATTAATTATAATCTTAAAGAAGAAAACAGTCTTTGTGGTCTAAAAAGCACAATACAAAAAGAAAAGGGACTGGAGGGAAGTCTGATTTAGGTAGGAAGTGAGGACATCACAGAATCCTTTTAAAAACAGCTAGGAAGGTAAATTCACAAAGTAATACATTCAAAGGAAATTATATGAAGTCTGTGAGTCAGATCATCTGAATTCATGTTGCAAAGTATCCTTATGTGGCACTGAATTTTTCAGGGAATAATTTCTGTCAACTCCACTGAGCTTTAATTTTTTACTGACTTCAGATTACTTTGCAGCATATGAAATGGAAGAAATAGTAAGGAACTAATATATTTGAAATGAATCAATTTCTGCAGCCAATGATGGACTTAACATGTATTTGTAGAACTGTAAACAGCACTGTTATTTGTAGTGAGAAAGAGATTCCCAAATACTGTACTTCCATGGTGTCAAGACATTACATACATCCTTTTTTTCCACAAGCAGAATGTTGGTGACCTCCTATTTTGTATCTTCTTTTTCTGCTCTGCCCATTCACAAGGCGTGTTATGCTCAGATATCAATTCCTGATCTAATGTGAATGTAGGGAGCTGCCTTATTCTGAATTAGATCTGTGTGTCATTAAGCTCAGAACAGTTTATACAATTACAAGAAGTTATCTGGGATTTTGGAATATCTTTTCCAAGCCCTACCATTTGTGCAGCAAGAAAAAACATAAAAGATTAAGGACACCAGAAGAGAACAGGAATTCACTGTTATATTTTCAAAATATAAGGCCTACAATTTTCCTATTTCTAAATGCTGCTACAAGAATGCATGTCATTTCCCAAGTCTACCAGAAATTCAGGGAACTGTGTTCTATAGGCATCTCACACATTCTCGGAGCAGAACTTAATCTTTTGTAAATGAATCAGCAACTAATCCAAACCAAACGCAATCTGAAGCTTGGTCTTCTTGCTAGAGGTCCTCTGAATCATTTGGCGAAAAGTGAAAAGCAGGAGAAGATTTCTACCCATCATTCTATGGAACAAGATGTCTTTATTTTCAAAATTGATTCAAATGTGGGTGAAAGCAGCAGTGTGAAATTTGTTATTAAATCATAGTTCAATTTGTTTTTGTTTTGTTTTTTAATAAAGAAAGCTTGGCAGCATCTATTCCATGCTGTGTAAAACTGAAATGATAGTAGTGATAGATTAATGCTTCTAATGATTCATTGGTATGCACTCAGATAAGCTGATGAGATTGTGACTAAGGAATGCATGCCCAATTTCACACAGAAATTCTTATTTTAAAAAGCTAGATGCAAAGCACAGGTTTGCATGATTACTGTCTTAAAGAATAGAAATGTCTTTAGAAAGCGATTCTCAATAGCATTCCTCTAATTATTGAATTGAATCTGTGCATATATAACTGAATCTTTTATCTGAATATGTAAGTATGCACAGTGGAATTCAGTGGGTGGACACTTCTGTGATTCTGTACAAATTTTTCCATTCCCCTTTGTCCCCTACCATTGTATGGAGGATAGGGCTAATTATACCTGTATATTATGGAACATATATCTATATCATAGCTAGTCTTACAGCATCACCAAAACCTATTCCAGATCTTATGCCTGACAGCTCCGTTGCATTGCCTTTGTTCTGTCTTGCCCAACGTGTTAGAAACTCTAGTCTTATCATCATAAAATAACATAAAATATAGCCTTGTCTTTTTATTGCATTTATTGCAGGTGTGGGTTCCTGCCAGTTCTAACCTCTTCTATAGAAGAGGTTCCACAAATCTACAGCGCCGTTTAGAACTGGTTCCAGCTCCCTCCCCCCGTCTGTCCGCAAAGCATCAAGATGAAGAGCGAGAGGAGGAATTCTGGGAGTTGAAGTCCACAAGTCTTAAAGCTGTCAAGTTTGAACATCCCTGGGGTTTTTTTCTAAAGGGTTGGGGTGCAAGGGTCTTGCAACTTGACAGCTTTAAGACTTGCGTGCTTCAAATGCCAGAGTTTCTGAGCCAACATTTTGGTTGCTAAGCAAGAGCGTTTTTAAGTGAGTTTCACCACATTTTACAAGTTGGTCACACCCACCCAGTCACATGGCTGGCAAGCCATTCTCACCCGGTCATATGACTGGCAAGCCACCCCCACTCGGTCACATGGCTGGAAAACCACTCCCACAAAGCAGGCCACACCTACAGAAGAGGTTCTAAAAAATATTGAAACCCACCACTGATTAGTGCTATCTGTACTATTTTCTCCTGTGGATTGCTCTCTTGGAACTTGATCTTCAAATGAAGACCTTGAGGACTTCAGTAATCCAACTTGATCCTCAAATGAAGACCTTGCAGACCTCAATAATCCAGCTTTTGGTGGACAGGAGTGTGCCAGACTAGATCTTACCAATCTTCAGCCTGACTACATGGGATGCACAGTTCCTTGAAACTTACCTGTCTTTAGATTTGGGCTCCTGGACCTGAACAGAAAGGCTTCTTTTTGGGAAGGGTGGTGCATGGGGGACTTTGGGGTTCCAGAGCAGAGGTGCTATTCAGCAGGTTCTGACCAGTTCTGGAGAACCAGTAGCAGAAATTTTGAGTAGTTCAGAGAGCCAGTAAATACCACTTCTGACTGGCCCTGTCCCCGTCTATTCTTTACCTCCTGCATCCCAGATGATCAGGAGGAAATGGGGATTTTTCAGTAATCTTCCCCTGGAACATGGAGGGAATGGAGATTTTACAGTATCTTTCCCCTACCACGCTCACCAAGCCATGAAAGTATTGCTCCCGCTGCTCCGTTTTTATTTTGTAAAACACACACAAAAATTTAGCTGAATAACAATTCACTACTAGAGGGCAAGAGAGAATTTATTCCTTAGCAAATAAAAGGAGCAGATGGTATTCAGAACAAACTATATGTGCATCACAGCATTGATCTAGCCTCTCTCAGCATCTTTCTGCAGAGTTTGGTGCAAGCAAAAGAAAGTCCTATGAAACTGAGGAATGTATTTATACAGCTTTAATATTGCATCAGGCTTTATTTCTCTGATTTATGAGCAATGCTGGCCTCCCCTGGAGTTATCCTTTTAGGAGGAGTTATGCTGTACTCTACAGTTCTCTAGGCCACAGGCCAAAAAAAAGCTAGTGGGGACTCACCCCTGGTGTTCTTTTTTTGGTTTCTGGAACAAGGACTGTATTATCTTTCCCAATAACCATTTCTATTCATTCAGAAATAAACGTGGTGATGGTGGGAACAGTCCCACAGTTCTTAGCAATCTTTCAACACAAAAGGGCACCACCCTGGAAACAGAAATAAAGAGTTGATCAGAGTTAAACACAGGTTGTGGTTGCCACAGTGTGGCTCTGTTTCTGCCTGCTATTTCACTGCCAAAAGAAAAGCAGCATGTCTTGAATGTGACTTTTCTTTCTGTAGACAAAATGGATTGAATAGCTGCAGATTAGAGCATACTAGCAAATCTGTATTTGGTGTATCAGTCATAGGAATGGTTTGGTGACTAAGGCAAATATATTTGTTAAGAAGCTTAGAGAAAAATATTCTCATTGAAAATATTGATCATTGTGCACCTAATGACAAAATCTTTACTACATAGAACCATTTATGCGCAGGCAATGTTGAGTCTATAAAATCAATCATTCACAAAAATAAATGTTTTGCTTGTTCTTGTGATGTATCACGATTAGGCTGTCACATGGGGGTGGATAGGTCTCTCAATATGTTGTGTTTTCTTTTCTAGTTTGTAGATTTTTCAAGTACATGTTTTACCAGATCACTGCATTCCATATTTTCCCAAAGTTAAATAAGCCCCTCCAAATCTTAAGATATAGATAACTATGGGCAACAAAACAAACTGCATTTGAAACCTATGTAACCTTTTTTTAAAAATGGTTCCTTTCTAAAGAAAGGGTGGGTTAAGGGATGAAAACTCATTTTTAAATTACACAAATCAGTCTCTAAGGAGGGTGGAGATGTAAATCAGTAA
Organism: Thamnophis elegans; assembly: GCF_009769535.1. Classification (NCBI taxonomy): domain Eukaryota; kingdom Metazoa; phylum Chordata; class Lepidosauria; order Squamata; family Natricidae; genus Thamnophis; species Thamnophis elegans. Next base: position 92,996,870 of record NC_045542.1, read on the forward strand.
GCCTCAGCCAAAGATCTTGCATCAAAGATTTCTGCATGATGAATCACTTCTTATCACACAATTTTCACAATTCATAACAACAACTAAAAACAGCCCTCCTTACAGTACTGGCATTTATTATAGCAGGGAAAGCAAGAATATTGACCAAATTATGACCAGAAGTAGGTATGTATGAAGCAGAAACCTACTGACTTTGCTTTGACATCAAAGTCCAGTTTAGTGGAGACCATGACCTCTATCCACAAAGAGTCAAAATGATTGACTAATGCCATACCTTACAGAAGATGAATTCCTCAGGAAAGGAAATGTGCAGTGAATCCACTTTTATTAGAAACTACCAGTTAGCACTGATGCACCATCCTTATACTTCTCAGAGCTGTGAGATGTTTCACTCAAGCTAGCTATCCTCTCACACTTCTCTGGAGACCCAATGCACAGGTGGACTTTAAATAGCTCCTCTGGCAAGCCAGCAGCACTAATGAATGTTCCTTAAATGATCAAGAACTTCTTTAATAGCTCTTCTGATTAACTACAAAACAAATAACTAAAGCTCTCTCTTCTAGAATTAATCTCCATGACACAGAAGTGGGAAAGCTAGCGTAATCCTCAATAAAACAAAAATTGGAAGTATTGTGAGAGAAGCACTGCAGAAACTATTTGTATGTGAAGTCACTGAAAGTTGTGGTCTTATTTACATATTTATTTTCTTAACTGGACACTGAAACTTGTGGTTTTGTTATCTTTAGCCAATTCTGTTTTAATATCTATAGTTTTGGTTTTTACTTTAATTAAAAATAATATCTTTCAGATCTTGTTCGACACATCAGGAATTTTTGTGCACTTTTCTGTCCTCCACCTTACCTACATTTGGGTACCCTAATAAGATAATACACCTGAACAAGATTTTGATTGTAAACAGCATCTATGAAAGTTATAGCAGATTCATAAAAAGGGATAATTTTCACAGCCATATATAGAAACCTTATTTGATATGATTGTATGTATGTCTTTCCTAAAAACTAGGGAAAACTATAAAGAAGTCTCATTAAAACAATGATAATCCAAATTTCCTTTGGAGAGGAGGGTTTACCATGTCGCAAAATCCATTAAAATGTCAGGGAAAAAATGTCCTTTTGTCTGAGAGCATTAACACTCATCTAGCTTCAACAGTTTCTCTCTGACAATTATCCATCTAATTGTGTTAATTCTCTGTTATATTAAAGTAATGTTTTAAATGAAATGGTTCCACTTCAAACAAATGTAGGATATCTTTAATAATATCTGGCTCTGTGTGGGAGAGACTTGCCAGTTAAAGTGTTCGGTGCTTAGGGAAAGATAAGGAATATTTCTCTTCTCCCACTCTAAGTGAAAGTAAATGGAATGGCACTGAAGCCTCAGGCCAAACACAAAGATTTCATCTTTTATTACCGTTTGTAATTACCATAGAAATAATGATAAACAACTCAGTGCAAAGAGATTTAATGCTTCCTAGCTCTCCCCGTTCTGCAGCTAAGAGGGGCAGCTGCAATCAAGGAGCAGAACCGGCCCGCCAATGATTTTCTTTCAGCAATGGCATCTGTTATCGGCAATAGGAACTTTGCGTCTCCCCAGATGGGGACTGACTCAGGTGCTACTCCAACAAATGGCAATCACAACCCAGCACTAATGTGGAGAACAGCCATCCTAAGTCATAACCCTGACAATGTTTCCATTTCTGCTTCATTGAGAACTCGAGTGGTTTGTAGATCCAACTTTGGTTCCCTTATTGTAAGGAGATTCCAGATGGCCCACAATTTAATTCAAATGAACAGCTCATTTAGCAGAAGAAGGCCAACAATTCAGCAATTTTGAGAAGAGTTTATAGAAGCAAAACATGAGGGGAGTGTGTGTGTGGTGGTGGCGGGCGGGAGGGGAGAGAACACCCATTAAATATTAAAAGGAGGATATACTGAAGCTCAAAAAACAAGCATTCAGCTGAGCCCTACCACTGAGGAAAGCTTATAAATGTTTAAGGACTTCTGAATCACCCAGACTTTCTTTTCTGGTATGTTTACATGCATTGGGAGACAACAGGAAATAAGTTAGTTTTCAGAATGCAAGATGTGTGTTTTTTTTGTATACAGTGTCTTTTGTGTGAAGCAGCACCTTGGTTTTTATACAGAAAGACTTCAACCTGATTCAAAGAACTGAGGACAATGGGCAAAACACTTGCCTGGTTTTTCATTTTTACAATGGAATAATCTCAGCCAGAACAGGTTGTAATGTGTTTACTTATATATTAGAATGATTTTTTTTTAAAAAAAAAACAATACTGATAGCAGAAAAATTAATTAAACCATAAACATGTTCTTCCCTCTGTGGTAAATATTTTTCTAATTAAATTAATAAATAAATTAATGATATGAAAGGTCCTTCTTGTACCTCAAGTGCAAAATGTTTCAATAATGCTACATTTTTCTATGTTCCAAAGTAATTTCATTGATGAAGGAAATGTCAGAACTTTTTTTGTTCTCAACAACTTTCTGCATCTTTTACATGCTGCTTCCCCCCCCCCCCCCTTGGCTGAATTAAATAGGTTTTAGGACATTTAAGACTTTCAATGCCCAGATGAGGTAATCAGTTTTGATTTCATTGGCAGTATCTACTCTGTTTTTCCTAACCCAGGAACCAGAATTCACCCACCAAACCCCATTTTATAACCACAGAATACAAAAATATCTTAAACAATAAACAAAATTTTTAATAGGCAATAACAATCGTACTTCAACTTATACATCACCCTATAGTGCTATGCAGCCATATCTAAGTGGTTTACAGAATCAGCATATTGCCCCCAGAAATCTGGATCATCATTTTACCTATCTTGGAAGGATGGAAGGCTGAGTCAACCTTGAGCTGGTCAGGATCTGAGGTGGCGCAGTGGTTAGGGTGCAGTACTGCAGGCCACTTCAGCTGACTGCTATCTGCAGTTTGGCGGTTCTAATCTCACCGGCTCAAGGTTGACTCAGCCTTCCATCCTTCCGAGGTGGGTGAAATGAGGACCCAGACTGTGGGGGCGATATGCTGACTCTGTAAACTGCTTAGAGAGGGCTGAAAGCCCTATGAAGCGGTATATAAGTCTAACTGCTATTGCTATTGCTAGGATCGAACTCCTGGGCAGAGTTAGCCTGCAATACTGCATTCTAACCATCAGGGCTTAATTCAACCATACAATAATTGAAGAATAATTGAATATCACTAAAAAAATATATCAAACCACTCTTTCATTAATTCTATCATCCAGATTCAGGAACAATAAGAGTGTGCGCTGATCTTCCATGGCTCTTTGCTGCGAATTCAGTGTGAGTTCCACATATATCTCCTAAAGAGCCAGTACAACACACAAGGCAATTGGATTGTGCAGACTTTGAAAATTGTTCAAAAGCGATTGCATTTGTTGAACTATTAAAGACACAGTGTCCCAGTGGTAGGTTCTGGATCCTGCTGTAACCGGTATTGTGGCAACGGGGCCAGGCGTCCTACACATGAATGCATGCAGCACAGGTGCACACATTCGCAGTGTGCCCATGAATCTTACCTTCCAGCGCTGCCGCCGCAAGCCTCCGCGATGTTCCAGCTGCTCTACAGAGCGTTGTGCAGGCGCTGTACATGCCATGTCCGTGCGCGGAAGTGCCGAAGACTTTAAAGGACAGGTAAGGGTCATGGGTGGGTGGGTGGGCCCTCCGGAGCACCGTACCAGAACAATACTCGGTGCTCTGGGCAAGCTTCGGTATGCCCGTACCGGGGCGTACCACCTGCAACCCATCACTGTAGTGTCCCTACAGGCTCCAAATAACTTTTTCCAAATTATTTTTTGAAACATGTAGATTCTGATTGACCAAATGCCTCAACTACTCTGGAGTCATCCATATATTAGAATGTAACGTTTTCAGTATTTTCCTCACACACAAGCACTGAGACAAATCAGAGAGTATATACTTGCGGATAAGCCAAGAGTTTTGCCAAAATACACCCCAAAAATGGGTTTGGCTTATTTGCCAAATATATATATATATATATATATATATATATATATATATATATATATATATATATATATATATATATATATATATATATATATATATATATATATATATATATATATATATATATATAAATAGTATATTAATTTATTCATGTTTTAGTTTATATAATTTTTATCATTTATAGTTACCCTGTGATATGATGGGCAGCCAATAAACGTTATAAATAAATAAATAACTTAGGTATTTAGAGTCACAGAGGTAAATAGCTTGAAATAGATCTATACTAGCCTCCCTTTATTTATCAGCACAAATAAAAAAACACAAATATAACAAAGGCAACAGTAAAAATATTGGGTTTCTGTCATGATGGACTCTTGTGACGAGCCGATTGACAGATGATGGAAGCAATTAGCTTCCTCCCATAATTGGGGCTTACCAGGGGTTGTGACTCTAAACATATACCTTCTTTCCTGGCTTCAGCTGATAAGGAGGAGACCTGTGGCTTAATGGCTAAGACGTTTGCCTAAGGTGCAATACAGCACAAGTTCGAATCCCAGTAAGGGTATGGCTAGCTGATGAGAGCTAAATAGCTTGAAATAGATCTATACTAGCCTCCCTTTATTTATTTATCAGCACAAATAAAAAAACACAAATATAACAAAGACAACAGTAAAAATATTGGGTTTCTGTCATGGTGGACTCTTGTGACGAGCCGATTGACAGATGATGGAAGCAGTTAGCTTCCTCCCATAATTGGGGCTTACCAGAGGTTGTGACTCTAAATATATACCTTCTTCCCTGGCTTCAGCTGATAAGGAGGAGACCTGTAGCTTAATGGCTAAGACGTTTGCCTAAGATGCAATACAGCACAGGTTCGAATCCCAGTAAGGGTATGGCTAGCTGATGAGAGCTAAATAGCTTGAAATAGATCTATACTAGCCTCCCTTTATTTATTTATCAGCACAAATAAAAAAAACACAAATATAACAAAGGCAACAGTAAAAATATTGGGTTTCTGTTGTGATGGACTCTTGTGATGAGTTAGCTTCCTCCCATAATTTGGGGCTTACCAGGGGTGTATGTGTATATGTATGTATGTATGTATGTATGTATGTATGTATGTATGTATGTATGATAGTATGATAGTAGTGATGTTCCTCCCATATTTTGGCATACCGGGGGTTGTAAAATCTACAATATATACAGACAGAAATCCAATATTTTTTTACTGTTTCCTTTTTGTTACATTTGTTATATTTGTGCTGACAAAGTCTCCCTTTATTTATTTATCAGCACAAATATAACACACACACACACGCATATATATATATATATATATATATATATATATATATATATATATATATATATATATATATTTGAGTATTTTATTTGAGTATTTATTAAAATTTATAGGCCGCCCTTTTCCCTGAGGGGACTCAGGGCGGCTTACAATCACAAGGGAGGGGGGTGCAGTATCAAAAAAACAAAACAAAATGTGAACAAAGAAAAATAGTAAAACACAACTTTCGTTCAGCAATCAAACACTCGGGCGGGTGAATTGGGAACCTATCCCCAGGCCTGCTGGGAGAGCCAGATCTTGAGGGCTGCGCGGAAGGTCTGGATGGTGGTGAGGGTACGGATCTCAACGGGGAGATCGTTCCACAGGGTCGGAGCTGCAACAGAAAAGGCTCTCCTCCGTGTGGTCGCCAGTCGGCATTGACTGGCAGATGGGATTCGGAGGAGGCCCAGTCTGTGCGTTCTAATTGGTCGAAGGGAGGTAATCGGCAGAAGGCGGTCTCTCAAGTACCCAGATCCACTACCATGGAGTGCTTTAAAGGTGGTCATCAGTACCCTGAAGCGCACCCGGAGACCAACAGGTAGCCAGTGCAGCTCGCGGAGGACGGGTGTAACGTGGGCGAACCGCGGTGCGCCCACTATCACTCGCGCGGCTGCATTCTGGACTAACTGTAGTCGCCGGATGCACTTCAAGGGCAACCCCATGTAGAGCCCATTGCAGTATTCCAGCCTAGAGATCACAAGGGCTCGAGTGACTGTTGTGAGAGCCTCCCGATCTAGGTAGGGCCGCAACTGGCGGACCAGGCGAACCTGGGCAAATGCCCCCCTGGTCACAGCTGACAGCTGGTGGTCAAAAGTCAGCTGTGGGTCCAGGAGGACTCCTAAGTTGCGGACCCTATCTGAGGGGTATAAAATTTGACCCCCCAGCCTAAGTGTTGGTACATTAGTCAAATTATTGGGAGGGAAGCACAACAGCCACTCGGTCTTGTCCGGGTTGAGTACCAGTTTGTTAGCGCTCATCCAGTTCTTAACGGCCTCTAGACCCTGGTTCATCACGTCCACCGCTTCATTGAGTTGGCACGGGGCGGACAGATACAATTGCGTATCGTCCGCATATTGGTGGTATTTTATCCCGTGCCTCCGAATGATCTCGCCCAGCGGTTTCATGTATATGTTAAATAGTAGGGGGGATAAGACCGAACCCTGCGGCACCCCACATGTTAGGGGCCTCAGGGACGATCTCTGCCCCCCGACTAACACCGACTGCGACCTGTCCGAGAGGTAGGAGGAGAACCACTGCAAAACAGTGCCTCCCACTCCCACCTCCCGCAGTCGTCGCAGAAGGATACCATGGTCGATGGTATCGAAAGCCGCTGAGAGGTCAAGGAGAACCAGGATGGACGCATAGCCTCCATCTCTGGCCCTCCAGAGATCATCGGTCAATGCGACCAAAGCGGTTTCTGTGCTGTAACCAGGTCTGAAGCCAGACTGGAAGGGGTCAAGATAACTAGCTTCCTCCAAGGCCCGTTGAAGCTGGAAGGCCACCACCTTCTCAACAACCTTCCCGATAAAGGGGAGGTTGGAGACAGGACGAAAGTTGTTTAAAATGGCTGGATCCAAAGATGGTTTCTTCAGGAGGGGTCTCACCACCGCCGTTTTAAGTACGGTGGGGAAGTGCCCCTCCCGAAGGGAGGCGGTCACGACCGCCTGGATCCAGCCATGTGTCACCTCCCTGCTGTTGGCAACCAGCCAGGAGGGACACGGGTCCAGAATACAGGTGGAGGCACTTACAGCTCGAATGGCCTTGTCCACATCCCCAGAGGCAACATCCTGGAACTCAACCCAGAGATGATTTGCCAAGTGGTCCTCCTGTGTCTCGGCTGGATCTACTGCGGTGGAGTATATATATATATATATATATAACCAAAAAATTGTGAAAAATGTGCCATCTATGGATAAGCCAATTGTGAAAAGTAAAACACACACACTCTCTCACACATACAAATTCTAGAGTAGGCTTGTTGGCGAATGGTGCATTTTCCATGATATTTTCGTTAAAAATTTGAGAGTTGGCCTTGCAAGTAAATATATACAAGAGATGAAACCAAGCTAAATAGTCTTCTAGTTTTGAACAGCAAGAATCTCCTATCTCAATGTTGAACAGACATCATCATGTTTAACCTCTGAGTCAACACAACGTCATGTAGGTACAAATTAAAGAGTGGATTAAAAACCACACAGCAATGGAATTCCAGCTTTAAATATGTTCTGTAGTACACAAGGTTACTGGAGAAGGGGATTAATTTATACCAGAAATTAAAATGGCAGAACAATATCCAGGCATTAATTATGATAACTGTAGCCTCTAAAACATTGTACTTGAAATATAATGGGTATGCAAAGATGTATGTTAGAAATGCAGTGTGTTATTTCTCTCTGGGAATACTCCCTAGAGGCAATATAATTTTTGTATATGAAGACTAGTGATATGTACATCGGTTGTGTAACAACCTTGGATTCAATGACTTTAGAACTGCTGTAATATGTGTCTCCCTTTTTATTGGGGGAGCACTGGATTGCAGCTTTATTTGTTTGGGTTCGTTCCTTGTTCATACTGATTTGTGTACTTCAGAATGATGATGACAACGAGGAGGAGGAGGTTGATGAGGATTAGGATGATCAGAATGATGATTTTGCATAGTAAACAGTCACAGGTAATGTATACTGTTCAAGGGGTATGGAGCTTTTTTCATCTATGAGAGAAATTGATAGGACTTCCTCTATTCCATATATAATCAAATATTATTGAGATATTTGATGGGGTTGGTAAATCATGACTTCATAAGACTGTTACTATAGGAGAAACTGGAGGGAGTTTTTGATAGAATCTTCTCTGAATGGAAGTGTAATGAATAAAAAATGTATTGATTGACCTCAAATACTCCAATAGTACATATTTCTTAAAAATTGACTATGAAACTTCTGATAGTGTTAGGCCTACAGCCATATTCCTTTTGGATCTTTGGCCTGCCACACTTTCTATTATTCTACTATGTCTTTTCTATTGTGGGAAAATGGCAGGGGGATTGTAAGACGTTACATATTATGTAGCCATAACAAAATTCTTTCTAGAAAGTCAAGGTCATCCTTTGTCTCTGCACCTCTGCACCTGACCGGAACTGGATGGGTGGAACTGCCAACATGGCAGTGGAAGATTGGACTATGTGATGGACTTGTGAGTGTGGGAGCAAGATTGTGAACGTTCAACTGGGTGGGGGAAACTGGGAAGCTTTCAGATTCAGGTTTTCCAGAAGTACCAACATGGCTCTCTAAATAAATTGGAACTTTGAGCAATACTTTGTCTTGGACTCTGATTTAATTTTGGATGATATTTGGAACCCTGACAGATGGTATAATATTTCTTTATAAAAGTTCATCTATGTTTCACATTAAATAGCATATTAGATATTGAGTTCAAGTTTTAGGTCTATACACATTCACTCACAAATGAATTACAATGAATACAAGGGGAGCAATGGGACTGAATTTAGGCTTCTGTTTATTAAACAACTTTCACTGAAATATTGGGAGTTCATTCATGACTAACTTAAATTTCAATTAAGTTTTCAGCAAAAACCAGATGGATTCCCTCCTCACATCTACTTCTATGAGAAGCAGTTCCTAAAAACTAATAGAATCCTTTTAGCAACAGCATCCTATTAGAAATTATAATGTGATAAAACACAAATACTTAGGTAGTTGCATGAAGAATATTCGTTGCATAGTGGTAAGTTTCACTTTGTTTTGAAAGATGAGGTAATATTTGAAGTAGAAGTGGAAAGAAAGGACTAGTATCCACTCATTTGAAACAAACAAAGGTAATTATTTTTTGTCAACTTTAAAACAGCCTGACCTCTTCTTCTTTATGTAGATAATTGTCCTTTTAAGTAACGTTAATAAAATATTCATCTAGCAGAAAGCATTGTTGGCAGTATAATGGATTTCTCTAATCCTAATATTCTGGAAATAGAGCATTTTAAAAGAAACAGCTGTGTTATTGGCTCCTTGGACTCTGAAACTGGGGAACAGAACCTGAAGAATTGCCCTCCTGGACGGAGAGACAAGGAGGAGGCAGCTTCCATGACTAATATAGAGCTGGGTGTTGTCTGAAATAATGGAGAGATGGATCCAGAATTTGGCCAAGTGCCCAGCCATAGTAGTTTAAAAAACAATGGTCTATATGTCTCCTTGAGAAGAAATGAAATCAACTTCTTTAATCAACTAAGACGGGGCTCTTGCCCTAGAAAGTGTTAAGTTTCCACCCTTGTTAAAAGCAACTTCTCTACTTTGGGACAAGATCCTCATTTCAGCCATCCTTCCCTGTCTCTCACTTCTGGGGACTCTGACTTTTGAATCCTGAGCAGTTTCAGTGGTGAAATTCAATTTTTTACTACCAGTTCTGTGGGTGTGGCTCGGTGGGCATAGCAGGGGAAGGATACTGCAAAATCCCCATTCCATCCCCACTATGGGGTCAGCCAGAGGTGGTATTTGCCAGTTATCTGAACTATTCAAAATGTCTGCTACTGGTTCTCCAGAACTTGCAAGAACCTGCTGAATTTCACCCCTGGGCCGTTCTCATGAATTCCAATGGCCCTGGACTTTTGGGCTAGTGAACACAGTAATGGCTCCTTTTTCTGTTTTCTTGCTGTCAAGATAGACTGCCCCATTGAGACTCACTGCTAGTATTCAGGCAAGAGCCCTCTTGTTTTTTTAAAGTAATTTTTAATTAAGAAGATTTTTTTGCAATTAAAACCATGTAAATGTAAAGAAAAATGAAAGAAAACTGATAAGTAAATAAAAACAAAGGAGAGGAACATAAGAATAAAAATAAATGAAACAGAAAAAGAGAAAAATATAAAGAAGAGGTTTCTGATCTTCTTTAAAACAGTTACAAATGCATTTATGTTATGCTTTCTCTGTGTCACATCATGACTCCCTTCTTTCCACATTCTACCATTTCTAATCATCAAACCCATAAAGCACAAGTTCATTTTCCCCCAGTTTCCAGCAAAAATTCCATAAAGGGTTTTTGGACACTAACAAATGTTATTATATAACCAAATAAATCATTTTTGCCATCTTTTCAAATTCTCTCATATTTACCAGACATCTCTCGATTGCACATATTTCAGAGTCTTTCCATCTTTGTGCGTATGTTGTCTTGCAGTTACCAGGTACAAAAACAATCCTCCATAAGACTTTCTAGTTGTCTTCCATTAATCAAAGCAAGAAAAGTTCTGAGATTTTCTACTGTTTGCATATTATTGCCTGATTTATAACATCTAGGCTAAATGTTATCTCTGTCTATGCTGCCCATTTGGCACTGATTTATTTCTAAGGGGGAAAAAAAAAGCTCTGAAAGACGTTGTTGTTGATTACTCTTGTCTACTTGGACCAGGAAAAATATGCTGAAACTTTGATGATCAAAAAGCCAAAGATTTGTTGTACTTTTTAGAAGACTCAGCAATAAACATGGCAAAGATAATTAGAAGAAAATGGAAATACGTTGGCTCTAATTGCCAAGTCTCTTTGCTTACTGGTACCAAACAGTTCCTTCTGGGTCTGACATTTCTGGTTTAGACAGCATCAAGCCTTTCTTCTCAAAAACAAATGAAAGATGATCAGGGATGATAGAGACTCAATAAAATCTGTATAAAAATATGTATACAGTGCTGCGATTCCAAAGATTGTTATTTCTCAGTCCTCATCATTTTACACACACACACACACACACAGACACACATACACACAACCTCACACTTCTTGATTTAAAAAAAATCAGAATATTTTATCTAATGATAAATAAAGAGGATACAAGGATGATTTGGGAATGCTTCCAATGCAGTATTCAACAAAATGGACTGTATACATCTTCATCTGAAACATATGCATAGGTTAAGGGCAGCTTATAACTCTCAAAGGACCTACAGTCCTTCAATTGACAGTTTCTCACTTAGATATTCAATTATAAAAAGGAGGGTCATGAACAATCAATATGTAGGCTTCGATTGCTTGGGGATAACATCTAAACCAATGTTATCTTAGCATTCTATAGAGATCCCTATTCTGAATTTCCCGAATTCATTAAGTGCACATTTGCACAAAAGAAAGATAGTTAACAAGAAGAGCCGAGCTTTGGCAGATAGGATGTGATGAGCTCTCTGCCTTAATTGTACTGCAAGGCTAAATCTACAGAAAAACAATATAGCATGGAGAACAAAAGAAGAAAAAAGCAATAAAGGGTGCAAGAAAATAGTCCCAAATAGAAACATAGAACACAGGACCCTTGGGGGAGGAGGGAAAAAATGAATCAAGATTTTAACCTGCAAAAACTATAAATTATGCAAAATAAAATCTACTGCTGATAGTGATTTAAAATGGAAGATGGTAGATTGCACCAAGAAGTTGAGCTCCCCAAAGCATAGGACATTTCTGGTTTACTCCTCCACTCCTTGCCTTGACTTCATCTTACTCCATCAAGTCCATTCTCAGAAGCCTCTCCCATCTCCTGAAAGTTCCCATAACCCAGAGATTTTGTTCCTAGGAAGATGGGAGCCACAGTGTTGTTTTGTGTAACAGTTTCATGATATTTCATCATGAAATGAAATATATCTTTAAAGTTTCACCCAGCCATATTTTCTCTCCCCTCTCATTTGCCAGAAAGAATGTTTAGCTCCAAATCTTAACTGCTCAGAAATTTCACAGCTAAAAGGGAGCACCACTTTGGCCTCCTTCATCAGTCAAGGGTGGACAATTGTTTTTCAGCAAAAACACCAAGCACAGAAAATCAGCCCAGTTCCTATTAAGTAGAAATGCAAGCTTACTTCTCTCCGTTTCAAGACAGTCTGAGACAACTGATCTCATTCTTTTGTGTCTGTGTGTGATATTCCCCTTCTTTTGTATTTGTAGATTTTTATATGTTATATTTATTTATTTATGACATGTATATGCTTTCTCAATCCAACTGGACTAGAAGTAGTTTATATTTTGAAATAAAAAGCTCCCAAATTAATACCCACCCCATCATGCTCAGACTCAATCCAAGCGTTTCTCCTTATCCAATCCTGAACATCTCTAGATTCTGAGTTGGGACATCTGCTAGATCTTCTCACATTTGGCCAAAGTGGAAATATATAACCAGATATCATCAGCATGTTGATGGGACCTCTGCCCAAATCAATGTAAGACTTTCCACATGATTTCATCTAGATGTAAAACAGAATAAACAAGGGAACCTGCCTTCTGGTACCCCTTCAAGGATCATCTCTCTCTCATTCGGCCACTACAGACTGGACCCACTCATTTTAGTAGGAGTGGAACCAGCATTAAATGGTGCCTCCAGTTCCACATATATTCATTCAGAAGATTTTAAAAATTCAAGTGCAACTAAAACTAAAGATGTTACTCTGGGGACTAAACATGCAACTAGAAAAACATAATGGAATTTGCTTTTGCATATAACAACAGCTGCAGGATTATTAAATATTCAAATGCACAAAGGTTTGACACTAACCACAATGGAGGGATGCTTGGAGAAATGACTAAATTAACTTGATAAGAAAAAAGACAATATCTACATTGATGGTTGACTTGAAATCCCTTTTATTTATTTTTTTGCAGGAAATGGAAAAAAAAACCAATGCATTTATGTAGCTTTGATGGTTAGGAAATAAATGGATAATAGAACAAAGAGAGGTATTTTTTAATCGTAGAGTAAGAGAAAATGTTGAAATCATACTTCTATTTGCTGCAAAGGAAATCAGATGCTTTTTTTTCCTATTTCTTCATTTTTTCTTTATTACTGAACTTTTATTTTTCTCCTCTTTCTTTGGCATTTCTATTCTGTTTTAGTCTGTGTTAGTTTTAAGTTCTCTTTAAAACTTCGAATAAAATTTATTGTCAGTTCCCAAACCTTTCAGACAATAATAATCTGTATCATCAATCCCATAATTTTGAAAGTTAATTTTAAAAAGACAATATAATTATATCTGAGGGTCTTTCCAACAGAGATTATATAAAGACACAAATTCCTCCTGGTTTAGCTAAGAGATGAGGTGGTGCAGTAGTTAAATGCAGCACTGCAGGCTACTTCAGTTGACTGCAGTTCTGCAGTTCGGCTGTTCAAATCTCACCGGCTCAGGGTTGACTCAGCCTTCCATCCTTCCGAGGTGGGTAAAATGAGAACCCGGATTGTTGTTGGGGGCAATATGCTGACTCTGTAAACTGCTTAGAGAGGGCTGAAAGCCCTATGAAGCGGTATATAAGTTGAACTGCTATTGCTAACTGCTATTGCTATACATTTTTATGATGAATTTATTCCACAAACTGGCCACTTCAGGCTTTCTTCCCTGGTTGTGCTTTGTAGTTTCTACAGGACACTGAGGCTGGGACCGGGATGCAATGGCTGTGGCTTTTCTCTGTCCTGGTGGACCAGGCTGAAGTGGTAGCCTCTGAGACATAGAATAGTGTGAAGCCCACTCTCAGCCGAGCCCAGGATTATGGTGCCAAAGGGCTTTTGAGCATGCCAAGGCTCTGATGTTGCAAAAAACATCAATCCCTGAGTCATAGTATGAAGCAGGGGTGGGTTCCAGCAGGCACTACCACCAGTTTGCTCATGGGTGCGCTTTACGTATGCGCAGTGCAATATAAATTATTCTACGCATGTGTAGAAATGAAAAACAAGTCCATAAGCGCCTCCAGGAGAACCGGTTTGTGGGCGTGGCAGGCCTGGGTTGCTGCCAGTTTAGCAACCCAGGCAGCCAAACCACTACCATTTTGGCCGAACCGGTCCAAATCTGTAGGAACCCACCACTGGTATGAAGCTCACCCTTGACCAGAAGCATGATGTAAAGGACCTTTTCGGTGCTCCTGGGATTTTTTGTGCAGACCCAGAGCCACAGTGCAGTGTGAAGCCTAACCTCCAGGCTAGGCGCCTCTTGATAGTAGCAGCAGCCAAGAGGACAGCCAAGGTCAGCTGGAAGATGGAGCACAGGGAGGCAAGGTGACAAGTGTGACTGCATCTGGTGGCAGTGGCTTCTCAAGCTGTGTCAAGCAATTCCAGAGTCATGTGATCTTCAAGTCAGATTTCAGCATGGCAAAAAGGGAAGAGATCGGAGCGGAAGATTGGCAGGTGATAGAGACAGATGCAGTCCTTTACCTTATTGAGGCTGTGGGCTGAGAGGAACCAAGTCCAAAATGGCTGGAATGGAGGTAGGTACTCACTTAACAACTCACATTGCTCAATTAACAACGGCATCAGGGAGTGCTGGGATTGGTGCTGCTAACCAACATCAATGTGTTCACATTACATCTTACTTTATAACCACATCACTCAGCAACAGAAATTCCACTTCCAGTTGTGGACATAAGTTGAGGAATACCTGCATATATTATAGTGACTATACACTTGCAATAGAAAAACCTAAATAATTCCTTTCTTTTGTCACAATGTAATTAGAAAAGCTAAACGTAATAACAGAAGCTGTTAATTTCTGATAAGATTCAGATGGAACAAATTATTTACCGGTAGGAAAGCTGATAAGGTAAGAAGGGAATTGTGAAGGACTGGCATTATTTTTTTTCAAATGATACAGCAATCTTTTATTGCATAATTTAGAAGATAACATGATCTTGTGCATTCTGCTCAGAATTCAATTCCATAGTACTCCCAAATGTGTAGCAATATGAATGCAGCCTCAAGCATCGTTGAGATAAAGAATTTGATTTCTGTACAAAGGGGAACGTTTTCAATGCACACACAGATGTTATAAGTAATCAGAAGGAAGACTGAGACATAAAAATTGTCGTTGTTTGCGAATACATCAATCTCTTTTTAAAAAGTTACCGCAGTGATTTACAAGTCATTTTTATGGCAAGATACATGGAAGATTTAACTGCTCAATATCAAATCTACTTTATAAAGAGCCAAGGTTTCATCACCCAGCATATTCACAATGATCCTGCTTCCCTTCCATCATAATCTGGCACTCAGAGGTTGTATTTTAGTACATTTTAAGACTTTAGTCAGTATTAAAGTGCAGAGAAAGTATTAAGTGTGTAAAATAGTAGGCAATAGGATACACATTTTCATACCAAATTTTGGTTTCTAAAATAGGGAAAGGAGAACAAATAATATTTTTAATAGGCTGTTTTCAATCATTATTGTATCCTGGAATCAAGAACATTGTATATAAAGCCTGGCTTCAATGCTTTACAATAAGTTCCTTTTGCCCTTTGCTAAAGTTAGCATAGAATAAAGATCTGAAGATTATAGACGCTTTAAAAATATACAGATCCAGTTTGTTATCTTATCATATGAAGTACTTCACATTAGCAAAGTATTAGACTAATCTAATACAGTCTATTGTTATACGCAGGCTAAAAAGGCTAAAAAGAATTCTAGTTTTCTCATTGGCTTAATGATGAGACAAGGATTTAACATACTCAAGCAATGCTATGTGGCTGGTTTTATTGTGGTATGGATTTAACACCAAAACCTGATAGATAGAAAATATGTGTGAAATAAATATCAACAGTACATATCCATATCTGGTCATTATAACACTGGTCCTAAAAACAGGAAGCAACATTTTATTTTAATATGTACAATCATATCCCTCTTGAGAGCACAAACTCCAATACATATGAAACCTTTACCTATCACTCTGTAAATACCAGTCCAAAGCATTTTAGGGCTCAGCTAGACAAAATCCAAACAGGTCTTTACAAATTCTATATAACCAAGAGTTCATTTAGGCAGATAAGCTTCAATATAAGGTTAGAATAAATGCCAAGTTTATTCCTGCATCTTGGAAGCATAATAAAGTATGGGACTCACTAGTTTGCTCGGTTCTCCAGCTACATTGTATGGAATACAATTTAGGCTTTGTGAGATGATGGGTGGATGGATATAGATGATAGATAGATAGATAGATAGATAGATAGATAGATAGATAGATAGATAGATAGATAGATAGATAGATAGATAGATAGGCAGGCAGGCAGGCAGGCAGGCAGGCAGGCAGGCAGGCAGGCAGGCAGGCAGGCAGGCAGGCAGGCAGGCAGGCAGGCAGGCAGGCAGGCAGGCAGGCAGGCAGGCATTCAACAAATTGAGATATAAAGCTTGCCTTGGGTGCTTCCAAACTCAAATGCACAGAAGCAAAAAGTAGAAGTTACACGTGTTGTGGACAGTTACAAAAAGAGGCAAAGTAAGCCAAATAGGTTTGAAAAGTTATGTAAATGAATGCTAACCTTCGGAACTAATCATCTGCAGCCCAGAATTTGATCAGCTGTTGAAGATCAAGTGTCCTCCAAAATTAATGTATACTTTTTCTGGCCAGATTTTTGGTCTTGTGCGATTTCTAAAAAAATCCATAAATATATACCAGACTGCTTGGAATTTGAACTTATTTTAGTCCTGAATGATGTGCCAAGATTATATCTCTGTGGGATTCCAGGGCCCTGTGTCTGAGATATCCTTCATT